>NW_006439191.1:6072631-6106344 GCF_000325575.1 Pteropus alecto | reverse complement strand
ATCCCAGGGGAAATCCGCCTCCGTGTCTCCACCCTCCTCCTCCCCCACCCAACACACACACACACACACACACACACACACACACACACACACACACCCCACTGCTTCTACAGCTAAGCCCCAGGAGCCTGCTCTTCTGGGGCCTCGGCCCTTCGGAGCTGCTGCCTGCAGTGTCCGGGTGGGGGTAGGCGGGTAGGGAGGGTCCAAGGGCACAGTGGTTTCACCCCCTTCCCCCGCAAAAATAACAAAACTACTGTAAATTCTGATACAATTAAATTCCACCGTCGTCTCCAAATCTGTCCCCTCCCAAATCCCGCCTGGACAGTGGCCGGCCGGAGGGGCGGTCGGGCAGACCCGGGAAAACGGGATCCTGGGCAAATTTAGGCCCGCCGCTTTCATTTGTTAGCTGCTTCCTTGTCAAAGTTCGCTATTTGTAGGCTGCACGCGGCTGCCGGATCCCCGCGCCCGCTCCCGGGAGCGAAGTGGGAGAGGTTTCCGCGGCCTCCCGCGGCCGGTCTGGACCGGGTCCCGTGATTGGTTTTGTTTTTGTTTCTGCCCTCACATCGCAGGCAGCAGGGGAGAAGATCGCAGGCCGGGCGGACCGAAAGCGCCCACCCGCAGTAGTTGAGAGAGCCGCTGTGCAGTCAGACCATGTGAGTCCGCACTTGACCCAGCTCCGCGCGCGCGCTCCTGGCGGACGCGTGGGAAGCGCTGCTGCTCGGCCGCAGCTCCCCGCGTTGGCCTTGGCCTCCTCCTCTGCCCCTCGGACCTCGAGCTCCCTCTTCTCCTCCCTCCCCTTTGCACTGTCCATTTCCGCGTATCTCCGATTCTCCCCTGCTCTCAACTTCCAGCTGAGTTTGCATCTGGGCTCAGAAAGAGACCAGACTGCCCTTTACGTGGGAGGCGGGGTGGGCTGGGCGTGTGCGTTTCTTAAGGAAAAAACTGTAGGGGGCTGGGGGTGGAGAAGGTGCTGGACGGAGCCGGCTTGGAGCACGGCCCGCGTGTTGCGTGCTGGGGGAGGGGACAGGCGCGTTTGGATAGCCACCTTTCCTTCCGCCCTGTCACCAAGCACCGGATGGGAATGCAGTGCTCGCTAAGCCTCGCCGTTTGAGACCATCCCTCTAGGACTGAGGTTTTAGTCAGAATCTCAGAACCTCCGGGGGAGGAAAGGGGAAAGGACAAGGGCACAGGCTGGGCAGCCGGGGAAGAGGGCGAGAATTAGGTCTCTCAATTCCATGTAGATCTGAGCGCTGGAACGCCTTTTCCATGGGCGGCTGCGAACAGAACTCGCTTGCGGAGATGGCAAAGGCGCAAGCAGATCGTGGCTGTCCCCGGGCCTTGACCTTGTTCCCTTCAAATGGAAGAGGTTTAGACGGTGCTTCAGTGTTTTAGAACTGAGACGTCAAGGGAGAGGGGAGCGGGGCAAGCTGGAGACGCTCCCCGAGCCGGGACAATCGAGCGCCGCGGTGCGCGCGTCTGTGGCGCGGGACGGGCCGTGCGTCCCCGGCTGCGTGCGGTCAGGCCGGCATTCTCGCAGGCGCGCAGCGGCCAATGTGAGATTTTCGCACCGCGGGTCAAACTACCCTTTTCCCCCAGAGCAGACAGGATATTTGGGGATGGGGGAAGGTGGAGAAGATTGTGACTGAAAATAACCCGGGGCTCGGAGGCGTGTGGTCGAGGATGAGCACCCCAGTGCCGAGGCGGGGAGTTAGGAACCGGGCGAGGGGAGAGCGGCGGCCTCTCCTCTCTCGCGGGCAGGGCCCTGCGTCCTCCCAGAATAACTTCTCAGCCGCCACCACTGTCCCCTCGCACAGTGGATGGCACAGTTGGAACTCCCCTATGGCCGCATGCCCGAAGCGCTCAGTCTGCCATTGTGGATGGACTGAAGCCCCTGCACCAGACCGTGGACGTGCCACAGAAAGGCGACCTTCCTTTTCAGAGTGTGCGCTCCCAGAGCTCCCCGCCACAGAAACCTGTCCCTGCTTCTCTCCCGAGCTCACCCCGCGGGGACAGTCTGGTTCAGACAGGACGGGGGCCGCTCCTACCTTGCCCAGCGCTGCCCTGATTCTCACCCCAGCCCGCCCCAAACAGCTTTCAACATCTCAACGGTCAAGTTCAAAGTAGAAGCAAATTTTTTGCTACTATCCCTGAGCTGCGTTCGGGATTATGGGTAAATGTCAAACTTCGGACAACTTTATAGCCAGAAACTATTGGCGGAGCCCCGTGAATGTCGGAATCTGGGGACTGGGGGTGCGGCGTCTTAGTGTCCGTCCCCCACCCCACTCCCGACAGTAAGTACCACTCAGCTCTCCTGTCACAGGCTTTGTCTGAGCATCTAGTTTTCCTGTAAATCCTAAAAGGACGAAAACAAGGAAGGCGTTAACGAGATGTAAATAAGGAAGATGGAAATTAAGAGAAATGAGAGAGAAAAAACGTGATAAATAAAATGTTTGGGGGGGAAGAATGTCCTCTAGGTGCAGTTTTCCTCCTTGTCCCCATTTGAAAAACACGAGGTTTTGAGAGCCATGGAGGCAGCTCAGGAATAACACGGCCCCCTGTTCCCTGGCGGCTAGCAGACACGCTTTGCCCGGGGTATGAGTAATTTGGGTTTCTCAGCTTCCCCAGCTCCCAACCCCCAGCCACTATCAAACACCCTGTCCCCACTGCTCTAGATACGTGTTGCTCAGGAGCGAGGCAAAGACAAGGAGGCCGAGCTCACCCTTTCCAGCACCCTGCAGTCCTGTTAGGCCCAGAACCAACCGGGACTGGAAGGTGGGCTCTGCCAGCCAGACTCCAGGACTGCGAGGGAGAGGAGCACACCCCTAGACCATTCTGTTAGGACTTTCTTGGATCTCTGAGGGGAACTTAGAATTTGGGAGCTTCCTGGGCTCAGCGAAATAAAACGAACTTGCTCTGAGCTCTCTACACTGCTGGCCTGAACCTTCTAGTTGGCCGCAGACTGCCCATTCTTTTCTGTCCCTGTCCTTAGCAGTTTGCCCCTAGTGCGTCACCTCCAGACACTCTGAGGCTTTTCCCGCAAGCAAGCGGGGGCTCTGCTCTAGATAGGAGGACCCAGAGTTACTCATTGTGAGTAAAGATGACAGTCCGTAGGAAACTAGAGAATAGACTGTGTTTGTGTAGAAGGAGGTGTTGAGGGGGGCTGTTTGTTTGCAGATGAGCTAGTGAATGAAGAAAGAAATTCCACTCTCCACCCAAGAGCTCCTGTTTTCAAGGAACTCTGGCAAGTGGCAGGACAGGGGATCATCCTCATAGAGACCTTTCAGGTCGTGTGACCTATAAGCCCTGAGAAGAGGCGCTGGGAGGGAAATGATGCCGGAGGGCTGGGCAGAGGCGGCCACCTGTGCCGTCTGTGCCACTTGTGCCACCTGTGCTGTCTGTGCCACCTGCGAGTGGGCCTTAGATTGTCGTCATAAACAGTGGTCACCGTTTTATGGTTAATCGGAGCATAGAGAGGCCCTAAGTTGAGCTGCTGTGTGGCAAGGCTGAGACAATCAGCTTGAACCATCCCAGACCCAAAGAGTTGTAGGGATGAGTCTCTGTCTTCTTCAGCCTCATCTACAATCTCTCTGTCACCATCTGGTGCTCTCCACAGTGTGGCTCTGTCACCTGGGGACTAAAAGGACATGAGAAGCAACCCCAGGACCCCCTTCTCCTTTTCCCTGGCTAGCTCTTTGATTGGGAAAAAAATAATTACTCTGCTGGGTGTGTGTGCATGAAGGAAAGGGCCACTTTTCCAAAAAGCCGGAGCAGTTCCTTTCCACGCCCTGTGAACAGTCTTTTTTGGCTCTAGCTGTGGGGTAATTCCTAACCTGTGTGTGCTCTCGGCAGAGACTTCCCTTACTAAGTGAGAGCTTAGAGGAGCTGAGTACAGCCTCCTTCCTGGGGTTCATTTCATCATTAAACTTACACTTACCTGGGCAAGGAGATGAGGCCTGGAAAGCAAATGGAGGGAAGTAAGGAGAATGCAGAGAACTAAGTGACCATCTGACAAGGAATTTCCATTAACTCAATGCTTTTCTCTTACATGTCACCTACGTAGCTACGTTTCCCCTTCTTAACTGAAGGAATGGGATTCTCAGCCTGTGTAACTGTTCACCCCATTCTGCCTGAGCATTTTTCACATTTGGCCATTGGATACACATGCTACCAGCAAAGTCTCCTATGCACTCTGCTGTCTTACTTGATTGTGACACAAAATACTGCATAAGCATTTATTCTCATCAAGTCCTCGTTCACCTTCAACAGGTTGGTTTCAGTTTTTAGATTTCTCAAATTTCCTTACAATAACAGTACCTGATCCAGATATGGTTAGCTTTTCTGAGACAGGATTATTCCCACTACAATTCTCCAGGTAGTTCTGGCTAAAACCACCTTTGTTTTCAGCTAAATGAGACACAAACTTGAGATGAAAGTGACGGTCTTTTTTTTAAACCTGGATTATTTAAATTCCTGCTCTTTTTTTTTTTTCTTTCTTTCTGCTTGTTTGGAATAAACCTGGTTATATTAGCATTTAAGTAGGCCTGTCCTAAAAAAATAAACATGATTTTTTATGAGGAAATTTTCTTTGAGATTCTAAAATCATAGCTCAGCTGTGTAACATAATTTCAGGAAATCATGTCTTTGAAATTTGTTGACAACTAGATTTATTTGCAGAACTTTCCAGGTAACTTTGTCACGTTTCTTTACAATTATATCCTCTGATCTAACGGAATCTGCCATCAACTGCTTAACAAATACATATTTAAATGAAACATTTTTCCAGCTTTTAAAGTTTTCAACATTTTCCCTCATATAACCCATTTGACAGGAAAGTTTGCAGCTCAGAAAAATTAAGTTTGGAGCATAGGGTATATTCTACTGACCTATTTATACAATCTCTATTTAATTGTTAACATTTTAATGGTTAAAAAATACCTTTATTTTCAGGAGAAAATCTGTCTTCTTTTTTGGGGAAGTTTATTGAATAATTGGTTATTCTCCAATGTTCATTTTTTTAATCAGATACATGATCGTTTTCTATTCATTTATCTCACGTAAATTAAGGAAATATTCAAATTACTGATTTATGATAAATCACATCCCTCTTCATACCACAGTCATCAATATTCTATTATTCCAAATTAAACATTTTAATGTAATTTAGAAGGGAGAAGGTTCTCACTTATATTCATTAATCACCGATGGCCAAATTGGCTAAACTACTAATAGGAAACATTTGAAAGTGGAAATATAACATCAGAGAAGTTAAAGTTTCTACTGCAAACTGACAAACCAAAAATGCCACACAAGAGCAAAGGACTCATCATAAATGATGCAATGGGATAAGAGGAACGAAGACAGCTTGCCAGCCACCGATTTCTTAGATGCAGTATCTCACTCCTTAATATTGTTTGGGTGATAATAATATTGTGTGAACTTACTTTGTATGGAAAGAAAAGCTTCTTGCTTTTCCTACCTGGGTTTCAAGTGAATATTTTTTTTTTTTTTTTATGATGTAGAATATCAGATACCATACAATTCGACATTTAAACCATTTTAAAGCCTACGATGCAGTGGCTTTTCATTACATTCACGATGACGTGCAATGATCACCACTATTTTTAAGCCCAGAACGTTTTTATCACCCCAAAGGAAACCTCATACCCAAGAGTACTCACTCCCATGCCTGTCTCTTCCCAACCCCTGGCAACCACTAGTCTGTCTCTATGGATTTGCCTGTTCTGCACATTTTACAGCTGAAATCATTTAGCATTTGGTCTCATGTGTCTGGCTGCTTTCATGTAGCATGAAGTGATCAGGGTTCATCCGAGCTGTAGCCTGTGTCAGTACTTCATTCCTCTCTGAGTCTGAATAACATTTGATTTTATGGATTTACCACGTTTTGTTTACACACTCTGCAGTAGGTGGACATTTGGGTTGTTTCCACTTTGGGGCTATTATAAATAATGCTGCTATGAATATCTGTGTACAAGGTTGTGCTTGAACATGTTTTCAGATCTGTTGGGAGTGGTATTGCTGGGTCATATTGTGACTCTGTTTAATTTCTTGAGGAATCACTATACTGTTTTCAGCAATTACAGTCCTATCATAAATATCTGAGGGTTCCAATTTCTCCATATCTTCACCAACATTTCTTTTCTTTTTTTTTCTTTTCTTCTTCTTTTTTTTATTATAGCCATGTCTAGTAGGTGTAAGTGGTATTTCACTGTGGTTTTGATTTGTATGTTCTGAAGGACTGATGATGCTAAGCTTTTTTTTCTGGGCACTTATTGGCTGTTTGAATAGCTGCTTTAGAAAAATTTCTAGTCACTGTCTTTGGTCTCTGCTCATTTTAAAACAGGGTTGTTTGTCTTTTCATTGATGGATCGTAAGAGTTCTTTGTATATTCTGAATGTTAGACTCTTATCAGATATGCCGTTTGCAAATATTTATATTTTTTCCCATTCTCTGGGTTGTTTCTCACTTTCTTGATAATAATGCCCTACAATTTATAGAAGTTTTTGATTTTTGATAAAGTCCAATTTAGTAGTAGTTATTGTAAACAATAAGTGCATTCCCCATATTAAACACAATACAAAGCAAAATAATTAAAACTCCAAACTCTGAAAAAAGAGAAGATTCTTCTTTAATGCCCAAACAATGACTTTTCAAAATGTAGATTATCAGGGAATGTGTAAATTTTCTGCTGTTGTTCAAGAAAAGGAAACGGGTAGGGCCTATATTGACTTTTTTCTTTAAGGAAACCCTGAATTGTTTGAATAAGGTGCATGCCCCAGTGAATGAGATCTTTTATCTCAAGTTGACAGTAGTTTTTTTTTTTTTTTAATCACTATCAAATTGATCTACCAAGAAATTTCAAATAGTCCCCAGTGTTTAAATAACATTAAGGATCTTCCTTAAGCCAACAGCAACCAGGAAAATCAACAGGCTGTTCCTAGTCTAGCAGCTTCTAATACACAGCCACAGGCATGTCTTTGCAGCTGGGCGATAAAATTTAAAATTTGTAACATTCCTGGGAGAAATATCTTGAAGTTGGACAGAAGAGAAACTAAATTATTGCAAAATGTGTTAAAAACAAAAATTAATAGAAAATGAAGACTATAAATAGATAGCATGGAATGGAAGGACTTTACCTATTTTCTCAAATTGGCTGCTTTGAGACAATTAATTTACGAATGAAAAATAACCAAACAGTGGTTATTGAATCAGATCTTCATTTTTATGTAATGATTTAATTATTGAGTAAGAGAGCTGACGAAGGACACTGATTTAGACACCTCTGATCGTGTCCATCAGAAGCCTCGGGCTAGATTCCTGCATCTGCCATTTTTGGGAGTATGCGATTGGGCAAACCACTGGACCCTTTCTAAATGTCCACGCACAGAGTCCCTGCATGGGCCACGTGCCTGGCTGTCACCCTGGGGGAAACAGTCTCCTCATCTTCATCCCCCGGTGACAGTGAGGGAAAACATGGGACAATGCGTGTGAAACTTGGAAGGCATGTCAAAGTTTTAGTGTGCATTTCCTTGTTTATGTAGCGCTTACCATGCACCCGGGATTGTCCTAAGATTTAATAATATTAAAAAATGAAGTTCTCAAGCAGTCCTATGAAGTAGGTGCTATTATTTCCCCCCACTCTACAGGTGGGAAAACGGAATTATGCAGTTTTTATTTATCTTGCCCGAGATTATAGAGCTGATAAAGGGTGGAGCTAGATTTTGAAGCCAGGCAGTCTGGCCCCAGAGCCCTTATTCTTACCACTACATTATGCTGCTTATATTTAAAAATCTGGAGTATTCAGATGAACATCGTGGTCTCTGTATTAATCGATTCCATAAATATTTATCGAGTACCTGTTACGTACTAGACTTCTCTTGAAATGTGGATGGTCTAAGAATGCTGAGGCTGCATCGTTTCTTTCTCTCGTGGCAACAGTTAACTGTGGCTCAGTTGTCACTGCCATCTTTTGATGGGGTCACCAAAACTGGCTTGATTTATTTACTTGTTTACCAGCATGAGCCCTTGCGGTCAATCACATTTGCTACTGCCCACATGAGGCACAGGCAAGGAAAATAGATCACAACCAAAACATTAAGCAGAAAGGCAATAATAAACACAGAAAGCAAGCGTGACGGCATGAATTGAGTTCTGCAAAGTTCTCTGGCTGCTATCATGAACGCATGTCAATGACCCAAAGACATTGGCTAGGTATTCACTGAATGTGGAATAAACACTTAAGTTTTAAGAGTTTAAAATTGGAAGGGTGAGAAAAACCAACACAAAAAAATGAATACATATTAATATATAGGAAATATAGTAAAAATTTCACTAATTAAAAATCTTCAGTAATTAGTCTTTGAGGCAGAAGTCTTTCAGTCATAGAGTTTTGTTTTTCTGTTTTGTTTTCTTTTGGTTTTTTTTTTAATGCACAAAAGGTAAAGAGCAAGCAATATCAGATCTGTTCCAAAAGGCAGCCTTTAAATTGTGCCTCCCAGTTGGGAAACCATCAGCTCTATCTCTCGTGTTTTCAAAGGTTTCAAGCAGTGATATTGAGCAGCGTTCACAGCAGTCATTGATGGCCCGAGCAGTCTTCTGACTAGAGAAAGAATTAAATACTCTTAGTACCATATTATCATTACATGTATTCCACTGTATTCTAATTTTTGAGCACTGATTAATTATTATTAATGAGGATACTTGATAAGCAAAAACCTTCTTTTATAAATGTATAGATGGCAACCAAAACGTTTACTCTAGGTGTTTGTCCACTTAAGAATGGAGAGTCTGTTTTTTGAAGGTGTGGAAATATTTCAACGTTCTGTGCATTGTGGCCAGCGTCACAGAGCTTAGGCCTTGCCGTGATTTGGCCAACAATGTGTCCATAAGTATGAGGCACAGGTACTGTGGATCAGATCATCAGGGTGACTGACAGGCATGAGTATAGCATGATCGGCCCAGCTCTGTCATGTGTTTTTAAATCAACAGCAGAAACCCTTTCCATGTTGAATGCTTGCTGTGTTAGAGTTTGTTTAATGCTAGAGAATGTTAAAATAACTGTGAACTTATTGATTCATTGCACAATGCGTATTGAGTGCCTGTACTTTCAGGGCAGAGTTTTATAAATGCTTTCTCCTTATGCAGTGCTACAAGGCGAATGGATAGGTACTAGCCAGGTAGGTGAAGAGACATCCTGTGACTCGCACAGAGAGGAAAGTGAGGTTTAGAGGTTACTGCCTGTGACCGCACAAGTAGTGAGGGTGCAAACCCCAGCCTTGACCCCGAGCTTCTGATACCACATCAAGGGCTCCTCTGCCACAACATCTCAGGTCAGCGTTTCTGAGAGTGTGTCCCACCTGAACACCTACGTCAGAATGACCTGGATGTTTGCGTAAAGTTTAGGGTCCTGCGCCCTGCTCTAAAAACAAACAAAGTCCCAGCCCTCGGCATTTTTAAGGTCACTCAATAGATTTTCATCCATGGTAAATTTTAAGCTATCACTGGTCTCAAGCCTAAAAGTCTTGAAATACTTGCTTAGGTTAATTCGACACTAAGAAAAGATGGTTTGAGGGGAAAAGAGAAATTTTCTGGCCATTAGCAACAAATGCCAGTGTACTGTTATTAAAAGTTACATCACAAATTGGGATTCAAATAAGAGATTCAAAGGGATCTTTCTATTTGGAGAGGTTGTCCTTGCTTGAAGTATTCCTAGAAATGTGATGTTTTTAGCACATAGTTTTATAAAACATGTTCTCTGGGGCCCTACTTCCATGGAAATTGATTAATTCATCAGGTATTTATTGAAGTGTCAAGTCTGTGTGAAGCAAACAGCATCGACACTGGCTCAGGGAACCCAGTCTGTTGAGGGAAGATGTTAATAAGGGTTTTGCCCTTATTTCTTGTAGACAAACAAATCTGTGAAATAGTGAGTTCGATAGAGTTCTTCAGAAACAGCTTATTTCTTGTAGACAAACAAATCTGTGAAATAGTTCGATAGAGTTCTTCAGAAACAAGTAGATTTCGGAGGCTTCTACGTACCTGACAGGTACTGTGAATATTTGAGAGAAGATTATTGCTGGTGGTATTTTCCAGTTTCAGCACAACTTCCCTGATATAAAGAACAGCTCTTCACCTAGTGCCTTACTGAACACGTGTGGGTCACAGTCCAGATTACACATCCCAGTGAGATTCTGTGCCCCGCCACAAGGCCCAGCTCCGTGGCACAAGGAGAGATGTGGGATGCATCATAAAAATGGACCCCTACTGCACCCCGTGCCCAGGGAAGTCCTGCGCTCATGTCCCAGTGAGCACCGAGAGAAGCAGTGGGCGGACTTTCGTCCAAGAACCAGTACCCAGGGGGACAGATCTGCTTTGGGGCACCTTCGGAAGTTGGACTGGCTGAGAATTTGAACCTGGAGCAGATCCTCAGATGTGTCTCTGGTCTCCCAGTAGGGGAGCGGTGAAGGCAGCAGAATCGATTGGGGTCCTCCAGGCATTCTGAGGCCATCCAGGATCACAGGTGTGGGACGAGCAGCGTTCGTGGGGACCAGGACACCTGGAGGCCACCTGTTATCTGAGGGACACCAGCCTTTGGCTTGGTGCGTATAGTCGGATTACTTGCTGAAAAGTACTTCCTGTCTACGCCTTGCCTACTTTTATTAGGAAAGTTGCTGGGAAGGGGAAATGCCGGCGTTTGCGGTGGGCTGCCGATGTCCAGCTCCTCCCAGGCCTTTTCTTTCTTCTCCGTCTTCTCTCCAGGCAGTGACTGTATCTGCACAGAGCAGAGTGAGTTGGCAGCTGCTCAGATCACTCAGAGCGCTGTGTGTCCCTGATGGATAGATTTAAATAGTTCGGTTATTGACATTTATCAAATGTCCCGGAGGACTGCCACGTTACCTCGTCGATTCACACGCAGGAGCAATCTTAAAGAAGCCTCTTCAGAGCTGTTTGTTTTTCTTAGTTATCATAATATTTAAAGATATGTTGCATATTATTCGTTAAGTGCTTTCTTTATTCACAGGTAGGTCTTTCCACACAAGCTTCCTTATGGATTTACGAAGTAAAATAAAGGAAGAATTCAGGTAGCCACCACCTGAGTATATGAAGGCTTGAGACAAACCGCCTTTCCCCGCTTTTTCCACAGTGGCCTGAATAAATGTCCACCTTTTGATTCTTTGCGAGGAGACCTTGAATGTCTAAGAGTTGATCTCTTCAACACAAGGCCTAAAAGCAGTTTACACTCTTAGCCGCTTCGAACAAGAGGCATTAAATGCAGTCGCTTCCTGAGAGAGTTTACAGCGTAGGCTCAGAGGTAGACGGGAAAGGTAAATACGCAAACTGTGACAACGCCAAACCGATATCTGACAGGTGCTAAACGCAGAGGTGATCAGAACGGTGTGCTCCTTCCACATGTGTAACCTGGACGGGAAGAATTGGAAAAGGCCGGGTCCAGGAGACTGCCATGCCAGATCGGCCTTGAAAAATGGGTGGAGGGGAAGCGGGTGGGGCAGCGAAGAGAAGCCATAGGCTTAAGGCTTTGTGGATAAAGGCAAGAATGCGAATGAAGACGCTGAAACGGGAAAATGTAAGGTCTCTTTGGGGTGCAGTAGAAGTGTGTTTAGGGTGCAAGGAGAAGGGGAACCGATGGGGAATAAGGAAGAACTTCACATTCCCGAGAGCTCCTCAGAGGCGAGATGCCATTAGGTGCCTTATCCATCCATTTTTGCTTTTTCTCTTCTCAACGAGCAGGGAAGATTACTTTTGAGGCCGCTGTTCACCAAGATCCGTGTACCATTTCCATTGTGTAATGTTTCCACTCGGAAGTAACTGCCAAGGAGGAGAGACCACGTTTCTCGGGCCCCTTGGCGTCTCGTTGGGACCAAATGATGGTCCTCCACGGTGAAATGTGCACGTACTTTCTTGTCTGACGTGGTCGAGAGGGATGTGTGCACTTTCTGCCACGGACCATGGAAGGGAGAAGGCTGTAAACGGAGGACTTCTAGGGGAGAAAGATGGGGGAGCCCGGGCCTCACTCAGTCTGCAACTGGACTTCACGTCAATGAGAAACGCATTTGGGTTAAGCTACAGGGAATGTGGAGATTGATCTTTGTAGCAGCTGGAGCCACCCTAACTAATACAGATATTATCACAGGCTTATACAACACAGGCTCCTAGATGTAACTCGCTCGACATCACATACATAATAAGGAGTTTGGCTGGAATACAAATCTAGGTCTGCCTCCGGAGTGATTCCTTTTAAATTTGATTCTCATGGTTTTAACTACTATCTTTGTGCTAAAAGAGATCAATTCCCCGTTGTTGGTCCAGACCTTTTGGAGGTTCAAACTGGTGTAGACAGTTGCCAACCGGACTTCTCTACTTGAAAGTCTACATTATTTAGGGCCTAAAAGAAACTCTTTTAAATAAGATTCCAATCTACCGTGAATTAAGTAAGTGAGGTTTTATTTTGCTGTCGTTTCCCCAGAATAAGAGGTCCGAGTGAGATGCCTGGTCTGGCCTCTCTGCTTCGCTGACCCTTCCAGTCTTTCCATAGCATTTACCTGCCTTTCCCTAAGGTGTTGTCTCATTTGCATAGTGAAAGCCAATCCAAATTCTGGTCAGCTGAGAAGAGATCCAGGACGAGCAATTTCCTTTTGAGCGCATGACACCGAAGTTGCACACGCCGGCTCCCGTTCCATTCTTGAGAGTTTAGTCACGTGAACACAGGGAGCCTGCGTGGCGTGGTTGCTCGTAGGTGGTTATGTGCTCAGCTGACAGAGGAGGAGGACTTTGGAGGACAAACATCGTCCGGCACAAAGTCTCCCAAGTATTAAACCTCGAAGGCTTTAGAAACCCACTCAGCTGTCTACACACCCTGATTTCTTATCCTGTACTCCCTAACTGGGTTAGTGACCCCCTACCCTCCCGGAGGGCCAGAGACCAGGGAGACAGAGTGACTTTTTCTCCTGCCTTATTCTCTACTGCCAGTCACTTCTGTCTCTTAAATGTCTTTGGAGACCGCCCACTCCACTCAACCCCCTGCTACTGCCCGGGCTGTCGCCTTCATCACCTCTCACGTCGAGTAAGTTGTAGGATGGCCTCCCAAGTGGTCACCCTGCCTGCAGTATCAGCCTATCAAGGACATCCTTCACGCTGCCATGAGAGTGATTTTTCGAAAATGCAAATCTGATGATCATTTTACTCCCTTGTTATAACCCTTCAGTGATTTCCCATGGCAAAAGTCCAAATTGCTTTGCAGAGCACAGAAGGCCCTCTGTGGTTTTAGTTCCTGAGTCTCTCCAGCCTCATTTGCGACACTTTACTATTCCCCTCCCTGAAACAGACCTCACCCACGGCTTCAGTTATAGTGAGCACTGTCAGAGCGTTTGGCGTCTTTGTGTCTCTGCGTCTATGTTCTTCTGCCTAACGACCGACTGTGTGTTTTATTTTTCAAGACCCAGCACAGCTGACACCTCTTCCGTGACAGGGTCTCAACTCTTCTCTAGGCAAAGCTCATCATTCTTTCCTTGCCATGTTTCACTTCCTCCGTGAATTTTAGCTAATCTCTGTCCCTTTTAGGCATTGTGCTAAGCATCAGGTGTGAAGAGCAGACACAGGCAGTGTCCCTGTCCTTATGACGCTGACGGTCCAATGGCAGAGTTGGATATTAACCAGATATTCCCACAAACAAATGTAAAATTACACCTGTGATAAATATTGTAAAGAAGAAAAAAAGGGCACAATGCTTAGCCCAGAGTCAGCGAACTTGACCTCGTAAGGGTGTACAAGGGAGACTTTCACCAAGGACATATGCTTGGGCTGAAATGAGAAAGGTGAATTAACCAGGTGAGGAAAGTGAATCGTTGGTAGAAGTAACAGTGTGTACAAATGTTAGGAGGGAATTTGAGATTATAAGGGAGGAACAAGTTTTCCTTGACACTCTTAGGGTTCCTGAATGGGCATGAAAATTCAATTGACGAAGACAGATTAACAGGAGAAAAATCACACAGAGTTATTTAATGTAAGTTTTATGTGACATGGGAACCTTCGTAAGGAAATGAAGATCAAAAGAACGATTAAACCTGAACGTGTTTGTGCTAGTTTTGATGAAGAGTGGAAAGTCGTGGAAAGATGTGTTAGGCAAATAGTGTGGGCCGAGCGTAGTGAATGGGGGGAAAGTGAGCAAGGCTCGTTTTTTGGGATTCTGCTTGGTGTCCCTCCACCTTTGAGTCAAGAATGCTCCTTTTCCCTGGGTGAGAGGAAATTAGGGTTGTGATAGTGGAGAGGAAATAATTCATATTAGGACCGGATATGGTAGATCAGGGAGAAGAAGGTCCGAGGATGGTGCCTGTGCTTCTGGATGGATGAGGATAAGCCGTGGAGGTAGTGTCTGGAACATGAGGAGAACATGAATTTGGAGACAGTCTGAATGCGAGGTACCTTGGGCACATCTCAGAGGAGCCATTTCTTTGTACATTAAGCATATTTCTGTTACTTCACAAACATTGTATGATAATGACTTTTGTGTGTTTCTCTTTATTCGACTCTGAGCTTTTCAAAGAAATGGATCAGCATTAATTTATTATTGTTATTATTAATCGCATTCATTTTTGTATCTCTCGTATCTATGACTATAACTTGCACATAATATCGATCCAGTGAATGTATAGGAATAAATCATCTAATTGACCCCACGGGCCACACAATTTCTCCCACACCAATTAGAAGGGCAGGGAAACACTGGAAAGGCAGGTCGGGGCACAATCGTAGAGTGTTTTAAATCCCTGGCTAAGAATGGCACAGGATGTAATTAAACCTTAAGTTTACATTTACTTTCCAATCCAACCTTTGTTTCAAATAATGCTTCTTTTTTTTTTTTTTTTTTTTAAACCATATAATGTTTACTCAAGGGACATCCTTTCCTAAGTAAATCAAATACAGCCCAGCTACAAGAAAAGCGCAGAGATCACACTTGAAAAAATGAACTATGTTTTTATGTTGCATGATTAGGATGAAATTAGGATGAATCTATGGGAAAAGCATTGGCATATACAAAAGAAATGTAACCAGGCTTATTTTTTTTTTTCACTCTCATTCTTTTCATCAGATATTGGAGGTTAGCATTCAGTATTAGGGGACATCCGAAGAGGGGTTCAGGTATTTTCACAGTCCGTTGCTGGGTTGCTTTCACAGCATGGATGGGAAGGAATTGATGATAAAGGGCCACTACTCTTCCTTGGGGTCGGAATGACAAGACAGTGTTTTGAGCCTGTTGAATTCAGTCCTAACCACACAAACTCCCTCTGTGTATGGCGAGACAAAACCAAGTCTGCAAATGCCCCGTGGTGTGTCTGAGAGGTGAGGCCCTTAAAACCGGCTCGTGTGAGACTTTGTTTGAATTTCGTTTGTGCGCAGTAAGGAAGGGCACCGTTCTAGTTTCATTAACCCCAACGGGGCCGAGAATGTCTTCAACTCTAATCCTGAAATGGGATAAATCATTCCTTAGTGTTTTTCTAAGAATCTATATTTATAAGGACTCATACCTATCCTACCCCCAATGAAGTAAGCAGGTAATTGAGCCCAGAGTGTGTATTTCCCCCGCACCATTACTATGAGTGTGTGAGTGTGTATGTAAGTGTGTGTGTGATTCATCCTCTTCCTTTGGAAGATTGTGTAGTCACTCTCCAATGTGAGCAGAGGGGACAGTGGTGGGCTCGAATGAGCCCAGAGTTGTTCTTGTAAGTCGTAAGGATGAGAATCAGAATCAAGTGTCATGTGACTGATGGCCCAATCATACTGATTTTGATGACTGGCAGTGACGAGTATGACTGAACATAGTCACACACGTGGAGGCCAGGTCTACAGTGCAGAGAGTAGCTTAGGCTGCTCTCCAGTATCTTCAGGCCACAGAGATGGCCGAGCTGCCTGTGAGTCTTAGAACTGTCGGTGTCTGCATGAAGATGTTTAGCAGAAAGTTTCAGAGCCTGGGATCCAGAGTCAAAACTGCCTGGGTCAGGTCTCCCCTCAGCCACTTAGTGGCATAACCTTGGTCCTGTTATGTAAATCTTGGTCTCTCAGTCTCCCCACATTTAAGATGAGGTTAGTAATATACTTACTGCATAAGGTTGTTGGAAGAATGATAAGCGTTAATATAGGTAAAATACTTCGAACAGGGTCTGGCACATAGTAAGCACTAAATAATTTCTAGCTTGTCTTGTTACATTAGGAAATGCTTAAGGTGTGGGCTTTACAGAGACAAAGATAGATTTGTGAGAGCAAGGTCAGCCCAACTTTTGGTACAGAAAAAAGAATTTTGAACATTTTTGTGAAGCATTAAATACTCATCATCTGCTTGACCTTTTAAACTGACTTATTTTAAAGCTGCTTTCTATAAATACTCTCTAAAAGTATTGCAGGTATCAGAAATTATTCTATAGAAGTTGAAGATATGAGTGTCATTAGTCAAGGTCAAAGACCTCAAGATGATTCGGTACTGCAAAGGGAAAGCCAAAGCATTGTTACCAGCCTGGGCATAAAAATGGATTTATTAACAATTATAATAATATCAACTATTTAGTGGGCACTTACTATGTCACAGGAAACTTACTTAATTTCATTAAATTCTTTAATTTTATTCTTTACTCATCTAACTTCATTTAATCCTCACAAAATTTCATGAAGTATTATCTCTATCTTGTATATCACTAAACTGAGGCACAGAGAGGTAATGTGGCTTTTTTGAGGTTCCAAAGTGGTTTAGTACCAGAATCAGGATTTGAATCGGGTTATGACAAACTGTAAATTGTGTTTTTAATCTCTATGATATATTTCTCTGTATATGCTATTATTTATAGTAACAATTATCATCAATATGGCATTTAAAGCGCTCTAAATACCCTATAAGTTAAGTGTTCTTTAAGTTCCAATTTTGTAGATAAGAAAATTAAGCCTTAATGAAGTTGATTGATTTGCCCAGAATTATTCAGTTACTGAATATCCCATTTGTAAGACACCCAGTTTCCTAATTTGTCCACAATCATCTAATACTGTAGATTTTTGCCAATTCCATACTTATCACTGACCCAACAGGCTGACGTAGGGAGAGAGAGTCAGCAGAATCACCAATGGGAAAGAGATTCAAAGAGGGAGCCAAGCAGAAAGGATGTGGGCAGAAAAGCAGACTTAAAACTACTCTGTGCTGTGTCTGCAAGTTGAAATTGATTTGCCGTGTTTGCTACCTTCTTAGTGACATGGTAATGTCTCCTTTTATTTTCTTTTTTTGTCACTAATGATGTCAAAATTATAATAGAAAATATCTAAGTTAGACTGCACTAAGAATATTCTGACAGTATGGCTCTTAAAATACTAAGGGGGTATGAGGAACTTTTCCCCCCAATAATTTATAAAATTCATTTTATCTATTACCACGTCTACTGTAAGCAAGCATCATCCGGTCAAAACATTTAGCTTTTTGATAAAATACAGTTAATAAGTCCAATGCATTGTGCAGGAGTTAGCTCACTTCTTCAAATACGTCAGAAAAATCATGAGTTGTTATGAGTTTGGTTTGAACTAGTAGCGAATCATTATACTCTATTTGGGAACTGGCCAATGGAATGACAGCCAGAGTGAGGACCTGCCAGCATCTGCTGCTCTCCAAGATGATGGCTTTGTACATTCTTCTCAGGATAATTAAGATATTTATATCTATAAAATGGAAAAGTACCTATCTTAATCTACTTTATCGCTAACGCCTACATAGAATCCAGACAACTTAACAGACGAGCATGAGAGCAGCATCTTGGAAAAAAACATACATTAATAAAACTTTCCTCCAGTCTTCCCTTCCCTCTGTATCTACTTATACTAGAAATTTCCATTGCGAAATAGTCTACAGATTGGAAGTCAGCCTGCTATAAACTCATTCATTCATTTATTCATCAGATTTGCAACAAGCAGCTATTAAATACGAGACACTGTGCCAGAAGCCAGGTAGTGAATGAAACAGACAGAAGTCCCTTGGCTAATGCAGCTTCTATTCTAGTGGAGAGACAGGTAATGAACATCATAAGTAGGTAAAACACAGGCTATAAAATAATGAGAAGTACTGTGAAGAAAAGAAAGAGTAAGGGAAAGGAGTATGAAATGTTAGGGAGGGTGAGATTTAGATCAGGTGGCCGGGGAAGCCATCCAGGAGAAAGTGACTGAAGGAAGTGACGACGCCAGCCCTGTGGAAGTCCGGGGAGAGAGCATGCCGGGCAGAGGGAACAGCGAGCACACAGGTGCTCTGGGAGAGGACACCTGGCATGTTTGGGCAAGGAGGACAGTGAGGTCGGGTGCAGTGAACAGGATGACAAGCGGAGATGCAACAGAGAGGCTATGGTGTGCGGTGTTTACAGTCTCAATCTGTAGAATGTGACTTCCTGTCCTGCCCAAACCAGGTGGGTGGGGGCAGACAGGGAGAAGCTGTTCTGGAACATACATGAATGAGACTCTTTTCATTTCATCTGACATTTATTGAACATCAGCCACACAGCCTGTACTGTGCTATGCTCTGGAGAGTCATAGAAGGGAGATAGGTCTATTCCCTTCAAGTTATTCAGTCTGGTCGAAGAGCTAGACAAGCAAACACTTAAAATGCTGTGCTCTAAACTGTATGTGGTTGCACACTTGGAGCAAACAATAAAAGAAATCAGAACTTTTCTGGAACCAGTGGGGCATTTGAGCTCTAACAGCAGGTGGCATTCATGAAAAGACTAGAGTGGAGGCAGGGCCGACTCTACCAGTAGGAAACTGAAGCCGGGAGTCACTTGGGTAAAATTCAAGCTTGGACGCATGCAATGGCTTGGAAACTGAAGACTCGCAGCAAAAATCAAAGTTAGTGATCCCTGTGCTCAGTAATAAGCTAAGCTTGGAGGATGCGCTGGAGAAAGAGGCCGATGGGTGAGGGTTTGCTGATTACGGGCAAGCTGAAATCTGTGAATCAGGGGGACAAAGTGGTGAAAGCCAATCACATTTCGGAAACCCAAACAGACGTTCAGGTGAGTTGAAGGGATTTCCTTGACACGGAGGTGGTATAATGGTTTCAACTCACTGTGATCAACTGGTGGATGCTTTTCGGAGTACTATGTCGAGAACAGTCCTGAGACCGCGTGTGGCATGTGTGGGAAAGGGTGCCATGACTGGTTAGCAATATCCATCATGGGCGCCTAGCCTGGGCGGGGCTGGCTGGCTGTGCACCCTGTGCTTGTCATCTGTGGTCCAGCTGCTGAAAAGGAGGATGGTAGCTGCAGTCTACGACATGGCCTTGAAAAGCTCTCTATTGAGCAACAAAATAGGCGAGATAGTGTGGCTTGGAATTTGAAACTAATTGAACAGAGACGATTTACCCCTCAGAAAGGTCAGGGTTCACCCACCTCAACTTAAAGAGCATTTAAGGATATAGTGTGTTCTGGAAGCTAGAAATTAAACCTCTTAGAGTCCACTAACACCCGAACGATTCATGAAATGTGACCCGTTTTGCCACTAGCCTCTTTCTTGTTTTGGTCTTTCTTTCACTCATGTCTTTTTGCTTTGCTAATGTCCTCTGCGTCATTCTCTCAACTTCTTCTGGTAGAGTGGGTGACTTTATACTTCCTTCTATCTAGAGTACTTGGCTCCCCTGGCTGTGAGGGCAGATGAAAGAGGCCTTCCTCATTCCCCAGGGCAGGGAGGTGTTTGGTGAGATAGTGCAGTGTGTAGTTTAGGAAAGCACTTAAACAGACTTCGATATGGCACCTGGCAAGCATATCCCCCTTTACCACCATTAACAATTGAGAACGTTTGCTATTTTCCAGGCTCCTTTGATGATATATCCAGAACTGCTGGACACTTCACCTAGTGAAGTCCAGAGCATAAACAAACAAACAAACAAACAAAAAACACATCTGAATGCATTTATTGTAAAGAAAAGGACCCCTATAGGTCTCATACTTCTTGCCTGGGCTTGTCTCTGATCTGGACCTGTAGGAGTATATGGACAGAGTGCAGAATTTCTAGCCAATTTCCTTTGTGTTTTTGCTCAAAGCCTGCGTAACACATTCCCATTTCATGCCATGAAGTTCTCTTGCAACATTCTCTCCACTGGTTGACACAGAGTCATTTCCGAGCACCTCGGTGAGAAAACTCAAGCTGAAGCTTTGCTCTTGTGCGTTTGCTCTTGTCCAAAATCTGCATGATGGGGAAGCTCTTGTCTTTTAGACTGCCCCACTGCATTTTGGGAATGGGCTACCAGATATCACAATTCTAACATACGTGTGCATGCAATCTGCTGTAAATGTATTATTTTAATGATTTTTCTAAAGATCTATTTGATTTAATTAAACAAAGTTCTGGTAAATAGCATGAGAGAGCAGTCCAAGTGGTGGAGAAATGATAGGTATAAGAACAGACAGGTAACGACTGACTACAAGGAGGTAATACTATGAAGCGATCTGAAGGGTGACCAGAATGTTGACGAATGGAAATAATATTGGAGTTTCAGAGAGAATCAAAGGTTTGAATATAATGGCAACGACACCTGATTTCTTTTGAATAGGTTGGGGATTTGTGTGGTAAGAATGAGGAGAAAATCCAGGAAAACTTTTTTAAAAATTGTGGAGAGACCTAAATGCCAGTTTAGGGTATTTGTTTTTGATTTGGAAAGTTACGGGCAGGTACTGAAATTTTTAACGCATAGCAGAGATACTATCAGAGTCAGGAATGACATGTTTAAATAGAGTTCATCTCAAATGGGCCACTCTGTTTATGAAAATTTTTATTTATATAAGCACATAAATATGTACATATAAATTTCCACAGCCAAAGGAAAAGGTGGTATTTTACGGCATAAAATTATATATTTTTTGGCTCTGACTCAGCAGTCATAAAATCTAACTATTTTCAAGCATAAGAAAGATGGAAAACACTCTTTACAACATCCTAAATAATTGTATGGAGGCCAATCCCATGGCCCTTGTGCATAAACAGCTCACACTGAATTTTAGGAGAGTTTTTTAAAATATCTTTCAGCATTAAGTTTGGGCATAGAAGCTGACCATATAGCTGATAGTAACTTCTCCGTGAAGTTCCAGTCTCACTCTCTACAATGAAATGTCCATATATGCATTTAAATGCAGCTATTAGGGAAAACTTAAACCTTTTCCTATGTCTGTTGTCTAATAAAACAAACTTTCCAAACTAAGGCCAAGGGGGAAAAAAGTGCAATCTCTATGTATAAGTTTCAGCTTCCACGTAAAAGAAGATGACTCGAATTCACACAGGACTCTCTCTATCAAGGAATTGTTGGCATTTAACTGAGACATGAATAAGTTACAGTTGTCGTTCGAATGCTGGGTAATAAAAATTAATGCAACCTAAGCTTTTAATCCGAAGCAGAAAAGTTGGAATCTTATAAAATCTGGTGAACATGAGCAAGGGCTATCGGATTATCCAGTGTCCTTAGACGGAGATGTGAAGTACTGTCATTTATTTATTTTTAATTTTTCTGATATAACAGAGTGGCAAAGATTCTTGTTCTATTTTTTCTCCAGATCCTAAGATTAAGCCAGACCATGAACATCAGCCAGAGGATACTGAGATTAGGGAAAATGTGAGTTCTGCTGAAACATCTATGTTTAGCTTGCAAAACAAATGAATATATAGCAAGCGATCAATCTAATCAATACATCCAGATCTATTTAACCTGTCTTAATTGCTTTAGTTTTTAAATTTTCTCTGTTCCAGCTAGGTGGTAAACTGAGGGAAAAGGCAGAGAGACCAAGTTTTAAATCATGAGAGGTACATAGAGCATGGTAAAAGCCTCAAATCGGGCAAAATCTATTGTTTGCCCAGAACAATTTTTATGCTACTGTCCACTTCCAAGTGATAGGAGTGAGTTTAGCACAACTCAAAGTCAAGCAAACAAGGTCATCAAGGTTAAGGCAGTAAGATTGGATACTAGGTCATGGTCTTAGGGGCAGGGTGACAAAACTCAAAGCCAGTGTTAGATGTCAGCAAAACTTCAGGCCTGTCAAGCAACTGGTAAGAGGATAGCTGATCTTACCAAGAAGGCTACCTACCCCCTCCCGCTAAGCGAGGCTCCTTCTCTTAGACAACTCCAAGCTCTTCATCTGTTGTCTTTGGAAGAAAACATATATTTTATTCTTCAGCAATGATGTCTACCATTGTGGTTGCCAGTTTGGGGATGTTGCGTTCATGTTTAATCTCTGCACGGACAACTGATGTCACCACACTGATTCAGTCACTCTGATTTAGTTCTTAAAATGGAAATTATTCTGTCTCAAGTTTTGCTTATCTAGAAAGTGAAATAATGTGGAGGCCAGTATTATTATTGGTTTCTACTTCATGACCACTAAAATTTCTGTTTAGGAAAATCCAAGATCACAAAGCTCAGCAAGTTTACATACTTGGAAATCATGAGCCAAAAACACTGAGACCACAGATGGCTACTAGGATGGGGCAGGCACTGGGCGGATCATCCACGTGCAGGTTGCGGGAGAAGTCTAAGCAGCACATTAGTGCGCAGAATCTGTTACCATGGAGATGGGTGGGCGCTCCTGCGCATCAGGAAAGTCCCGCATGTGGTAGGAAGATGGTGGCTATTTCCGCCAGCTACGGAGTCTAGGGAAGACTAATCAGCAGTGATCTTGGATTTAGAAAGGATCCATGCACAGAGCCCGCGTGGAGGACTCGAGGACTCATACCATTTGACCAAGGCTCAGGAGATGAACAGCTTAAACCAATCCTGGCCCCATCTCTTACTAACTCATGGCCCTGACGAAGTTATTTAATCTCTCTAAACTCCAACTCTGGTAAAGTCTATGAAAAGCAAGACACTGCATACCTGGTAGGGTTATTGTGATATTAAAAGTAATAAAGCACTTAGCACATGCCCGAACCACACTGAGTACAACATTTGATAGCTTAAAAAAACAAAACAAAACAAAACAAGAAACAATTATTAGGGTTATGCCTAGAGCAAGGTGGGGATTTGATTATAGGAACGCAGAGTTCAGTTTTGGAGTTCAAATATCCAGGCAGCACAAGACCAGAATGATGATAATGATGTGATATTAGCTTTCTTGGAACACCTCTGGTGAGGGGTCAAGAAGAATATCACTTCGGGAATGGAGCTGGATTTGGATGTTAGTCTGATGGGATCTTTGGGCTTGAGAGGGCCACTGGGACTGGCAACTAGATGGGCTATTGCACTTACTTTAATTATGCAGATGAATTCACATGGAACTATGCTTAACCCATGATCCTGCAAAAGCTCTTTCCAAGAGACTAACCTGTCATGTGAACTTTCCCCAAGATTTGTTACCATAGGAATACTATCCGTTAGGAAAGGTTTTATGATGAACCTCAAACCATAGAGTTTATAAAAATTATTTCATGTTGCGAAATTCAGAATGTCAGATATGAGAATGTATCATGAATGGGAAAACTGCTGTGTTTCATCACACGACGATGTCTCTATTTTCTTCTGCTTTTCCTTGCCCAAAAGCCCAGTGAGCTGTGCCACCTGCCACTCCTGTTCCAGACCCTTTCCTACATCCGTCTCCACCTCGAGACACTCCAGTCCCATGGCTTCAAGGCCTTGCGTGGGGACTGCTCAGCTGATAAGATAATGATATCTCACTCTCCGATAGCCCCGTATCATTTACAAAGTGCTTTGCCCCTTTGATCTCATTTATGTCTCCCTCCTCAAATATTTTCTTCCATTCCATAGGTCACCTTTTCATTTTGTTGACTTTCTTTTGCTGTGTAGAAGCTTTTCGGTTTGATGTAGCTCCACTTGTTTATTTTTGCTTTCAGTGCTTGTTCTTTGGGTGTTATATCCATAAGATCATGGCCAAGACCAATGTCAAGTAGCTTTTTCCTGTGTTTTCTTCTAGTTTTATGGTTTCAGGTCTTGCATTTAAGTCTTTAATCCACTTTGAGTTCATTTCTATGAGTGGTATAACATCTACTTTTTTTTTTACATATGAATATACAGTTTTCCCAGCATCATTTATTGAAGAGACTAGGATTTTCTCCATCTTTTCTTTCTTATCATCTTTTTTCCATTTTTCATCTTTTCCCCATTGAGCATTCTTTGTTTCTTTATTAAATATTAGTCGCTGTGATTGACTCCCAGTTCCTACAAACACTTGCTGGTTGAACCCCAGAAAGTTTATTAACCTCTTTGTTCCTCAATTTTAATCTCTTTTAAATGGAAATAATAATAATAACAATTTATCAGGCTGTTGTAAGATTTATATGAATTAATGCATGCACAAAATTTAGACCTGGCATGTAATATCTTAATAAATATTGATTTAAAACACACACAGAGTAGAAAAAAAAAATATTTAGGTAGAATCAACATGACTTTATAACTAAGTGATCATGCATGTGGATGGGTGTGCATTTGGCGTGGAAAGTAGAGTAAGGTAGAAGAAAGAATTTGAGATAAATTTGGTTTGGGGACTTAATGACCCAATAGGTAATTGAGATCTTGGACCAAGATTGGGAATAGAAAAGCTAGAATAAAGTTGAGAAGCTGGGCCAATATTTAATTCAAGTTTGTATCTGGTCAGTTTGAAATGGTGATGGACATGTATGTATTATTAGCGGTAGGCAAGGAGGTTAAGATTTCTGATCTAGAATTTATGATTTAAGAATTATTAGCATACAAGTATTATTAATAATAATACTTAATATTATTGAAAACTGTAAGCACTGTGTTAAACATTTTATATACGTTATCTCACTTAATTTAATCCTCTTAGCATCCCTCGGAGGTAAATACTATGATTAGTGACATTCATAGATGGGGAAAGGTGAGGCACAGAGCAGTAAATAACTTGTCCCAGATCATCTGATTAAGTGGTCAGCAAGGGTTTGACTCCAGGCAACTTCGTGTGGAGCCTGCCTGCCTGCCTGCCTGCCTGCCTGCCTTCCCTCCCTCCCTCCTTCCTTCCCTCCCTCCTTCCTTCCTTCCTTCCTTCCTTCCTTCCTTCCTTCTTTCCTTCTTTCCGTCTGTCTTTTTTTCTTTTTTTTTTAACTAAGCCTTTAGAATATTGTAAATGGGAAGCACAATGCAATTACCAACGCATGGTGGCATATTCCATCATGAGAAAGGGCTGGAGACAAGGTCATGAGAAGCAAGAGCAGTGACATTCACTGAAACATTAAAGGACCCCCTCTCCTTCCTTCCTTCCTTCCCTCCCTCCCTCCCTCCCTCCCTCCTTCCTTCCTTCCTTCCTTCCTTCCTTCCTTCCTTCCTTCCTTCCTTCTTTTCTCTCTCTCTCTCTCTCTCTCTCGCTCTCTCTCTCTCTGTCTCTCTCTCTCTCTCTCTCTTTCTCTCTCTCTCTTTTTTGGACTGTCTCCAAGGCAAAGATTGAAGCCATAAAGTTGGCCAAGAGAGCATGGTGACAAAGAGGAGGTGTCAAATAGGAGTATTTTGGACCTAACCATTCACACCCTTTCGCTTATCACCAACGGGTCCCTCTCTGTAAAACAAAACCGTAAGGACACAGTAGATGTGGGTGAGTGGATGACTAGATGTTAGAGGTTCGGGCTTCATGGCGGTAAAGCAGAGGGAGGTTAACTGACTCAGGCAGGGTTCCCTCGCCACGCCTGTCCTGGCAACAAAGCTCCCAAACAGTTCACCAAGAAAACCAGGCGATGGCTCAGAAAGACTCCCAGTCCCCAGCCATGACCTACTGCACAGCAAATTGGGGGCGTCCTGGCACACCGCGCCTTCAGCAAATGCCGGGGGGGTCTGGGGACGGTCCTCCTGCTACTACTTCACTGACCCACCGACATCGCCCAGGACGGAAAGGGCTATTTTTGGCTCATGAAGCACAGCCGTACAGGAATGATATCGGTTTTCTTTTGTGAGTCCTAAACCAGCTGTGAAGGTGATTTTAAAAGAGGAATTCCTCCAATATTTAGAGCAATCACAGGATCGCCGAGGTAATTACAGAGCCTCCCCAAGTGACTGTTTCGTAGAGAAACGCTCATTTGGATTTGTAGTTTCCGGTGTGTTTAATAAATACCACTTTCATTACTAAAAGAGCCTCGCTTCGGAACTGTGGTTTTCTTGGGTAAAAAGGAGAGGCTGGAGGAGCAGGGCCTTCGTCTGACACGTATTGGCCGCTTCATCATTACTCTCTGTGTTTGGGGGGGAATCAGTCAGTTGGGTCATTTTCTGAGCTCCAGGAGCGTCCTCATGCCTGCTCACATTTGAATCGTTCACGACACTTTAACCTTGGCAGAGAACAGCTCTGTGTCGATGCCAGGTGTTGTCATGTTGTGGAGCCTTGGAGAAACGGCCGGGGAGGACCCAGCAAACACATGGGTGCTGTGAACCGACCGCCATCAGAATTCTGGAGGACATTTCTCAGGCTGCAAACCGGCCTGTGTGAAAGCTCAGTCTGGACAGTGGTCAGCGTTGTTGTTTCAGGGGTCTGCTGAATTTTTACGCCTTAGCTTGGTCTGGTTTGGGTAGATGGAAAATGGTTTCCTGACATGAGACATGGGGTCTTGGCGCAGTTCGCTCAGAGCTATCCACGTTTATATGAGGGTTCACGGGAACTGTTAGAAATACCTACCTTATCTCCTTCATCTCGCAGTAATTACACAGAAAATTAAAAAGAATCAATTCCAGTGTAACAATCTTTTCGCTTAACTGATTCTTTACTCTGCTTACAGGTCTAATTGCTTTCATTCTCATTCTATTTTGCTATGAGACGGGGATCGTTTTTCACTTTATTTTAGATCATCGTAAGGGATAAGTGGGATTGGGAAGGGAACCGAACTATGGAGGAGAGAAGGAGACACTTTCATCAGAATTTCTTTCAGGACACATTTCTCTTGGGCCATTTGTTCCTTCCTTGACCACTTATTCTGCCAGGTGCCGGTGGCATCACTGTGGGGGAAAAAGTCGCCAGACAATGCTCTGTGCGCATGGAGTGTATAGAGAGAGCAAGGCACAGAGGAAACGAAATACGTAGGAAAATTATGAAGCATATCAGAAGCCGTTAAGCAGGACAGCAGGTGGGGGGCCTGCGCTGGGGGGAGGTGGTGTTTCCGTTTGCAACGAGGTAGTCGAGGTGCTCAGGGATGTCTCTGTGAGGATGGCACTAAAACCAAGCCTCGCAGGAGGCGATGAACGAACGCCATGCCATGAAGCGTTTACTGAATGGCGTTCCCTAGGCCATTTGTCCTGAGAAACGCTGAGCTTAAAAAGAGTGCCACTGTTCAATCCATTGGGAAATAACAACTCTAGACATTTACAGTGCTGGTTGGCATAATAAGTAATTGGAAAAGTCCTGCAGGAAAGAATCCTTAAACGTATATAAAGCCACTTCCCTCCCGCCCTCTCTCTTTCTCTCCCTTCATTTCTTCCTTTTCGGCCGATGTGCCGGAGCAGGTAGACCACAGCTGGGAGCCGGGCTGCAGATGCGGCTGGGACGCTGCAGAGTGATAGCCAGGAGGACAGAGGCACAGTGGTCCAGGGAATGTGCTCCTTCGTGGAACCCTGGACCTAAGTGTGACCCGGATCCGCCGCCCTGTCCCTCCGCATGTCGAATATTCCTTATTTTTGGTTTTATTTTGTAGAAATTGGGCATAATGACATCATTGGACATAATTACAAACACAGGTGTGTTATATGCTTTTTAACCTGCTTGTTTGGTCCTCAGGATGAGTCGGTCCACTGTGATTACCCTGTCCGGGGTTCGTTTATGAAGAGCTTGCTCTGTGGAAGAGTGCAGAGCTGCCCTGTGCTGGACCAGAATCTGGAACTGGGGCCAGCCAGACCAGTTAGCTGGCCACAGGCCCATTTCCCTACGCCAGCGAGCGGTTCCCAAACTCTCGTGCACACTGGAATCATTTGGGATTAAAAATACCGTTGCCTGGCTCCAGCCCTCAGACGTTCTGACTCAGTTGCCATGGGCTGTGAGTTGAGTGTCAGGACCTTTGAAAGCTTCTTGCGTGGGTCCAGTGTGCAGGAAAGTTTGGAGATCCGGCAGAAGCTCATTCCTGGGATCCTCTTTTTTCAGCAGCCTGGCCGACAAAAGAGCTTGCAAGTTGATCGTGGTCTATGAATTGATGGGTTTGATCCTTCTTCCTTCTGGGAGGATGAATAGGAGTGAAGGAGGAGAGGGAGAGGGGAGACTGTGCTTTTGTAAAGGCATTCTCTCATTCGGTCCTCCCGTGAGAGAGCACCTCCTCTGAGCAAAGCACCGTGCCATACAGCTGATGCCCTATCAGCAAGGCTGGCCCTGCTGGCCCATTTCCCAGATTAGCTACAGGATTTTCATGGACTAGGAACAGATGCTGGCACGTGCTGTCCCCTGATAAGTCTGTTCATTTAAGATTTATGGCGTACCTACTCTGCCCTAGGCACTAGGATTAAAAGGTAACTAAAACATCTGTTACACTAAAGTCATTTGCCACTGAGCAGCAAAGGCAGACATAGTAACCGTAACTAAAATAAAGTATGGTAAGTGCAGTCGTGGAGGTGTGAGGTTGGTGGCAGAGGCGAAGGAGGGACGGACCCCACTGGGTGGCCACCGCAAGGAGAGTCACGGGCAGGATCCTAGAGGCATTCATCGAGCGGGTGACTTTTGAAGAGTGTGGTTGGGTTCACTGTGTTGCCACTCTTTTGGCAATCACCTAACCACCAATGCCCCAGGGGTTATTCCCTGAGGGCCGGAGGGCAGGTATGAAGGGGGAAATCAGGTTGTGAGAAGTGGAACGACTTGCCCAAGGTCGCAAAAGCCACAAGAGGTAGGAATTAGACTCACACGCCAGTGTCCTGACTCCAACTTTAGTCTGCTTTCCATGACACTGAGTTTCCTCCGCTGGTTCAGCAACTGGCAGGGCCACACAGCTGAGAACAGAGTCATTAACTTGTGGCATCGGGTGACATCTCGATGATTTTTCCAGTTGAACCTGGTTACCAAAGAGAAGTTGTTCTGTCTTCTGCACCCAGGCGTTGAATGCGCTATTTCCAAAGGAGAACAGAGCCTCGAGATGAAAGAGCTCCAGAAACCCCCGTGTAAAATAAAATCTGAGCTGTATACTTAGTTCTATTCAGAAATGGATGTTAGAACTACAGGTGCCGCTCAATATTTAAAATCACCAACACTATTTTGCCTTGGGTGTTATATAATTTCATATTTTACAAATCAGATTTTATTCAAATAAACACACTCTTATTTCAGATGTTTTTAAATCATTTGGATTCATAACTCCCCTCCCCTGCCATCTTTATTACCAGCTTAAGCCACTCCCAATTCACTAAGGATTCACACTTAAGTTTCTCCAGCCACAGATCTCTTCAAAACCTTTCCCACGTCCAGTGGAATCTGGCTATTCCACGGGCCTTTAAACCTAACATGTCCCAAACAAAATTTATTATTTTCTTAACATAGCCTTTACCTCTTTAACATTCTATCATTAATTCATTTGCGCAAGCCAAACACTAAAATCTGTTGATTCCAGGTCCCTGCCAAATATCCTCCCATCTCCCCGCCCACCTCACTGCTACAACTCTGCTTTAGGCCACCGTTCCTTGCCACCTAACCCTGCCGTGGACCTCAGCTGTACTCCCCGAAACACGGAGCGTTTTCTTAGCAGACAGAGAATTTTCCAGCCAGCTTAAACAAAACCCGAATCCTCTTCTTATTTGAATTCAGTATTTCAATCTTTCTGAAAGGCTGGTATGTCTTCCCACACCAGTTAAGTAAAATACTTTGACAAAAAAAGCTTTTTTTCTGATGATTGAAGCTTTTATTGTGTCTTCAGGCCATCGTTCTGAATATTGGTGATTCCTAAACACTATGCATGTTATAGTCAGCAAGAAACGTGGCTTAAATGATTATGTTATTCTCTGTAAGTTCAGTTTTAAAGTAAACTATTTTTCCATCAGGGTTCTTAACCTTTCCGGAGTCATGAACCCTTCCGAGAATGTGATGAACGTTATGGGTCTTCTCTAGAGAACAATGCACACGTGCAAATGCACATGCACACACACACACACACACACACACACACACACACGTTTTTGCCTACCATTTCAAGATTTTTTTAATCCATCCATGGATCCCTAGAGCTATCGTGACATCTGGGTTGAGGACCCTGCCTTCTATGAAATCATTCTCATTCCTTCATGCCATAGGCTTGGTGTAAGTTTCTACTTAAAAAAAAAATGTTCTAATGAATTTGGTCCTAGTCGATTTGACTAGCTGGAATGCTTTCTCATAGTTCGAACCATGTCTTTTGACCAAAGACTGGGACAGGGAGGTTGACTTGCCGTCATCCCGATTCTGTCTTTACCTACCTCCAGGACTTTGGGAAGTCCTATACCCAGCACGAGGTAGCAGAAAGCAACTTAAATTCTCAGCCAGGGGGCCTGAATTCTGGTCTTCATATCATCTACTAACATTGTAAAATTTTTTAGGGACAGGGAGGTTGACTTGCCGTCATCCCGATTCTGTCTTTACCTACCTCCAGGACTTTGGGAAGTCCTATACCCAGCACGAGGTAGCAGAAAGCAACTTAAATTCTCAGCCAGGGGGCCTGAATTCTGGTCTTCATATCATCTACTAACAGTGTAAAATTTTTTAGAAACACGGCTTGGTGCAAGATGAGGCCTGTCTGCCATGATGATATTTTGTCGTATTGGCGGGTTGCTTTCACTTCTGCCATTTCCTTTATCCTCACAATGACCTGTTGAGAAGGTCAATGAGTTGCAGATATTCAATGAAGGAAGATAAATATGGAAAGGGACAGAGAGAGGCTTGCTCAAAGCTAGTTACCCCAGGAAATATGTAAAAGGTCACATTCTCCTTGTGGCCCCGTCTCTTCATCGGAGACTTTGCTCTTCAGCGAGCTTCATGATTTAATTCAAGCTGTGCATGAACCTAAGGCATCTAGGCAAAAATGGTTGGATCTATTCACATCAAAAGTCTACAGAAATCTGATTGTGCTAGAGAGAAAGTAAACTGTAGGCAAGTATGAATGATTAATAATATTTGGCTGGTAGGCTACTAGTACATCAGTTATTAATCACTTTATCTCCTATAAACGGCACCATTTTGGAAATGGTCAGTTTGAACATATTTTTGTGTACGGATTTTTTTTTTTTCTGAGCAACCCTTAACTATCCTCAGGAATTAGAAATATGATCTTTGCTAACTTTACTTGAGCTCCCCAGCATATGTTTTGTATCCTCAAAAACAAAACAAAACAAAACAAAAAAACAAACAAAAAACGCAAAGAAACAAACAAAAATAAAGAAACAAACAAACAAAAAAAACTAAAAAGAGAGAAAAAAAAAGAAACAGTCTTACCAGGCTGAGTCCTTTCTCTTTTCTTCTCTCTCTCACATCCTCTTTTAGACTTGTAGAAGCTCTGAGCTAGAGGAGACTTGGAAACTGGTTAAATATCTCCTTGTGCAGGAAGGACACTTGAGGCCCAGAATGACTAATTTTCCAGAAGATGCACACACACAGCTGATCAGTAGCAAACCCAAGATAAGATCACAGGTTTCCTGACTTATTTCCCTATCTTTTTAAGCAGAAAAATTAATTTCTCGACACTGAGAAAATTCAAAATATAGCAGAGAAAGGCTCATAACAGCTAAAGAGTCATGAGTAAGTTTACGATTACTTTTCAAATACTATAGGTATACATGTCTCCACCCTCTCTTCCTCCACACCCTCGTTATGTTCTACCTCATCAAAATATGCTTCTTCAATTAAATAATCCCACCTACGATCTTACTTGGTTGTTATCTAGTGTCTGTCTGAATATGGAGAGACAAGCTTGCAATTTCTCCAGTGAAAAGGATAAAACTTTTGCTACATAAAACTTTCAATTTCTGTCAAATTGAAAACTGGCATCCTAGCTCTCTGAAGGGTGGTTTTGTGTCATTTAGTGTATCAGAAGCTATTTAATTCAGACTCAGTATTGTATTTGGCACCGTGTTAGGCAAATCAGAAGAGTCGGAGGAAAAATGCATAATCCCGTCAGAAAGGAATTGGGAGAAGAGAGAGAGGAAGGGAGGGAGAGGGGGAGGGAAGAGAAGAGAAGAGAAGGCCCAGGCACAGGTAAAGAACAGTGGCGTCACATGTAGAAGTGAACAATGTGGAACAGAAATAATGATCAGTACACCCAACGATACTAAATGTAAATAGTAAATGGCTTTGTGGGCACAGTAGGGTTTGAACTTGGCCTTGACCAATGCATAGAGTTTGAATAGCAAAGAGGAAGAAGAGGGCGTTGAGTGCCTGGGCACTGATGTTGGACTAGGAGTTAACACAGGTATGAGGTGGGCAGTGGGTGACCAGCCTGACTGACCACATGTACAAGACCCCAGTAGTTGGAAAGAACATGGACTAGGCAGGCAGAGAGCTTGACGGTGAGGGCTCAGGGTCCTTTCATTTGAATCCCAGCTGTGTAACTTTGGGCAAATTACTTGACTTCTCTGTGTCTCCATTTCCTTGAGTAAATGAGAACACCAATAATTCCTCTCTCATATTGTTGTCGAGAAGATTTAATCCAATTAACAAGTTCTAAGCACAAGTGTAGGTTATAACAGCGCCTCCTATGTGCTCCGTCCACCTTAGTAAGCGTTTTTACGCCCATTGGTTTTGGTTGGGAACTGAACAGGCTCCAACAATATTAACTATTGTATTTCAGGGGAGGCCAGAAAATAAAGACTTGAAAGTAGTCTGAGGAGTTTGAACTTGAATAAATAACTGAGAGGGGTTCTTAGGCAGAATTGGATTTAGAGAATCTGGGCTTGGAAAGAATCTATTCAAACCTCCAGGGAACTGGAATACTCTGCCTCTGCCCTTTGCTGGTTGCTCAAATATCTCACCCCTGGGTGCCTGCACTGGCATTTGGATGGGTGACAAACAGTGTGGAAGGCATTTGTCTGAAACAAACAAACAAAAAACTAAAAGGGATTTCAAGGGATTAAAGTGAGTCAAATTTTTATGGTTCTTTCTCTTTGCAATGGGTCTTTAAGGGTCTAGTTCTGAGGTTAATCAGTAAAAAAAAAAAAAAAAAACAAGAACCAGGTCTGTAGATTGAATATTAACGAGCCCCTCTTGGACAGTTACTGCAAAGTTATCCGTGACATGGAGAGATGACACCTTCTCCAGAGCTGAGTAGGCCCTGTCTTCTTTACAATCATCTTTGACACCGATAACCTCTAAGCACCGGCAACACTGCACCGAGCCATCCTTCTGGCATTCCAAGGAGGCCGATAAGCCGGGTCAGAGAGCCATGTTCACTGTCAAGAGCAGTGAGGCACCATTCTGGTTTCAGGTTCTGTCTGCTGGTCAGTCGTTCTGAGACCCTCTTAGCTTTAAGTTAGTGAGGCTCTTCTCCAGTTCTGATCATCTGGTCTTTGCATAATTGCAATATCTTCCTTCCTTATGGAATTTTCTAGGGATTATTGGTCTGTGACTCTAAAGAGATCTAACAAGTTACTTGCTATTTTCATGAAACTTAGCCAACCTCTCAAACAGGTTAACTATTTTTAAACCTCCAGCAGCTGCAGTTGATCTTGGATGAGTTCGGAAGTCTTTGCTTTTTAGGTTCGACCCTCTCCTCCATGCTTTATTTTTTGCGACCTTGGCTTCTGCTGT
>NW_006439191.1:6071111-6072586 GCF_000325575.1 Pteropus alecto | reverse complement strand
GGTGACCAAGGTCAACGGAGCCTTGGGGGGAAAAAAAAATCTCCTAAACACATTCTGCTCCTCCAGATGGGGAATTAGATAAAGCAGGGCAAAATATTTGCCAAACCTGGCACTAGATATTTACTGTTCAGTAATATACACATGGTGATTAATACACACAATATCACGATGGGCAGAGCTACATAAAACACACTAAACGATGCACAAATAACAAACTAATATGATAAAAAGACGTGATTCCTGCTTTACCCATCACGTCATCACACCATCTAAAATACATCTTCATGGTTGCAGAAATAAGCATGAAGGGTTATACTTGAGACCACTCCTACGAATTCTAGAGAACATATTATAAAAATGACAAATATAGTGATTAGCCAGCAATAATATGCTTGTGCGTGTGCGTGCGTGTGCGTGTACGTGTGTGTGTGTGCGCGCGCGCGTGTATGTATATATAAACTTTTCTGGCTGTTGTAGAAGATGCAAAGAAAAGCTGGTTGTCCTTTCTGCCCTTTCAAACTCTCCTTGTGGGTCAGATGCCAGGAGCCTCCAAATGTCCTAACGTGTCTGCAGAGGCCCTCAAATAGGGGCTTGGGCTTTTCTTTCTCTCTTTTTCTTCCTTCCCTGCCCCCTCCCCATGTTTAAAACGCTTTAAAAAACATCTATGGGAGACAAAAATAGCTCCAATTGTGAGAGGCCTACAGCCTGGGAAGGCAACAGAGAGATGCAAGTCAGCCAGGGCCAGCGGCGAGTATGAGTGTCTGGCCCGGCGTGGATGCTGCTGGATGGTGCCGACTCCCCGCCTGGGCCCGGTGGGTAGAAAGGAGACCAGTTTTTCCGGGGGCGGGATGCGGGGAGGGGTGGAGGGGTCGGGGAGGTTTGGGGTCCGGGAGTCGAAGGGATGGAAACCCCAGCATTTGCGGCTGAGGGGCTGGCTCTTCCTTCCCCTCCCCCCACGTTTCTAAAATTTATTTTGCCCAGGCTGGGATTGGCGACGGTCAAAAGGGAGCAGTTGGCATTGAATGTCACCCTGAAGGTAAAATGAAAGACAAAAGATGAACGCATGCTTGCTTTCCGTTTGCAGCGGCGGCGGCGGCGGCGGCGGCGGCAGCAGCAGGATTTAAAGGGGGAAAAAAAAAACCCCACACGCACAGACACAGAGATACACACCCAGAGGCGCCAATTATGCAAACGCGATAATGCAATCAAATCGGGACAGTGCCTGGAATTTTTTTTTCAAAAAAAATATCGATATTTATTTTTTAAGGAAAGAGAGGAGAGAGGGGGGGCCAAAAACACGCATGCAAACAGAAACGTGCACATACCACGTAACCACCCGAGGAGAACCTGGCAGCCTCTCTCTTCTTCTGCCAAGTTATCATTGAGAAAACAGACAGGCATCATGACGTCCCGGGTCACAGGGAGTGCGGACCGACGCTACCAAGAGAGAAGGGAGGCGCCGGGGCGCTCCGGCT
>NW_006439191.1:6069675-6070924 GCF_000325575.1 Pteropus alecto | reverse complement strand
TCGCGGGAGCCCGGCGAGCGGAGGCGTGTGTAAGATGTGCAATGCCCCTGCCTGCACGGGGGGTTCGGCCGGGGCCGCCTTAACACCCCCCGACGACTCACCTGAGTGCCCTGCCGCAGTCTGACCCTGCCAAGGTAACCGGTCCGAACCCTTACCGTCAGCCTCCGCAGACAGACGTTTGCATCGGGGGCCGGCTCGGTTTGCAGTCCTGGCTGAAATCTCTATTGCCACCCCCTTCCCCCTTCACTTGTTTCGAGTCTCTTGGAAAAAGAGAAAGAAAGAAAGAAAGAAAGAAAAAAAAAAAAAAAAAGCAGCCACCCCTCCCTCGATGACACAGCCATGAGTACTGTCCACCGCTTGTAGACGTGCCTTACCACGACTGCAGAGCTGCCGGCGTGTGTGCTAGGGACACGGATAAATTCTAATGGCAAGGAGATTTGTTCTTTAAACACCTCTCCCATCCCCCTTCCCGGATAGAGACTTCAGTGCTCGGCAAAGTGGCCGAGAGTGAGGGCGGAGTTAGGGCGCCGGGACTGGGCGGGCTGGGGCGAGCCCTCTGCTGTGCGGGGCGAGCGGGTGCGGGGAAGGGGCCTCGGGGCGAGGGCGGCGGCGGCGGCAGGGGCTGGGGACCCTTCCGGTGGCTGCCGCTGCTGCCCTCCCAGGTGTCTCCCCGCTGTCCTCTGCGCCTCCTTCCCTCCCATCTCCCCGGTCCCTTCGCCTTCCGAGGGAGAGGGAGTCTCTGAAGTTGCGGGCGGGTCACTCGACCTTCGTGTTAAGTCTTTCAAACTACCGACTTCCTGCTTCCCCTCAAGTCTGTCAGAAGCTTCTGCAGGATCAAGTCACTCCCCCTGTCCCCCCATGTTTGGTGATGGGAGATTCTCAGAAGAAGACACAGAGGGCCGAGATCCCCTCCTCTCCTCCCCTCCCCTCCCCTCCCCCAGACGCCCCCTCCCCCTTTCAGAACCCTAATGAGCCCTTCTGGAAGTGTCCTGAAGGGCGGGAGGAAGCCCCGCAGGCCTCAGTGCTGTGGAATGCGTGGGTACGTGTTTATTTGTTGTGCTTACTTGGGTTGCGTTGTGAGTTGCCACATGGGTCTGCTGAAGCCCAGGCAGCGCGTTTGCCGTGTTTGTGGTGTAGCACTAGTCCAGTGGCCGTAGTCAGACAGACACACACTGAAAGCGAATGGTTTTGCTCACAGAAACCAGAGGGCAATGTTGAAAATAGCACCTTCCATCTCTCTCTCTCTCCA
>NW_006439191.1:6069205-6069644 GCF_000325575.1 Pteropus alecto | reverse complement strand
GGGTTAAAAGAAGCTGTTAGGCCCACATATGACCTCTTACTACTTTCAAAACACTCCTGCTTCATGCTTCAAGTCGACATCAAGAGACCTGCAGATGTTTTGAAGTGTTTCGGAGCAGCCAAGTGATTTGGTCTAGTTTGGGAGAGAAACCCCCCCCCCCCTTTGTTTCTCATGCTGCTGGAAGACCAGATAGGGGAGTTTGTCTGAAAGGCTCCCAGATTCAGAAGCAGCAGGCAGGAGGCGAAGCGGGGGAAATGGGCTTAGGCAGTGGTGTCCAGGTTCTTTTTTTTTTTTTTTTCTGTCCAGTGAATTTGATGGTATCAAAATGAGTTGACCAACCTGAGAAACAGCTCCATCCTTGTGGGAAAAGGAGGGAAATTTGAACATTTCTCAAATCCGAGCTGAGGAATGGCTGACAAAACAGAAGGCACCTACAGGG
>NW_006439191.1:6017003-6069176 GCF_000325575.1 Pteropus alecto | reverse complement strand
AAATTTGAAAAGAATCAAATAGATCAAGAAACAGGCCTAAGTGATGTTCCAAACGTGTGTTTGTTATGCATGGCTTTGCTGTTTCTACAAAAACAATTCTACTAACTCTTTAAACTCATGTTACGTAGAATTAGAAGTGTATGTTGGGAGCACATACCACTGTCCAGTGACTGGGGTGATGAATATCGATAGAAGACCATTTATTTTCTTTAATGAATTAAAATAGCATTCTAGTCTTCATGCACAGTATGTACTGAAACCTGCTGGTCTTGTGTAACGGGAATTGCAAGGCAAGCAAAGGGACTTTCTGATGGGTGATGCTTTAACAAACCAGAGCAGATCAATCGATTAGGCTCCCATGTGTGCTCCGCTCAATTTATTCTGTACAATTTTTCCAGAAATTAAAAGGTTAGCAAGAGAGTACCATGTTCCCATCTCCAACTGAGCACCACTTATTACTGTACCAGTATTTCAATATGAAGTGATTGTCAAGCTATTTCGTCTTTCATTTGGAGTTCTGAATTTGAATCAGCGTGAGCATGGCAGGGCAGCAAGATAAGCTATAAGGAACTGTGCAGACAGCTGAGGAGGCTGGGAGGGAAAGTGTCGCCGAGAAGAATATTTGGGGCTGTTCCCAGTCACCTTATTTACAGGTACATTTCGGTTGCAGCTAGAATTTTAGACAGAGCCTGCCAGAGGTAATGGGCTGATGTTTGAAATTGATCCTGGGTGTCTCTCTTTTCTCCTTCACAGACATTCTGTGCACCCAAGTTGAACACTCAAGGCAGAACATCCCCAGGCAAACCCCAGATTAGTGTCACAGAAAAGGGGGTTGGTTCTTTATGAGGGTCTGCTCTTCTTTACAGATGTGTCAATATAAGTAGCTTTAGTCCTGCTTTATTAATTTTTTTTTTAACATCTTGGGTGCCTGACTGTGTTAAATGCAAAAACAAAAGATATCTGAAGAAGTTTAAGGATGCCTTACAGATTGACCCATGAAATTGGTTTTAATTAGACACGGAAGATCTCATTTTCCCCTGAGGGGAATTGATGATATAACCTAGGAATTTTTTATTTGTTTCAAAATTGTAGGAAAACTGCGGGAACAGAAAGATTTTGAGAGAAATGCCAAAAGCCACATTAATGAAGAAAAAACACTGGCGAGATACTTTTGAATAATAGATAGGCGATGTAATGGTCAACCACAAGATGAAAATTTTACACAGGATTTTTATGGCTTTAAATTGGCTGCATTGTAAACTAAGCTTACTACTCTATTAAGTCATTTATACTTTTCAATTATTTAACATTGCTGGCCAACCTATCTTCTGTGGTCTTCTTCTGTGTATGTCAGAAATATGTGTAATAGTAATTGCTTGTTGTTAGTGTGGGGGCTTTGCAATGGAGCAAGGTTTAATTTTAACTTCTCGGGACAAATATTACAGAGAATGCACGTATGAAAAAGAATGAAACAGACTGAGTCCTATGAAATAGAGATAGCTACAGCATCCAAAGTGCCTGATACGATTTGAGTTACTCTCACTAAGAAACCTTGACAGAATCTGCCTTCTAGATACTGTGCATTTGGAAATACTATATCTCCATTTAAATGCAGAGCTTCTGTTTTCTCCAAGGAGCAGTTAGTGAATCTTTCAATTCAACCACTGGTGTGAGAAAACCAACTGAAAATTCCTCCACGGACATTAGAATCTGTCGATTTGAAGTAATGATTACCGAGTTCTGCAATGCTGTGATTTTTAAAATTCATTTAAAGTATCTTTCTAAAGTCAAAATAATGTACTGGGGCCTCTTGTGCAAACAAAGAAATTTTCTCTTGTCGCTTTGTAAAGCCGTGGAATAATTTGGCTTTGCAAGTCCGTTTTCAGGCTAGTGGGCGGGGGTGGGGCCTTGTCAGAGACTTCATGGGTCTCCTCTGGAACCATCTTTCAATGACTGAGAACCTAATTAATAATAATGCTCTGTCTTGGAATCAGTGGTGATGGTGACCAAGAGCTATATCAGAAGGTGGGGCCTTCCTTCTTTAAGAGACGATCGCAGAAAGTAATACAGTCTTTTGAAACAGAGCGTAGACACACAGCCTGTCGTGTCCCATCTTCAGATTCGAGCAACTGGAGAAATCTTTGCAAGTCTTTAAGTACTAGTTCCTGAAGTACCCATTGTGATCATGTTCAGACTGTGTCTTTGGCACATGGTTAGGGAAGTTTTGTTTTTCTTGGAGATTAGATACCATTCATTTACTCTAGGACCCCAATAATTTCCAACTGGGAAAGGCCACGACCCCCTTAGCTTACCTCCGCTGTTGTCCTGGGTGTACATTATAATTTGACATCTATATATTCTATTGTGTGATTACCACCCGAAGTCCAGTTTCCTTCAGCTATCGTATATTTGATCCCTTTTACCCACTTCACCCTCCCCCACCCCCCTTTTACCCCATCTACCTCTCCCCTCCTCCCCCACCCTCTACCCTCTGGCAACTGCTAGTCCATTGTCCATGTCCTTGAGTCTCTGTTTGTTTGTCCTGTTCATTTGTTGCTTTTAGGTTTCTATCATGAAGCATGGCGTAACTTTCGTATTCCTATTCCGATAGGTATTTATGTGCTGGGGTAAACAGTGTTTCCGGATATCTGTGTTCCCAGAGTGGCCCATTTAAATTCGATCTCGCTCTAAGATAGATTAGATTAATAAAGCTGATTTTATGACCAACATAATTTATATTCGCGAACACCTATTTTTATTAGTACAATTATAGATTGCGAAGCAAATTTCCATATATGTTAAATACTAAGAATAACTAACATATGTATAGTGCGTTATAGTTTATAACCATACATTATCTATAAGCTGTTCTTTGCAAGAATATTTATTGCCCTTTCTTACTCAAGAAGGCAATCAGTTTTTACAATCTAAACATTATATGGAAATAAATTATTTTATCAGAGTTTCCTTCCTCTCTCCCTTTTTCCTTCTTTCTTTCCTTCCTTTTTTTCTCCTTTCCTCTCTTAATGCTGAAAAATCTAATGACATGTTTTTTTGGGGGGATGGAGCTTGTATAATTGCCTATCACACATTTCTATTAAAAAAGGAGCTATAACAAGCAATCTAACATGAATTTTGGAATATATCGTCTGCCTACCAGTGTTCTTGAGGAAATGTAAGGTTGCAAAAGTCATTTCATGCCCTGTATGTTTTCAGACATAAATCAGGAAAACTGTTAGCGAATTATAGCTCTTCTTAGAGACTGTGGCTATAGTGCCATAGTAAACACAGGCTATATATTTTTCCAAGTTATTATGTGTGGAGAGAAATCCAAAGTTGGCTATTTAGAGGAATGGTTTAATTCACTTATCAGAAATTCATTTTCTATTTAGAACGAACATCTATTTTCCAAAGGTTGCAGAAATGGGACATAATACCTGATGATGCTTTAGATCGATCACCTTCAGAGTTAGAAATTTGCTCTTTTTAGCTAATGTGTGTACTACTGAACATCGATCTTCGGCTAAGGATCAGTCAAAATGGTCCTAAGCAGAGTTGGTAGTATCATCTGGTCACCATTGTTATCAGAATGCAACGAACATGTTTCTTCATTTCTAAAATGAAGGGGTTTGACTCGACGGTCTCCAGTTTACTTTGCTCCTGTGATTCTGAATTAGGTTGATTGATTAATTATGAATCAACCAATTACTTATACTTCTATTTATTTCTATTTTATAAAATAGTTATTTACTAAAGTATGGTCTTATGGCCAGAAATATTAGCATGTTGAGTAATAAGTGAGCTCAGGTTTAGTGGCTGGAAATGAAAGCTTCATGAAATTTAGATACTCAAGTTTACGTTAAAATTTTTCATTTGTAGATAAATTATTAGATATTCAAAATATACGGTTTTTCAGAGAAAATAATCTTAAATACTGATTACTTTTCTAGACTTGACTATAAAATTCTATGTTACTTATTAGAATGAAATATATATTGATGATGAAAAATGTAAAAAACAGTTCAGTTATGATACAAGTGATAAACATAATAAAAAGGCAATACAAGTAAATGATAGCTAATCATTTATCTAGAGTCTGGAGGGTTGATATTTAAGGGAACACACATATAGCTGGAAGTTAAAAAAGATAGATGGAAACTATTGCAGGGTATCTGAAAAGGACTTTAAGAAACTTTCAGGAATTTTCGAGGCCGGTTACAAAGTATATGGTTTTTTCCCCCTTAGAATTGTGCAACATTAGCCCTATTTCTAAGATGGTTACTTGTAATGAGATTTGTGGGGTTTTTTGACACCCAAATGCATTGAAAAGTGATAGAGTGAGGAAAAATGAAGAGGAAAAATTATTCCTTGATGTAATTGGCCAAATTGTGCGAGAAGATGGAAGGCAGAGGCATATGGATGTGTGTGTGTGGGGGGAGGGAGCTTTGGAATTAGAGCATCCATTTTGAATTTTTTTGCTGGGCCATTTATTACCTGTGTGATCTTGTGAAATTATTAAATTCTCAGAATTTGTCTTCTCTGTAAAAATATGAATAATAAACGCATCTGCTTCCAAGATAGTTATGAGAATGGAGTGAGACTTATGGGTATAAAAGTGCTTGAAAATTGTATTTAGTTTAAGGTGGTGAAGAAAAGTCATTGGGTCAGCCAGGTCTGACCAAGTCTTAGGCCAAATTATTTAGCTCTAGAGTAGTCTTTTTGATAGGCATGTTTCTTGTCTACTGTGGTACAAGAACTGTGGTAGATACTTTACATTTTACTTTATTTAGGGAGGAAGCAGGAAATAGTATGCAGCTGGCCAGTTGAATGTAGCAAGCCTGATAATTTTAATGTATGCAATGCCAGTATGTAAGTAGCATATTTAATTTCCCTTACAGATGGCCACAGCTTGTCTAAATAAATAAGTGAATGACTGAAAACAAAAACAGTATATTCAATAATCGTTTTCTTTGTCTCAAACATTGCCAGTCATTTACACTTCTGCCATGACATTATTAACCTAAATTTCCTGGATTTTTATTAAAGCCAAAGAAATCATTGTTTGGCAGTAAATACTTAAAATAAAGATATCAATTCCACTAAAAAAAGATTTCCAGGATATAACAGAAGTAATTAATGTAGTACATGAGTTGAACTCCAAGTTCTAGATTCTACAGAGATCTCTTTCAACAATATTTTTATTTTAATGTATGATTCACTGATAAATGTCTAGCCAATTCTTCCATCAGAAATGGACTACATTTCAAAGCATAAAAGGAAGCAGTAGATCAAAAAATATTCAAGAAATTTGGGCTATTGGTACAGACAATATATTTTTAAAAGTCAGATCCCAAGATCTGCTTGGATTCTATCTGAGATTGCCCATGTGTTCCGTTCTGATTCTCAAGATAACGATCGGTGGAATTCCACACTTTTTGACCTGTTAAACCTAGAAACTGAAGTGAACCTAGAAATCAAGAGTTGTCTTGGGATCAAGTTGGAATTTAAAAGTAAATATTTAATCACTCTTACCATAATTCACCAGGCCTACAATGTACAGAATATATGCTAAACAGTGAAGAAAACAGTCTTTGGGTGGTTTAATTAAGGGTCAATGTTAAAAACTTTGATCCATATATAATTATTTGGAAGTAATTGAAGACATAGCATGAGCACTAGAAGGCCACACAAATAACCTCCAAATCATTATTTCTTGAAGAGTTGTACCTTTCTATGAGATTGATTATAGGGAATGAAATTGACCGAGTTTGAATTTCTTTTAAATTTAGGAAAATTTATTGAGGATGAAATATGTTTATCATCATGCTAGGTCTGTCAAAGAATATGAAGCAATTTTAAGATATAGTTCCTCTCTTTAGGGAAGTACAATATATACACATGAAACTATTAAGATAACAATACAGAGTTGTGCCGACAATGAATGCTACACGGTGAATTCACGTGTATACTCTAGAGTAGAGTATACAGAATTAGAGCTTGGGTTGACATTCAGGCTACCATTTCTTATCTGCGTGACCCTCAGCCATAGTTTTCCCATTTGCATGTTGGCATGGTTTCATCTCTCTCATAGTATTGTCATGAGACAAAGTACTGGAAAGGTGGCTGTGCTTCATAATAGAGATGACACGAACTGTGGGAGGGAGGGAGAAATGACCTAGCACTTGTCACTGCAGTTGGGAGTGGGGCCATGTCTCGGATGTCTTTGCACCCCCCGTGCCTGGCCCCGGGCCTGGTTCTGGGAGGAGGCTCAGAAATCATTGTAAAAGATGGCTGCCAGGCGGTGCGGTCAGTCTTGACACACATGATTCTTTAAAGCTTCGCGATAATCTCGTACGGTAGATGTAGTGTCTCCTTTTCACAGATGAGAAGACAGAGAAGTTGAGAGATTTTAAGCAACTCTCAAGACAAGCAGGTTGAAAGTAGTAGGCCCAGGACAGGAAGTTAAACCCATCTGGCACCAGAGCCCAGACTTGTCATTGCATCCAGTGGGCGCTCAGCTGTCAGGAATTATGATCACTTCTCAAAACTTGCGTGGCCAACAGGAAAAGTCAAAGTCTTACTCGGATAATTCGCCAGTTGCCCAGGCAGCTACTGGGCTGGCTCTCAGGTGGTAGGAGAACACTTCCCTGGGCCGGCTGACACATTTAACGTGGCCTTTCGTTAAACTGTCAGTTCTGATTTCTGCCCTTTGAAGTAATGCACAATGGTGAGAAAATACCATCTAATATACCATAACCTAGATTTGTCAGAAAGACAGAAGGAGAGGAAAGGCAGGAAGGAGCACTCAGATAATGAGGTAGCTGACCGATGACCTGGGTTAAGTTTGTTACAGCGATGAGCAGCCCACCCATCCCTTCTGTCTCTTATGCACTCTTAACCTTCCCTCTTAGAGCTGGCAGGTCTCGAGTTTTCGTTCTGCTCCATATGAAGGGTGGTAAAGAGGGGTTTCCACTACAGAGCAGCATATTCCCTGCTGCTAACACCCCTCAACCCCGTCATGGCAGTGGGTCCTCCTGGAGTTTATAATGAACACTAGTAAAACGGCCCCCAACACAACAGTCATTGTAAAACTCCAGCCCCTGAGTTCAGAAGCAAAGTACAGAATCAGGCATAACACGACCCCATCCTATATGATTTTTTCTCCCAGTTTATTTGCGATGAACATCAGAGGAGTGATAAACACCCAACATGGGATCAGTAATGCACCATGGAGTCAAGGGTTTCTATAAGACACAGAGGGAAATCTGTTCTAGAGATTGGGATTCGTTTTTTAAATTCCGTGAGAACGTAGCCCATGGTAGGTCAGGACAGCAGAGACAGAGACTGTCTTTAAGAAAAGCCCAGAGAATACCTTTCGCTGTTGCTGGAGGCGAGTCGTAAGTGTTTGGTTTCTCCGGAAGTGCTTCAACCCACTCGAGATGAAACCTGGCATTAGTTTGCATTTCCCACCCTCCTCCCTGACCTGTGGTAAAGTCTGCCGGGTCGAATTGTGTGAAGTTGTCAAAGGTTGCTCTGCTCTCCAGCACTTGGCACCGGCTCCGCTGAAATGTGATGCCATTGGTTTTCAGTAAAGGTTCCTTTCTGCAGGGCTGCAAACACAGATCAGCTGCTCCCGTGTATACACAACCAGGGAGCAAATCAACCAGCACAGTTAAAGCAGCCTTTTAACCCCGAGACTTTCCAAGATCTCTGCACGCGGGAAGTTTTCTTCTCTGCTGTCAGATTTAGCACTGCGCTCTTGTCATCAGATCTGAGCTAGGCTCCTTGCTGCACGGTAGAGAGGCTTCCTTAAGACATTTGTCCTTGAAACTGCACCAAACTCTTGGAAGAACCCAGAACGTGTAAGTATGTATGATTTAGGCAGCAATAGTGCAGGGCAAAGCTGCAATCAACCATTATACAATATCCGATTAGCAGTGCAGGAGGGATTTTTCCGACGTTATGTTACATTCGTTTTCAATTCGTTCTGAGGAAACCAATCAATTCTAGCTTCTGATACAGTGACTTTGCAGTAGATGGGGTTGTAACATGTTAGCTTTAACTATTTGCTGTTCTCATTTAGCATTTAGATGTGACTTGTGGGACAATTATTGTGGGCATTAAACTATAAAAGTTCTACGTTTTTATTAGGAATTATAATTGTTGGTCATGTACATCTTGAGAAACAAGTTTGCTTTGGAGAATGTTTTTTAAAGGATTAACCATGTAAATTCATGGACAATAGAATGAATTTGTACTGTTCTTGCTTTCAGTAAAACATATTAGTTTGCAGTCTTAATTTACTTGTAAAGAGTGAATTAAATGCCACTGAGATTTTGTCTTAACCCTACATAGTGCTGTCTGTTCGGTATTTTACTGCCTTGTCTGTATCTGTTTAAGTTACTTGGCTGGGATTGCAGTCTGGTTAAACCTGTGTTTGGACACTTTGGATCCTAAGAACATTCAGGTGCGATAAATGCTCACAAAATTTTTGTGGGGGTGGTGGGGAGGGGGGGTTGTTTCAAAGGGGGGTCATCATATCCTTGAAAGCTTTTTAGATGCACGACGTGAATGGCTGTCAAATGTTGACCACAGACTGAACACTCTGAGGCTCTAAGTCCAATCTCAGCTTGTCCACATTTGTAACTCCAACCAGTAAAAGCCTGTGCCCCTTTCTATCAATTTTTAATATGCACCAATACTTACGTTTATAAGATTAATTTCTCTCAGATTAGTCTGATTGATAGCTGGATTGTGGTTTCTTAAGAGCTCGCTCCCTGAAACCCACAGCAAAGCTGCATTCCATTTAACTAGTGAATGTAAAAACGGGTAACCATGGATTCAGCCACCACTAACTGCCAGTGCAATGACTTGTTGTAAACAATACAAATGAGCCAGGAGAGCAGAGGCAACCAGACATGAAATGATTTTAATAGAAATTACGGTAAAAGGTCATGTGATATGGTATCAGCCTCTGTTCAGTTTTAAAGGGAAACTCTGTCTTGCTCCCCTCCCCCCACACACCTATTTCCAATTAACCCAGGTGGCTCATACCACCGCCTTGGCTCCCATGGAGGAGGGCGGCCAGCGTGATTCAGGGCAAAGTGTGGTGACTCGTGGATCTTTACAGCGAGTACCTTTATTTCAGCAAAAAGGAAATCTGCGTCCTCCAGGGCTCCCTTCACGGAAGGTCGTGCTAATTGTGTGCTAGGAGACGTCTAGCTTTGAAGTAAGAGGAGGAGGTCATTTTGTGCCTTCGTTTTCACACCATACAACTGTCTTTTTTTTTTTTTTTTCCCCTCCCTTCCTAAATCTCTGGATTATTAAATCTTATTCTTTCCGAAAACTGTTATTTGCTCTCCGAGCCAGGGCGACTTCTGCGATATGGGAATGAGCGCGCGCAGGCCCGGGAGGCGCGCGCCTCACCTGCGGGTTTTCCTGCGCGCTCACCTTTGCTGGGCTCTTCGCGGACCAGGCTCAGCGCGCCATTTGCATTTCTCTGGTAGAGATGGTTTCGCTACGTGAACGTGATTGGGTTCAGAAATCTGCCTTCAACCAGGAAATGTTAACGAGTCATACCTGTGTTAAGTGCTAACCTTGTGGTTTGTTCGGTGTGTTGATAATCAGCTGTGCTCAGTAAAAGGCAATGACAGACTTGGGGGAACGGGGGACCCTTAAAAGGCGATTTAAAGGGTGGACTTAGTCGGTACCCACTGTGCATGAATGAAGGAGTTCAGAGTCACTGTCTCGGGCAACCCCAGGCACCTTAAGGGAAGGTCAGTCTCTAAGGTGTGTTGTGTCTCAAAGTGAAACTGACCTGAACTGGTCTCTTGAGCCATATTCCTCCTCTGTACGCAGATGGTGGAAATAATCACATCCTCTTGGAACAAAAGGTCTTTATAGTTAATCTCCTTTTAACTTATAGATAATTCTGGACAAATGCATAATTGTACATATACAAATGTCATACTGAGTAATAGAATTTCAGGTGTTTATTTCTGTGTTAATGCCTTTGCTGTGATAGACCCAATCAACACATGAAAAAAGGTGTGAGGGTTATAGTTCAGAAGCTCAGTAAGATGTGAGGGTGTCGGCCCCCGCCCCCCTCATATACACTCAAGACTCCTATCTAGCAAACTTTGTTTAGACCTGCAAGTGTTAACATAGTACTTACAGTTAAGCTTTTTTTTTTTTCCACTTAAGCTTTTTAATAAGATATTGGCGTGCCTGACTGCATACTTAGACTGAAGAATTCTTCAGAATGTCATGGTTAGATGTGGCCTCGTGGTGTGTTTGCTTTTCTAGTACTTTGTGTCTCCAAAAGAAGTAAAAGAAGAAATTCTAGTAATTCACGTTGGGGGTGGGGGAGGCACAATTTGAAGCCAACCTGGGAACACCAAGTTTAGGTGAGGTTTGGGGTAGATTATAATAAAACATACTATTTTCACTTTTTTTGGCCTTGATTCTCTGAGTCGAAGAATAGGAATCCAGCGTCAGTTACAGGGTGAGCAAGAGTCAGACGTGGTTGGAGTCCTCGCTCTGGACCTCGCTGTGCTTAAGATTTTGGGTACAGTGACTCGCACACCCTCGTCTGTAGTCTGAGGGTTATGCGACACACGGACGGGTGGGCGAAGGGTTAAACGAGAAGACAAAGCACAAAAAGTGCCACGTCCAGCACATAGTAAGTGCTTTGTAAACTGTCGCTCGTTTCATTTTCATTTTTGATTGAGGAAACGTCATTAAGTAGAATCCTGCTCTAAGCACCGGGCCAGAGGAAGACGCAGCTCACATCTTGGGCAGGTTCTTTCTCGTGACAGTTGTGCAGTGCAGTAATTGTCACCGCTTGGAAGATGGCGATTCAGTTTGTAGCATAGCGTAGTATTTTGTAGAACATTTACTAAAAGCCAAAAATAGTAAATAGTATCTTATTACACTATATTTCTAATTTTCCTGCAGACATTTTTATTTTTACAAAAAAAAAAAAACCCAAAACAAATAACAAAAATATTTAAGAAACCTAATTTTTTTTTATTTTGTATTTAGGGTTTTTTATACTAAGGTATTGAGGCAACATGCACATGTTATCTGCGATCTTATTGCCTGAGTGGAGAGCAGAAGGGTACTTCAAGGTGTAAGAAATTCATAATTACATCACTCCTAAAACTTTAAAATAAGTGGTTACCAGTCGTTCTCAAAGATAATCATATATGCTAAAGAACATTAATAATTAACAGGCTAGTAAACATGGAGGTTACATGCTACCAAGGAGACATGTCTTGAGAGGATTGTCTACACGTGTTTGCTGTGTCCTTTGACCTTCTTGAAACCTAAGTGTCTGATTTACTGTTTCCTTCACCCTCCCTCCCGGCCTCCCTCCTTTTTTTTTTTCTCCTTCCTTCCCTTATTCTTTCCCTCCTTTTATCCTTTCTTCTTCCTTCTAGTTCTTACATATTCTCTCAGCTATATAGTATTTTTTTCTGTGTGTGAACCAGAAAAGTTCAAAGAGAGAAAGAGGGACCTGAGACCGCGGTCTCTTTACATTACTCTGGCTTTATAAACGGAAACTTTAAGAGGAGTCAGAAAAACCTGTTTTTCTTTCTCTTGCTATTGAACTGGAGAGTACATCTGAAGTGACCTGCACACCCCAGGGGAGCCTTGCTCGGTAACTATTTGTTGATTCATTGATTAGACAGCACGGAGGGAAGGGGCATCAAGCATGGAGATCCCCTTAGTAGTGAAAGCTTTGAAACCCCAAGCCGCAGTGTGCAGTAGGATGGCTTCTCTGTGACCTTCCAACAACTAATCTCCTTTAAGAACTGAATCAAAGCAGTTAAGGGGTTTTGTCAGATGGATTTTGCCTACAGTTGGGTTTTTGGCAGTTGCATGTAGAAGGCGATACATTCTTCATAAAGATAGGAATTCTTTTTTTTTTTTTTTTCCAGAAAGGAATGAAGACAAGTTGCCAGCACATATCTCTAGAGAGGGTCCCTTGTTTATTCATGGTACCGTTCAGGCTGGGACAGCTGCAAGGTGGTGACTTTCTCACACTTCCTGGCCAATCTTCTTGACCACCCTTGTCTGATGGTCTGGCCAGTGAGCGCACTCACGTCGTGGGCTCCTCTTTCTAATCTGCTCTCCCAAGGGCAGTGGGAAAGCCTGTGATTAGGATTGCTGTTATATGGGTGACAATGGGTATCTGCTATTATTTTTTTATTAAAACATTTTTTCTCATTCCCCTACTATCCTCCCCTTTGGCAGCTACCAGCTTGTTCTCTCAACACATATGGGTCTGTTTCTGTTTATTTTGTTTATTCTCTGGTTTTGTATTTTTAGATTCCACATATAAGTGAAATTGTACAGTATTTGTCTTTACCAGTCTGACTCATTTCACTTAGCATAATGCTCTCTGAGTCCATCCATATTGTCGCAGATGGCAAGATGTCATTCTTTGTTGTTGTTGCTGTATAATATTTCATTGTGTCTATGTACCACATCTTCTTTATCAACTTTTCTATCAGTGGACACCCACATTGCTTCCATATCTTGGCTATTTTAAGTAATGGTGCAGTGAACAGAGGGTGCATATAACTTTTCAAATTAATGTTTTTGTTTTCTTTGGATAAATACGCAGAAATGGAATTACTGGGTGGTGTGGTATGGCTGCTGTATTTTTAACTTTTTGAGAAATCTCCATGTTGTTTTCCATAGTGGCTGCACTGATTTACAATCCCACCAGCAGTGCAGGAAGGTCCCCTTTACTCCACATCCTCACCAGCACTTGTTTGTTGATTTACCCATGATGGCCATTCTGACATGTGTGAGGTGATATCTCATTGTGGTTTTGATTTGCATTTCCCTTATAATTAATGTCATTGAGCATCTTTTCATATGTCTGTTGGCCTTCTGTGTGTCTTTGGAGAAATGTTTATTTCTCTGCCATTTTTTAATTGGATTTTTTTTTTTTTGGTGTGAAGTTGTATGAGTTCGTTATATATATATTTTAGATATTATCAACTCCTATCGAATGTATCATTTGCGCACATCTTCTCCCGTTAACTCGGTGTTTTTTTTTTTTTTCTTTCCCATTTTGTTGATGCTTTTTTTTGCTGTGCAAAAACTTTTTAGTCTGGTGTAGTCCCATTTGTTCTGTTTTTCTTTGTTGCCTTGGCCCAAGGAGACATATTTTAAAAGCTATTGCTAAGAGCAATGTCCAAGAGGTTACTGCCTGTTTTCTTCTAGGCGTTTTATGGTTTTAGGTATTACATTTAACTCTATGATCCAGTTTGAGGTTTTTGTTTTTTTTTTAATATGGTATAAGGAAGTGGTCCAATTTCATTTTTTTTCTTTTGCATGTATTTGTCCAGTATTGCTAACACTACTTACTGAACAAGGTTTGTTGTGAGGATTAAGTAAGATTACATAGTAAAGTGTCTAGTTCAGAGCTGGATACAAGAAAGAAAGCAGTAAATATTATTGCCATTCTTCTTGCCTTTTCAAGGTCATTGGTAGAGTCATACATATTAGAATTATGATAAAATATGCATCGGGAATGGCATAGTTCAGTGGTTTTCAGCATTTTCTTCTGCTGTAATAACATGTAGAAAATGTATGTGAAGACTTACTAGATGCCTGGTGTAGAGTGATCAATAAATAGTGACATAATGGTGGTGATGATAATGGCAATGGTGGCAAAGATGCCGATGGGAGGCGTGTACATAGGACCGATGAGCTCAGGGCTCTAAGCAATTCCCAGAGCTTTAGCTTGGATCCTGCTGCTTTCTTTCCTACCCTAGAGAGGAAATGGGAATGTTGATGAGCAAGAGCTATGCCATCGTAAGTGCAACTGCACTCTCAAATGGAAAAAGAAATCGTCGGCAGTCTTTGGTCCGTTATTACCGGCAACAAACCGGTTGGTCTAGACGATGCCATCTTTCCAGGAGGAACACGATTTTGAAAGTTGCTTTATATCACAGCCCCGGAACTCGATGACATGGGTCTGCATTCTGGATCCACCAGTCACTAGCTGTGCTAACCCAGGGAAATAACCGAGCTACTCTATCTAAGGCGCTGTTCCCTCATCTTTAATTGGAATAATGGTGATATGTACTTTATACAGCCGTTGGGAAGATTACATGAGTTAACATGTGCACAGTGCACAGGTCAGGCAATAGAGTGGAAATATAATGTCTGCTTCTCAGAAGATGGAATTGAGGCAGCTCTAAGCAACAGAGAAGTGACCCTGTCATGCAAGCTTAGTGTGTATAGTCCCACCCACGTTACCACGTAACAGAAGAGTAATCTGTCAGTAATACCATCTTAAAAGTGAAGGGACAACTCAGTGAGATCTAGTGTGTGGGTAGACAGTGCAATCAATATTCCTTTATCAAAGCAATTAATAGTCTTAGCATAAAACTGTGTTGGCCTGATACTTAGTTAAAATATAGTGTCTTTTTTCCCCCCTTTGAAATGAAAGCTTATAAGTCATACTGATATTAGAAAGTGAAGTGAATGTGTGTTCTCTCTCATATGAGCTCTGTGTTACTAATGACAGGTGAACAAGATCCTAACACAGCTCTGTGCAATAGGGTGAATTTCTTGGCTTAATTCTAAGACTACGATAGAGAAATTATGTACTCGATAATGGCTCTGAAATCTTCAGGTCGACCCCACGTTCTCAGAAGGAGTCCATCCAAGCTATTGCTCATGCTTCAAAAGTACATACAGTATGTGACTGGCAGAGTGAACAAACTGGTGTCATATAGATGTCAGCTTTTTACCCTCAAACCATCATTAACCAGTAGCAGCTACCAGCTAATATTTCAGCATTGCATTTAGAATGTCAAATTATTAGTCGTCACGTGGACAACAAATGTGTTCCGTTAAAGGATGCACGCTTAAAAGCAAAAATCGTCTGCCTCGGTGTGTTTGCACGTCAGAGCTCTCCTCAGTATTCCTCTCCATTGGATCATTTAATAATCAGTTTAATTTTAGTAAAGTTTCACTTTAATACTCCTAAAAATTAGAGGGCAGCCTTGCCTACGTTCATTCGCTGCGTCACACCGACACAGCACACAGCGAAGGTAAAAGATAAAAGATCAATTCTTATGGATCTCATAGTTCCAAGCTTTTAAGGCTGTCTTATAGAAACTTTGTAATTATTGTGGGTAATCTTGCAGAAAATTAAATGTTGAGTTTGCATATGTGAAGAAGTTTGGACTGTTTTGCTCACCATAGCTTGTTAGTGCTCAGCATCTCATTGGCCCTGTCAGGTCTGCGTTTCACTTCACTGCTGGTAAAATGCTCTTTGTGGCATAAAGTGAAATCTTCAGCAGGGCACACCATCCTACGTTGGAGGCATATTTTAGAGAACTTGTGCCTGGAGTTTATTTGCCTGTTTCGAACTGACTCTAGATCAGCTGCTCTCAGCTGGGGGCAGTTTTGCACGCTCCCTCCCTACCTCCTAATCCAAAGGAACATTTGGCAATGTTTGAAGACATTCTTCATTATTACAACTGGGAAGTGGGTGCCATTGTCTTCTAGTGAGTAGAGACCAAAGATTCTGCTAAACATCCTACGATGCATAAGGGAGCCCCCCATACAACGAAGACTTATTTGACCCAAAACGTCAACAGTGTCGAGATTGAGAAGCCTTGCTCTAGACTCTTCCAAAGTTTAAAAGGTAAGGGAAGAAGTAGGGACCTTCAATATTTTCATGTTTTTAGAAATGGCTGATTTCATGATTAGAATTTTCCCCATGGGATGTAGAATAAAGGTGGAAAATACAAATGCATCACATATTTTTTGTAAAAAAAAAAAAAAAAAAAAAAAAAAAAAAAAAAAAAAAAAAAAAAAAAAAAATTTGAAATGTCATATATGCATTGTGGCTAACTGAGCTACATGTAACCATCACCACGCCAACAATGTCAATAGTTACAACTTATACACAGCTTCCTGTGTACTGGATATGGGCCGTGACGCCACTGACAATCCATTGGGGTAGAGGAAGGCTTTATTTCTCTAAATGTCCCTCCCTGGTTGCTCAAGCTTTTCTTCTATGGTGCTATTGCAAAAGGGCTTCTCTGGGAAGCTAGGAGTGCCATCGTAAACCAGGTTTATATTTGCTTCTAGAGGGAGAAAAAGCAAAAGGCTGTGGAACTCTCTGCTCGTCAACTCTCCATCTGGTCCTGTGCCTGTTTGTCTTTTCCTTTCCAAAATCTCCATTCTCGACTGAACTGGTCTTCAGGTTGTATGTAAATGACAGAGTGAGTATCCACTGCAGCTCCTCCTTGTAAAAACAGAGTCATCCCTTATTCTTGTGGTTGTCACCTCCTAGCTGTCTGTCCTCTGTCTCATCTCCAGAGTTCACAGTGGGGATATGAAGCTTTCCCTTTGAAATTTCATCGTCAAGGTGGGTTTGATACACTCAAAGTTCATGTTGGAGAGAAAACTAGGTAAAATTTCTCTAGGCAGACCTCATGGGAGATTCTTCAAGAACACATTTAATAACGGAATTTTCTCTGGAAATGCCACATCAAAAGCCATATTCCCGGTGGGGGTTTCTGTGGGAATGGGGAAGTTAGCTAGATTTGCTGCTTGCACACCTACTGGGGTTTTGAGTCTAAGAAATTAAGTTGGTCATAGCTATGCATCTTACCTTTGCTGAACTAGTCTGTCGTGTTAAAACTTCAGTGGCCCTCCAAAGCTGGAAAGGAAAACATCACAAATCACCAGAAATGTATCAGCATTCTGAGCAGCAGAATTTATGGGGCATTAATGGATATTCTAGGCTGTTTATCTTTTTAGTAGCAGTTGAAACACCTCTGCCCTCTTCTCTCCATCAGGGCTCTATAGAGCCCCCAATCTGGGACTGGAGTTGGAGAAAAGTTTTCTTTAATTTCTTGCTCACTTTGCCTTTTGGCCTCTTTCTCTTTCTCACTGAAAACCCAAAATGGAACGTCGTAAGGATATATACGTGTCTGGGGAGTCTGTACAGAGACCGGTGTAATTGGGGTAGAGAGCGAGACAGCAAGTGGCCCAATTCGCATATTTTTTTTTTTATCTCCTTTTGTTTCAAAGGATCAAGATCACTCATTTATTCATAGCAGGCTTCTCTGTGCCTCAAGGTTGAGTCTTATATGCAATTCAGATAGGCTATTTTGTTCATCAAGTTCCAATAAAATTTATGAGGAATACCCATGTTTTGGAAGATGTCAGATATTTTCCACATGTTAGTTTCAGCCCTTTCTCAAGCTCCTGGCCTCCCTCACTCCTGCCCTCTGTGGTGGAGGGGCCTGAAATGCAAGTGAATCAGACTCACATGGGGAGGGACTATGGCTCCAGGGAGCCTTCTCCCCCGTGGCGGTTCAGGGTTCCATGTGTTGGGAGCCAGTTTGGGTTCTGAGCCTGGCTTTGCCACTTAATGGCTTGTAACCTTAGATCAAATCACTTAACATTGCTCAGTGTCCAAGATTGTGAAATGAAGCAAATTATATAAATGTATGATTAAACGATGTAAAGTAGGCAAAGCCTCAAAATAATGGGTAGAGGGTTTGGTGGTTTTAGGGTCATATGCTGTGTATACTACTGAAACCTTAATAATCTTGACTCAGTACTTTCCCTTGTAAAAGATGTAGTCCGAGAACTACAGATTTACAATCACCTGTACTCATAACATGCACGCTCCACGCCTCTAGCCCAGTGTTTTGAATAAGTGTCTTTAGGGGTCAGGATCCAGGAACTTGTATTTTTAGAAGCACCTCATATGACTCTCATAGACGGAACTCAGAGTCCGAGGGGCACGGGGCCAGCCAGCATCTCTCCCACTCCGTGACGTGCTTCCTCCTGCCTGGGCACTGCGGAACCTGCGGGGGGTCAGCTCTTCTAGTGGAAGGTTCTTCTAACCCTGGTGGAGTCCGTGTTTGAGTCTGTTAATTCGCTCTCCCAGTTTATAAGCTGTGCTTTTTACGGTCAGCCCCACAAGGTTGGGGAACCTAAATGACGTGATAATGAGGATGGACCAAAGGTCACGAGATCGCTAACATGTGCGAGGAGATTGCAGGGCTTAGCTTATCCGCCAAGGGAAAGGGTAGCGCACCAGCTGCACTCACTTCAAAGCACGGCGTTAGTTTGCTGCGCTAACTTAATTATCTGGGCCGTTGATGTCGCGGACCAGCATCTCTGCACCCCGGATACGGTTACTTCGCAGTAGGAGACAGCCGGAGGTGGCTAGTTCGGTCGCCAACTTCCTAAAATGCTTTTCAGAGTCAGCTGGGTTGCTTAGTCCTCTCTTGCTCTTGGATTAAATATAAAAATAACTATGTAACGCATATCGGCCCTCTTTTCTCTGTGTGCTGAAATGGCAATCGCCAATGCTTTTTTCTAGAACCCATTAGGAAGGGCGGAGGCGAGGATGGGTACAAATGGGTAAAGCCCCCGAACCCCACATCGGATGTTCCTGCGGAGGGAGGAGAGCTGGGCGCAGAGCTGCAGGCTCCGCGTTTCCGGCTGGGTTGGGCCTGGCTACGTGGCATGAGCCTCACTCGTGTTCTCATTGCTCATCTCTGTTGCCATATTAATTTTATTGACATTTCCCCCAGAAGCCTGGAAGGGAAAGAAACACCAGCCAAACCAGGTGATGTTTTCATTCCAAAGCCATCAAAGCGCTTGATGTTAAGAAACATTTGAAACTATAGACTGAAGGGAGGGATGTGTCTCGTCCCGGTTTGGGCCGATCGAAACCAGCCTAGTCCCTGTTGCCACAAACACCGAAGCGCTGGCCTCGCAGACGCACCCAGGGAGCAGGGCTCCAGCCTCCGCCCCACCCCAGGGTGACCGGAGCGCGTGAGAACAGGTTTCCTCTGCCCGGCGGGGCTTGAATTGTCAGCCTCCTTAGAAGCAGTGATTTTACGTTCCCACGCCTGAGTGCTGGGCCTTATTTTGAAGCCCCCTGTTCTTTGGACTTTCTGCACGCGGCGTAATCGGAAACGGGAAGAGACGGGATTGCTCAGACCCCCGCGGTGCACCGAGATTGGATTCGGTGCCCTGCTTTCCAAGGCCGCATCGTGGCCTGCCGTTGAAAAGCTAAGGTGTTTTCCTAGGGAGAAGCCAGGGGAGAAATTTTCAGCTTTTCATTTTTATCATTCTCGTGAAGTCTCTCACACAGATGCCACAGCTTTCAAAACATGGTCATTTTCATGATAAAAATGCTGTGGAGAGAGGCCCGGAGCGTCACCAAAACCAGCGGCAGCATCCTGCGTGACCTTCCAAATATTAATACAACTAGAATTAATTCAGAGGCCAGGGGTGTCTCGGGAATCCATTTTAAGTTGGCACTTAACTTAGGTTGTGATTTCCCCATGACCGCCCGAGTTGAAAATGTCTGCTAAAACGAGGCAGAGCTGGGCCACCCTCACTCTTTAAATCCGTTCAAACTAATTTATTAACTAACATTTAATTTTAACTAGAAGCAAACCTAGGTTCAAAAGTAGATGGCTGTTTCGTGTCCTTGGTTAGCAGTGAGGTTGTTACAAATGTCTGCCGGGCATGTCACTCTTAATTTATTTTGGGGAAAGAGCAAAAATAATATATTTATCATTAGTGGATTATTTACTGACATCATTTCTTAGTTCATTAAGGATTTACTCTAGGTTTTAAACTTATCTGGTTTGTAGCTGCAGTGAAGAAGATACTGATTCTTTGTATCTTGCATTAAATCGGTTTGTGGCTAAAGTCAGACTTTCTGTGTCTTTGTAGTTCTCCCTGGCCTTGTCTTTCTATTTCTGCACAGTGAATTTAATAAAGAAACTATCTTGGAGTAATAATTCCAACAAGCCCTGGACATTCCTTTGGGGAAAGAGGACTGACCTTTTTCCTGTTTTTAATAAAACCTCAGTGAATTTGGGCTTGCCTCTTCTGCAGTCCAGTGCAACTATCTTTTTATTTCATATTTAAGGGTGGGGTGAGCCCATTTATTTCTTCTGAGTTAGAAGCCTGAAAGTAGTCCTTGGAAAAAATGGCTCTTGTGAGGTTTGTACTACACACGTCTGTTAAATTTGGTACTTATTTACATTCATTTACCTACTTTAACTTATATGATCTCTTTTGTTGTCAGACTTTCATTATTTATTTGGGATTTAATATCCCACTTATTTCTAAAAGAACTGCGTTTGTAATATGGGGTTGAACTTTGCTCCTAACTGTGACGCTGGGAGATTTTAAAAGCTTTGTTTTGCCTTTGTCTTGAACGAGGAGCATTTTACACATTATTAACTCACGAAAGTCCCACTGGATGGATAATTTGGAATGGAAGAACTTAAGACCTTTTGGGGGAAGAAAAAGAAATCCACAAAACCTCTTATGATGATTCTTTATGGTCACTAAAAATATTTGGCATACTAAGTAAAACAGCCTATCCATGAAAGTGTGATATATTTTAAAATAGAGTAATGGGTATACAATAACCATTTCTGAGGGATATCTTCTCCATAGTCTCAAGATACCTGTAAATTTGTTTCGATTGCTATGGAATACTCTGAGCCATTTATTCCCTGGTGTCTCTCTGGTGTTTGGTGTTGCTCTGATTTTATAACTCAAAGTTGACTCTTTTCTCCAGAGTCTTAGCAGAGTCCCAGAAAGAAAGAGTAATTGAGATGCTTCAAAAAAGGCAAAAAGCTGTGGATAAACTTAATATGTATGACACAGCAGGCAGGTTTGTACTGGGTTCAAAAAACAGGGTTAGTGTAGATTCATGCGTGCTAATGGCTCTCGTCCATCCCTCTTCACCCATTGAAGGCACGTTGTTTGTGGCCAGGGTTTATTTTCCATCACCTTGCTTTAGCTCGCTCAGCTTAATTACACAAACATGAGAATGAGGTAAGTGATAGGGGCACTAAGAAGTTCAGAGGAAAGAGGAAATCACTAGACTCATAAAAACCTTTAAGTGGATCTACATTCTCTTTAAATTAAATATAACTCTGACTTCTGTTGACTTTCACAATGTGACCTTAATCATCATTTCCTAGCATTCTTTCCCTCGTCGACCATGTGCTTTGCATCGCCACCTCGATAGGAGATTGGATGGGAGTGAGAAACATATTCTTTTAAAAAATATATACATTTTTATTGTAAATCAAACAAAAAAAAATGACATGAATCAAATGCATGTCCTGATGTACTACATATTTAATTACTGTATAAATATGTGTACTTATATGTGTATGTGTATATCGTATATGTATTGTATACTAGCCAGGACAAAAAATAGAATTTTGCCACCCCAAAACCCCTCCATGTGCGTCAGTGCCGAGCTGATCAAGAAGGGAAGGTTTCGGTGGTGAGATGCCCAGTTGAAAGAATGCAGGAGGAGCCAACATAAGAACGAAATGAGAGGCAGCAACTTCATTGCGGGGAGCGTGTGCTTCTGCGATAGGGGACCACGTGGGCTTCATATATGTCAGAGAACAATAGCGACATTCTGCCACACATGCGTGATGCAGTAGCTGATTACTTACAGAAGTTAGGTGCAGCTGCCCTACTGCGTTAATGGAACATTCTAAATCCAGAGTCCTATCCCTAGCCGCGAGCCTGGATCACAGCCAGACCTGAGATCCACAATGTGCCTCACCCAATCAAGTCCTTTGTACCTTCCAAAAGTAGCTATTATTCTATTCTAATCACTTTGGTATAGTTTTAGAAATACATTTATCACCCAGTGTGCATCCTCAAACACTATGTTTAGTCTTGCTCATTTAAAAAAAAAAAAATCATGTTGTCTTTTAAGTTTTTTTTCATCTGTACGTTCCTCCTGAATTCCTGTCATTTCCTTACAGTTTATCTATGGAGGAGCACAGGCTGTTTGACCTGCAGGCTCCCTGAGCCTGAGCTTTCCGAGCTGCGTGCTCACAGCTCAGCTCACCACATCCTTCTGCACTTGCATTTCCCTCATGTTGGTGTCTCAATCACACTCAGGTTTTATCCTTTTGGCAAGACCACAAGTGCTGGCTGGCAAGGCTACAATCCTTCCTGAAGCTCAAGTTGATCATTTATCCAATGGGGATCCATTCAAATTGGGTCTCAAGTCCAGACCTTTGGTAACACAAGGTGTTCTAGGTTCATCTTGTACATTTCTTGCCCGAGATCTGGAATCAGCCATTTTCACAAGAAGCCCTATTTTTTTTTAGGTGAGAAATATTACAGTCTGGGTGCTACGGATGCTCATTGCTACTTGGTTAGTCACTGTTTCCTAACCCTTTGTAGAGGACAGGATTGGAGATCAAACGATCTATCATCTATCCATCCATCTATCCATCTATCTATCTATCTATCTCATTAAAAATATAGATAGATATATCTATACAGTTTAACACATTTTTATGAACTTGTGAGTTCATATTGACACTCCAATTCAAATTTGAGATTACAGAGTTTTATTTAACCTCTTCAGCATTACATTTGTATATTCTTTCTTCCCTGAGCATCTTGATTTTCAAGGATACGGGATAATAGAATTAGAATATCCCATAATTACTCATCTTTTTAATTCCATATCACCCATACAATAGTCTCAGGAGACCAATACTAATAGCACCAATGCAGTTGGAAACAAAAATTGTTTTTGCATCCAGTCTCCCCTGTCCTTCCCTCATTTTTAAATTGTTGTTCTATATCTACATTGTCAGAGCAATTAGCTATTAGATATTCTTGTCTCTGCCTCTTAGCCTTCTTTTAGTCTTATTCCCATAGGTAACCATATATTTTAATATTCACCACCAGTCCCTGTGTTGATGGGCTTTCTAATTGTTTTGATTGCCTGAAGCTCAATCTCTACTATGTTCTTTAGAAAGGACTCATGGGAACAATATTCCTTCAGTTCTTGCCTATATCTGTAATGATTTGAACCCTTTATACTTATAAGTCAGTTTTGCTGGATATAAAATTATTTTCTTTATTTCAGTATCTCAAATATGTAGCTCTGTTTTCTTCCGGCCTAAAATATTGTTGCTGAAAAAAATCCGATGATACTTTAATTTTCTTTATGCTATAAGTCATGTACGCTTTTGGCCTAGAAACTCAAAGGATTTTATTAGAACATGTCTTGGTATTGGTTTTTATGGGTCACTATTGTCAAGTGCATGCTATACTTTTTCAATATAATTTTGAATTATTTTTTTTTCCTTTCAGGAAATTTTGAATTATAGTTATTAGGACTGTATTAGTACTGCATTTGTTATGTTCTTTTGCTTTGGTTTCTTCTTCAGAATCTCTTGTTATCCATATGGTCAATTTTCTTTGCCAGTCTTCACTGTTTGTCTCTTTCTCTTTAAATCTTTTTATCTCTTTCATTTCTTTTTTACTTTTTCGCTTTCTTCCTTTTTATTTTTTATATTTATTAAGGGATTATCTGTTATATTTTTAGTTTAGCTGACATTTACAAAATAATTTTTTTCCTTTTATTTCTGAGTCCTGTCACCCTATTTATGTGTTGATCAAATCTGATTGTGATGTTCTTTCATATTTTGTATTATTTCTTTATGTCTTTATGCTTCTTTTGAAATGATAGGTTATAGTTTTGATCTGTGCTGTGAGAATGCTTTTGTTGTCTCTAGGGCTGTTTTTCTTTTTTTTTTATTTTTTGTAACCATGATAACTTCATATGAGATTTGACCTTGACACTTTTCCATTGTTTATTTTAATGTGAAATTAATTTTCCTGACCTTTTAGAAAGTGGTAGAATTCAGGAAATCTCCCTACCTTCACAGAGCTGTGCGTGCGTGCGCGTGTGTGAGTGTGCATGCGCGTGCGTGCATGTAGTGTTGTGTTGTGTTCAGGAAAATAGATTCTTTCTGAGATTCCTGGGCTGCTTCTCCCTCTCTCACTTTGACCTGAGCCTCTCCTTCTTCCATATCTCTTACTCCGTACTGCAGAAGTTTCTCATCAGGAGGGGCTTGGTCCGTAAAGAAGCCCTGCTGCCTTGACAGTTCATAAGGATGGAGCACTGTTCTCTCCCTTTCAGTTCTGCTTACCATGGGCCCTCCGCACGTACGTGCTCAGAAGAACAGACCCCCTCCCAGTTAGAGCTGTTGTTTCCAACTGGCCCGCTGAACTTTCCCGTGAGTACTGTTGGCTCTTTTTGGGCTCTCCTGTTCTTAGGTTGTTGGATACCATTCTCATCATTTCCTTCTCTTCCTCCTACCCAGATGCCCTTTCCTGGTGGGCATCTTGTGACTATTGGTGGTTTGCCCAAAACCCTTGTTTGGGATTCGTGGAGAAATTTTGTCTCTTAGTTTTAAATGTCCATAGGTTTTGGGTTTTGTTGTCCAGTTGGTCTCTTTGTATAATATTCAAAAGACTGAAAAACTATGCTGCTGTTGCTGCCAAAGTCTTTCTGGAATTTTCTTCCCCCATAAATTCCTTAGATGATTATTGACATGCATCTGAGAAGCAGCAGCCCGGGAAAAAGGATGCAGCCTGGGTCTCCAGAAAGGCTTGCTTTTGTACCATCCGACTAGCCCAGTAGAGTAGAAACTGTGAACACATTTTCAGTGACACCGTGTTCTATCAGCTGGTCAGCCCGGAAATAGAAAAAGTCTTGCATAGTTTTGTTTTTGTTTTTGTATACATTTAGTTTTCTTTCCTTCAATAAACATGAGCTTCTATTTATACCTGGACTTCTTCCAAAAATAAACATATGGTGACTTACAAAAATAACAACTATAAAAAAAGATATATAATTAATAGTATCCGGCTGAACGCATTAGTCAAATTAGACTGCTGAAACAAACAACCTAAACATCTTGATGTTTTAAAGTATTTCTTGCTTATACCACAGTCTAACTTGGATTAAAGGGTGGGGTGAGAAAGAAGCTGTGCTAGTTTTTCAGGGACCCTGGGCCATCTTCAAGGGCCTCAGAGTCAGAAGCACTGGAAGAGAGAAAACATAGAGTATTCCAAGGGAGAATTTTAGGGACCAGTGATGTCATACATTATTTCTACCCACATACTCCCACTGTCCAGAGTTCAATCAGGTAGATCCTTCTGACAGCAAAGGAAGCTGGGAAAAAGTATAACTATGTGTCCAGGAAGAAAAGGAAATGGAGTTTGGTGCCAAGATCTGCCACGGCAAGGCAACGGGAAAAGAAAAGAGTAAGGACTAATTTACCAAGGTAGAGAGGATATTTCAGCCAGAAAAGAATTGTTTAAAGACCTGGATTTAGAGAAGAGCATGTTGGCTTTGGAAAACTAAAATAATTTTGGTAACTTCCTAAAAAGGGGGCTTGCATATTGTCTAAAGAATCAGACCTATCCTGCATGAGAAAAGGGGCTATTGTGGTTTATAAGCAAGGGAATTCCATCATCCAGTTTTTGTTTTTGGAAGGTCATTCTGGCTCCCAACTATTACGGAAGTGTCTCCGAAATTGAAGAAGAAAGTTTTCCCAACTTTTCTTGATTGTGCACCTCGTTATAAAAACCCTGGAAAACCTGACTTCACCTCTGCCTGTGCCCATCTAAATCATGCTTACTTGGTAGGCTCCCTTTAATGTGCTACAATCATGACCAGAGTCTGTAGTAAGTTCTATAAATTCCAACTGGAAATGTAATTCCACATCTCACAGGGCCTGTGTTATTTCAGTGATATTATAATCAATGGCCGAAGCTCCCTTCGAAACTCATAGAGTGACCTCTTTTGACATTGAGTCCCCATCTCCGACCTTTCCTCTCTGACCTTTCTCCACCTCCCATGCCTCTTCATTCGCTACCACACAGTATTTTATTGCCAGGCACCCTGATAATAACCACAGCAGCCATACCTTTACCTTTGTGCAAGTCATTACTCCCTGCGCAGGCGCCGTGGGGGCAATGTCCAGTCCTAGTGTGCTTCGAGTCCTCTTCTTTGCCTAGACCGGAGTCCAGGAAGATGGCTACACCTATTTTGTTGTTGCTTTTGAGTAGAGCCCTGAATTAAGACAACCACAGGAAACGATCACAAATATGATATCGGACACATGGACATCTCAAGACATTGCCATGTCTTACTAGAAGCCTGTAGGAGGTTAAATGGGAAGTGAATGAAATGTGATTCTTCTTTAGAGAAGCTCGTGGTTTGTCTGGCCTTTCGGCTCCCCCAGCGTGACCTTTAGAAGAAAATGTGATCGATAGCCTATCGGGCCATTCCTAGTCTGGCCATTAAAGTCCAGGAGGAGAGAGTTGAGGGATTTTGATGAAAGCACCTACAATGGCTAAGTGCAAACTTAGAAAAATACTCATTTTTTTTTCAGTAGCTTCCAGAAAATTCCTAAGCATATGATGTATGATGGGCTTTTTCATTTTGGGCATCTACTCTCTTTGCCTAGATGAGCATTCCAGTGAAGTGTGTGTGTGTGTGTTTGTTTGTTTTCCCTAAGAGCTTGAGGGATTTTGATGAAAGCACCTACAATGGCTAAGTGCAAACTTAGAAAAATACTCATTTTTTTTTCAGTAGCTTCCAGAAAATTCCTAAGAATATGATGTATGATGGGCTTTTTCATTTTGGGCATCTACTCTCTTTGCCTAGATGAGCATTCCAGTGAAGTGTGTGTGTGTGTGTTTGTTTGTTTTCCCTAAGAGCTTGAAACTGTGTCAGTGGTGGGCAGCACCCCCCCCGCCCCTGCCCCCACCCCCAGCTTTGTAAAGAATGCCACGCAGCCAACTTCATGGCTGAGCCTTTCTTGTAAAGCAGTGCCACATGCAGGAGCCTTTGTGACATTGGGACACCACCGGGCTTCCAAATGTCTCCACGCCTGGAAAGACGTGCCAACTCCTCCTTACCCGGTTGCCCCTGTATGCGGTGATAATAACCACGATGATTGCCAGCCCTACAGTGGTTCTTGAACATGAAGGACCCCACTTTTCTCCTCGCAGAGTGAAAAAAAAAAAAAAAAAGAAACTAAAATAACCGCCATATTTTAAGAACAGGACCATCCATCCATTTGTTTGTCATACCACTGAAATTGGGACAAAAGAAATAATTTGGGGAACATGTAAAAAATTTGTTTTAATATTTATTCTTGAATAATTCAATAGATGTTTAATGACTAGAACAAAAATCACACCATTTTTCTGTACCATTTTGAAGTGTTTTCTTTTGCAACCACTTAAAGATATATAATTCTGATATGATTGAGGAAGAATGAATAAAAGAAGGTGGAAGAAAAGTCCACCTTGATCTCCGGGTCTATCTCCAGCTGGCCTGTTGACTTTCATCAGCCTCCCATAATACTCAGGGCCCGCTCCGTGATCACGGGCAATTCATCCCTGGGCTCTGGCTGCAAGAAGCTCGATGTCTTCACCAGCGGCCCCAGGTTGCCTCTGAGAACCATCTCAGGAACGTCCCACTATTGGTAACTGTCACCATCAACCAGGTGATAGTTTTCATTATCTCCATCTTCTCCTAAAAGCACCTCTTTGGTTATTGCCTGGCACTTGCCCCATCGTAAGTCTAGAAACAGTCAAGTCAAGGCGAGTTTATGGTTCGTTTGAAGGACTCTTGGATATTTTATTAGAGATGTTGTTAGACACCTGCTTCTGAACACATAGGTCTCTCTTTGGTCATTTTAGGAAGATGGGGAGTGAGACAGCAATATTGCAAGGTGAATGTAATGTATAGTTATAGCTCGAGTTGTAACAAGGAATTCATTTGGAATAATTTACAGATGGAGATTCCTTTGATGCTGATGCGTTCAGTCAACTATGAAACTTGCCCCGGCATCTGCTTCAGGGTGTCCCAGTGTGCCTTTGGAGATGTGCACATTATCTTCTGAACCAAATCTTAAAGTCGATCTGTTCTTAATCATCCACTTCATTCTGTGGCACTTCTTCAAAAGTTGCATAACCACTTAATTCAGAGTTTTATAATCAATCTCAAAATCTTAAGCATAGTTCCATTTTCCATTCTTAGCATGTCTTTCCATATATCTTGAGATGGCTCGAACGGGGTGCCTTATTCAAAATGCTTTCCCTGCTCTTGTCATTGTTATGTTCACAGAATTCTTGAGTATTTTATAAATAGGAAATAGGACTCATAGGTCAAAGCTGCTTTCGCATAATGCCACTTAGCTCTTTCAAAGTATGGTCAGTACATAATCCAGGTATCCCGTCTCTCAGGCCAGTTCTGATGATATTTGGCTCTTTGTCTCTCATCTCTGAACACAGAAAATGACAGCTTCTGTTCCAGAAACATCCGTAAAGAACGGACCATGCCAGTGGGCATGTGTCGACTCATAAGTGTTACCCTTTTAATTTGAGGCTCCAGCAGATGGAAAATTATTTGGATGTTGCGGTGACAGCAAAAATAATGTTGACCTCCTCTCAGCTTTTGCCTTGAGAAGCCTAAGAAGCCTGTTTCTTCTCATTAGAAGGTGTGTGCAAACTTGAACCGAAGCGCCGAGTCAGCCATTGTAAGCATGAACTGATTCACCCTTCAGAAGTGACAACTGAAGAATTGGCCTAAGGTAGCCTGGAGCTTTCTTCAGGTTACTACCTGAAGGGAAATCCTTGTGGGTTCAAGCCGAGTGTTTTCCAATGCCCCATTCCTTCCCACCACTTCGTCTGTTCCTTCCTCTCCTGCCTCAGAACCACCTGACCTGGAACTGCTGACTCCGGCTTCTTGGCCAGGGCATTGGTCTAAGATCCTGGAGGTAAAATAGGAGGAAAAAAGTCTCTGCAAAACCTTTCTTCTGTAATTTCATTGTTCCCCTTCCCACGCCTGGCTATCTCTAACCCGATGGACAAAGCGATGTTGCTTGACCAGAGTGGCCATTTTAAATGGCTCTATTTTTATTATTTGGAGCCCTAGAAGCATCTTCTCATAGAGGATGCAGACACTCGAGTCCTATCCCCAGGTTTACTGATTATTAGTTTACTGACTGATTTGCTTTGGTGTGAGTTCCGTCTGCTGTGACTATTTATAAACGAGCAAGTTGAGGAAAAGGTAACTGGAAATTGAACTGAGGAGGAGCTATGATTAACTGATCCACGTCTAGGTCCAACTGTCGGGTCATTTGGAGAGTATGGTTAGTGGAAGCTGGCGTTTTCCCCATTGATCCACACTCATTTGCCTCTCTGTGGAGTTGATTTTTTTTTTTGAACAGGAGATGCTTGGCTTCCCTGCCAGTAGCTTTCAGATGAGCAATCATTCATGTACAGGGTATCTGGCCCCTCTGTTATTCAGTCTGGAGTTGTCCCCAAGTGACCCATGACCTCAGATGATCAAGTTGCACAGGTTATCTGGTCTGTCCAACCTAATGGAAAATAATGTCGTTTTTCTGGGCAAGGGCTATATTTTGTCAACATCTCTCTCATGTGTAACCTAATTTTTGTTGGACTGCGTTGAGTTTTACTACTTCAGCAACTTCCTTGGGCCAGGGAATCCATTTATTAAGCGCTGTTGCCAGAAGTTTTTTCACCCCCCTGGCCCAGATACCTTGGTACATTCTTGGGGTCCTGGTCAGAGGATCACACAGGTACAATTACCTTCTAATAAGGTTCTTTTGACATCTCAGTTATTAAATTCTCTTGAATGAGGTTCGAGCACATCTGACTTGCAGCGGAGTTTGCTCCAGGTAGAGGGTGTCATAAACCTTCCGGTGGGACGTTCTCTCATATTGTTGTCGTTGTCTGTAGGTTTACTCACTGATGCAGGTTGATGCCACCTCTTTCCCAGAGCATGCAGTTACCGTTTCGGAAGGCTGACTAACTTCAGTTATTCTTTGGTCTTTGAAGCATCTCTGTGGACTCACGAGCCAGCATTGTGAGCAGAGAAGACCAGCTTCTGCCTTCCTTTCTGTCCCACCCTGGCTCACTTTCTTTGCTCGAGGCCACCTTCTTCTGGGTGCCAGCATAGCTGTTGTTGACTTCTCATGGGTGGTGCTGGCTGGTCTCCTTGGTTGAGACCAACCGCCACACATCCTGTGGCATGAGAAGGTGCTTGGAGCCCAGGCTGCAGCCATGGGCCTCAGAATCGGGTGGAGGACCCTGGGCAGCAGGCAGATTGTGAGTGCCCAACATGGGGCAAACACTTCAAGGCACCCTCAGACCATCTTGACAGAGGCTGCGGACACAGCAGATGTCCTTCCCCTTCCTCCCCTCTGCTGTAGTGCCACCGTATTGCCTCCTCAGAAGAAAAGCATCATGGAAACTTTCTCACCATGGGAAAAGTAGTTCTTTCATTTCAGAAGCCCGACTAACTTCAGTTATTCTTTGGTCTTTGAAGAATCTCTGTGGACTCATGAGTCAGCATTGAGCAAATGATTTCTCACAGGTCTAATTCTGAGAGACGGAGAGGAACGTTCCACGCGGATAGATTTAGGACACAGGGCCTGCTTCTCGGAGTTTCGCAGCAGCGAAGTAAGGGCTCTGAGAATTCCCGCAGTCAGAAGATTAGTTTTGTGGGTGATCTAGACTTCCCCGTGGATGCACATTCCAGCCAGAGCAAGCTTGCCTAAGGAGGAACTAGTTAGATTCCGACCGACATGATGAATGAAATTTGAAGCGAGGGAGGGAGTTTGCAGAGGATATTCTGGACTGAGGGAATGCACTTTCGAGAAATCCTGAAACCCGTCGTGACGGGGAATAGGGCGCTGAGAGGGGCAGGCGGAGCAGGCGGAGGTACTGGGGCGCACAGGGGGCCTGATTACAAAGGGCTCGTCGGCCACATTGACGAGTTTGATCATCATCTGGGAGACGAAGGAAAACCATGGCCGGATTTCCATAATCAGTGTAATTAGATGTACGTTGTCAAAACACAGCTCAGCCTACAGGTCGAGAGCAGATCGGAGGGCCAGCGTGTGTTGCAGGGCTGAGAATTTTCTCGCACTGTAAGTTCCTACTGCAGGGGGTAGCTGGGGAACACATTACATCCTAGTCTCTTCCAGTTTTAAGTCCTTCTTTTTCATTTAAAGTGGTCGCTTCCAGGTACTTGCTCAGTCAGAGGTATCCAGTCCGTCTCCTTCTCCTCAAGATGGCACTGGTGCAGTGGGAGAATTTCCCGTGCTGGAGGCCTCCGTGGAGGGAGGCCAGGTCCCGAAGTGGGTCTTTGCTTGGCTCTGTGGGTCTCACTGCTGCCCTCTGCAGGAATCTACCTCACTGTCGGCCTGGTCATGCTGCTGAACAAAAGGCCGGATGAACTCACGATCTGTGCTATTTCCACCTGGTTGGGGCCTGGGGATTCTCTTTGCTGCCTCCTCTGCCCCTGAGCTCTCTCTGGCACTGCTGCATCATGACGGCCTGAAGTCCAGCTCTCCGTTCTAGCTGGACTCGAGTAGGACACCCACCCCCTCCCAGCCTCTGCCTCTGGTAGGCTCCCCAGCCAGCTCCATCAGTGACTGCCCCTCCGCAGAGCACAAGGACCTTCTGCATCGTTCATGCTACAGTCAAGCCAAGGGAGCACCTAGGGAGCAAAGCCCAGGCCCAGGTTTCCTCTCTGCTTAGCCATGTTTCCTCCCCTTCACTCTGCTGAGTTCCTCTAGGGCGGGAGTCGGGGAGCACCCGCTAAGATAGTCTCAAACGGGAAGTGGAGAGACACTCTCCATGCCTTCCTGCTCCAGCTCTTCTCTCCAGAGAAGTGGGCCAGGGCACACATTTCCCGCTGGTGCTCCCTCTTCATCCTCCCCTGACTCCCTGAGCCGTGAGCCAGAAAGGTGGGCTAGTTCTTACCCCTGGTCCCACCTTATATTCTTTTTCTGGGCCTGTGGTCAAATACGAAAATCTAGTATAAAAGCCCAAAATCTTCCTGTGGACTTGAGAATTCCCTTTCTTGCTCTTGATGAAGGCTTGGATTAGGGACCGCTGTCCATATACAGAGGTCAAGCAAGTCAGCTGTGAAACTCACAGCTGAGCAATGTGCCGCCTTGGTCATTCCCATCTAGTACCCCTGTATAGTACCCCCGAGGACAGTAGACCTCAGGGCTTAGCCACGGTGATGGATAGCTGCAAAGGATTATGATTTATACATCAATTTAGTATTTCCAAAATAGTCTCCTTGTTGAAAGTAGAAACAAGGAATGCTGAGAGAGGTGTTGGTAGCTTGGACTTGAGTGATGATAATGTGGATGGAGAGAAGTCAATAGAACGACATGTAGATGGCAGGATTTATAGTAACTGGTACTCAATTAAATGAGGTGACTTAGTCAAATGGGAGGATCTCAGGTTTCTGGTTTGCATAGATGGATGGCAGTGCCATTTACTAAAACACAGGACACGGGACAAAGAATTGTTTGCAGGGAGTAGTCCACTTTTGGACATGCCAAATTTGAAAGTTCCTGTGAGACATCTAAGTGGAGATATCTTGTAACCAGTAAGATGTACAGATTTAAAGCTCAAATTGGATGTTTCTAGGGGAAGTCATATCATAACCATAAGGGTGGCCGATGAGTATGAATTATAAGCATGATAACTAATCAGATGGTCACTAGTTTGGTGCAGCTGTCTCACTGTAGGCAGAGGCTCACCGGTGAGACCAGGTGATGAGCACGTCTGTGGTTGACACATCGTCCCCCATGCCATATCCCATGGTTCATCATTCTGCCTCTTCTGAAGGACACAGCTTTCATTTACATATGTTAATATATTCAATCAGTTTACAGGAAGTCATAGGGAATAATTTTATCTCTTTCCAATGATGTTGCATATTTCTACTCTGATCCCATTCTGTGTAGCTCTTAAGACTTTACTCTCAAAAGTCAATTTCATTTCTATTATTACTGTATTCCCCAAATACTTGCAAAAATGTTGATGAGCAATGAAGCTAGAAATGTAGGTTGGTGCAAAATAACTAGAAGATATTTGGACTTTATCCTACAATCATCAATGGAGAGCCAATGAAGGGTTATAAGCCAACAAGCAAGTGACATAATTTGGATGTGCTTGACTAGGATGACTTCCCTAATGTGATGCCAGCAAGTTGACTCCTTCAGTCAATTTAATACCAATACATTGATCATCTCTTTTGCATCAGAGACTGTGCTAGTTGCCATGTGGATGTACAATTAAAAGTTTAAAAAAAAAGTCTCCAGTGATTATGTTGGTATCCACTTGGGATATCAGTAGAAAAATTATCACTAATTTTAGGTTTGATTTGTAAAGGAATGCCCAGCATAGAGTGTCAGTGTTTCCTGACATAAATACTTTTATTGAAGACATGCCTTAACCCTTCAGGTCACAGCAAGCTCCATAGACTTCATATTTTTCAGCTCTGGGAATGCCAACCTACTTGTTCTTGTGACATTCTTTTTGTCATTTAGCAGAATTCTATTATTTTCTTTAGAGTCCTAATGGAAAGTCTCAATATGGCCTAACTATAAACTTTGATTTCATTTTTAAAGACAAAAAAAAATAGTTGAAGACTTTTATGTGAAAATTACCTATTTCAAAAGAAATAGCAGCCTAGGAGAGCAGATCTCTGAGGGAAAGTGGCAAAGGAATTCTTTCAGGGTTGGATTTGAAACATCTCTGACCAGCTGGGTGAAAATTGTTTTGAAGATGGATTACATTCCCTGATCAAATAGAAAAAAAAAAAAAAAATGACAGCTGCCTTCATATCTAGGAGATACCCGTCGACCATGGCCGTGAGCCACACACGCCTCCCCACACGGCCTTGCTGTGGAAACCTTCCAGTACCCCAGCTTTGGCAACTGGGGCGACTTTGTGCCTTCTCATGGAGCCTGGCCGTCTCAGAAAACTAGGGAATGCTCTGGACTTGTTATTTTCCCTTGGACGTTCCCAAGTGTGGTTAATGGGTCATCTTTTTTTTCTAATGTTTAACCTAGCAGCTCCTCCATTTCTGCCCCTTTTAGTACTTGAGTCAACTATGTAGATACTTGTACGTTAAATATACGAGTCAGGGGGTTTTGTTGAAACGGTGTTACGTTAAAAATTTCTATCGGGTGCACTTTAGGGGTACATCGATAGTTTCCTGCGTTTTGAACTTCCTCCAACCTGGCATTATGATTTTTTTTTTTTGTATTTCCAGTCTTGCAAGGGTTAATGTTCTTTACTGCTGTGAGTGTTTGATGTGAATCCTCCTATATTAATGTGGTTTTTGAAATGAAAAATCCCTACATGCACAAAGAGTGCCTTGGATAGTTTTGCATTTGCAAATAAAGCCCTAACAAATGCTCATTTAAAAAAATATATTTTCCCAGCTGAGCACATTAAGGCTATATGCAGCCTCTTTGTATTCACTTCAATAAACCAGGTGTGCTTCCGGAGATTAGCTATTTTTTATAAAGAATGATTTTGAAATAAATGACAATGGGCTCATTTCTCTTTATGCTGAGGATAACATTAAAGGGAAACTGCCGTGATTAGTTTTAATATCTCCAATAGCTTAATGAGTACTTACTAAACATGCAAGTGTGGGTATGTGTGTGCGAGCGAGCGCACAAGCAGAGAAGGTAGATATATGTGTACACATGTGTCTGCATAATTTTCTAACATCTTAAGTAATACCTGTCAGGGATTTTAATAACCCAAGGCCAGTGAATTATTCTGGTAGCTGTTCTTACTGAAGCTTTCGGCAGGAAGTCTATTTTCCCATGGAGCTGGGGTTTTTTTTGTTTTGTTTTTTTTTTAAGTGCCAGTCAGAAAATATGAAAATGGACTAGAATTTTCTGTGTCAGTTGTAGCCAGGGATTGCGTACCTCTTCATAAGTTTTCTGGGGCTCTTTGCACCTTATGTCTCTTCCGCAACATGAGTGGGGTGCCAGCACAGGGATGTGAGGGATATATAGGGTTATGTTCAGAATAGTTAGAATGCGGATAACACTAGGAACTGATGGGAGATGGATTTGGGGTTTCCAAGAAGGGGCCACATTAACTTATATAGAATGGATCTGGTATGGGATGGACTTGTGTCACTCCGTGGGTCTTTCTGGTACATTCCCGTAGTTAATGAATAGAGTGAGTGCGTGCAGATGGTAGGAGGGGCCCTGTGGTTGAGAAATTTAGCTAAGCGAGAGAACCAAGTGTATTATTAGTAGGGCAGATGTTCAGGTGGTTAATCAAGGAGGCCAGTCTGGGCAGAGGGTCCCATGTTGCTGAAGGGAGGAGGGTGGTCAGCAGACAGAACGATTGCAGAGGGATCAACTGGACATCTTGGGGAGGGGGAAGGACCGCCTTGACCTTCTGTATTTCAAGATCTCCTACCTCCTTCGGTAAACTGGAAAGGTGACAATTGCTTTATTAGAGAATTGACTGAGTCTTGATTATTTAGTGACAAATTATCCAGGGCACAAGAGTCAATGGATCCGTAGTTGCTGTTTTGCTTCCTTTTTTCTTGCCTTTGGCTATTCTAATGCTATTGATACCTTTTCTAGAAATTGGAGAGAGAAAGGTAAAATTAATATCTAGCATTTGTTTCCCTTTCGTTCAGAACTCCGATGATATAGGCAAAGGGACGAAATTGAAGCTGTTCCTTATGTGCAGGGGGCGACTATCTTGGAAAGACAGGTTTCCATATTTTCTCTAAACCCAGGTAAATTATCTTTAGCTCTCCGTTTTGACTTCTTCGTTTTTGTTTTGTTCCTGTGTGGGCACAATCTATATAAAGAATATCAGCACTTTCTCCTTAGAATTATGACTTAAATTGCTGTCTATATGTGTTTTTTAAGAGCCAGGATGTGGGTGCAAATGAACGTTCTTCTTTTGCCTCTTAACCTGAGAAGCTGGCTCAATAAGGGCATAATGAAAATAAGGACAGAAATAGCTAAATTTAAAAAGTCTGGGTTGAGATAATGGCCCTTTAATAAAAGCATTGAGGAACACTGTTGTTGCAAGATTCTTTTGGGGCTTTTGTCAGATTGGAAAGGGTCAGCCATGATGCGTTTCATTTCAGGAAGTGCGACTGAGAATTTTTGGTTAACTAGAGTGAAGTCGTGCGGTATTCATTTATTATTGATAGGTTTTGAAAATGACACAAACTTTTCAGCTTGAGTCTGGTGGTTTTCTAGCGTTTGAGTAAAAGAGGGAGGCTAAACCCAGGCTAGCTTCCTCCTTCCCATTTACGGAAAGCGTCTTTGAGGCTCCATTTAGCTGCAGCCGACGAGAGCTGCTCACTTTGCTGTGTCTGGAATGTGGTATGACCGTCCCAGAGATGCATAAAGTTTGTCTTCTTTGCTCAGTTTCCTAATGGGATGTTGGGACTGGAGCATCTAATACGTAGGTTATTACGGAGTGGTGTTTCTTTTGTGTGTGTGAATGCCAAGACATGCTTTGTGTCTGGCATTCAGTGTGAACTGGAGCTGGGAGCAAAAGGAGAGAGAGGAATTTGAGAGAGCGTGTTTCTGAGGCCAGCAGGGAGATCACAGGCCACTGAGTAGTGCGGCGATTAATATGCTGTTCCAGAGAAGGTGGTGCGTCCCATCGCAACGGACGAGAACTGGGGCTCCCTTCTCTACGAACTAGGAAGCGTGCCTCCCAGTCCAGTGGAAAAACCGAAAAACAGCAGTTCCCTGGCTGTGTCACAGTCACCACTCCTTGCCAAATCAAAGCCTCCTGGTTGCTCTCTCTTCAACAAATCCCTTTGGAGACCTTTTTTTTTTTAAAAAAAAATAAAATGAACAGATCGGGTTTCTAATTTCAGCCATGACAGCTTATAATTAGAAACATCTCCAAACTTACTTGTTTACAAACACCTGCACCGATACTGCATGTTTTCTGTTTCAGAAGGGGCCCGGTTGGGGAAGAGCATGGAGGAGGGTGAGGCAGCAGAGTCTGTCTATTCGTGTATTCTCCTAACTGCCCGCAGTGAGCCCGTGTGTGCGCTCACTCGTGTGTGCAGACATGTGCGCAAATTATTTCTTTACTTCCGTCACGGGTGACTGTCTCAAGACCATCCAGCAAATGCTCTGGCCTGTGTCACGCCACTAGGCTCTCCTTTCTTATGAGTCAAAGAAATTGGCGGTCAGTTGTTATTTGGGACAAGGTTAGATTTCAAATGATACCCTAGAGAGAAATTTTCAGCCACTAATTTTAGCAACTTGGGATTGGTTAAAATGCTTTCTCTATTTCCATAATTTCTATATTTATGTGTCATTCAGTATACTGTATAGCTGAGTGATTCAAGAAAAACAAATAGAGCTATCCATAATATAAATAATTCTACATTTTATCAAAGCAGAAATACGTATCTGGGGTTCAAACGAGCCCACCTGGTGAAGGGGTGGCTTCTTTCAAACTGAAGTAGAAGCATCGGGTGACACAGCAGCATGGCCAGATGGCAGGACTCGGCCCTGGAGGTCGCCGATTCCAGGTCCTAAAATGGGAATTGAGAACCTACTGGGTGCAATGCCTTGATTATAATCTTAATGATTTCGCAGACAAGCGTCATTACTCCTTGCAAAGGATGTGAAAAGGATTTCGCATGCCAAAGCAAGATTTAAAATAAGAAGTAAAATGAGAACACACGCTCACAGACCAACATCTACTTCTAATTAAAGTGGAGATTCTGTAGGAAACTAAGCAGGTGTGGGCTTTAGCTGTGACACTGGAGTCTGCCAGCTGGTTGGGTGACAGTCAGATGCCTGTTGACTACTTGATGTTCCAGGGAGAAAACAAAGTAGAAACAATAAACAAAAATTATGTATACAGATCTTGTTATAGAAACTGATTTTTTTTCTGGAGAAGCAAAAGATGGAAAATTTACTTCTCAAATCTAATCTGGACTGAGCTAGGTTCTTGACTGTCATACATGGGATCAATTAGATTAAATGACCATTTTAAGCCTCTACTGAGCCTGTTCCTTTTAAAACTATGTACTGTATTATATATGGATGGATGTGAGCTTATATGTGTGTTTGTATGTAGACATTCTTTCTACTCTTAAAATGCACAACCTCTATACCAACTTGCAATGAATGTTTAAAGGATTTGATGCGTTTGCTGTCTTGTATCAGAAGAGTGATGGGGAATGAGATGAGGAAAAAGGGCTTTTGGCACAGCTTGTGGGCTGTTACTCTCACCAACTGTAGTGTTAGCTCTGATCTTTTTTCAGTGTTTCTGACTATGGAGCCTCTTAGCTAGAGATCCCTGGGTCTTCATGATTTCATTGTTATTAAAAAAAAAATGATGAGAGTATTTTTAATGCTTTTACATTCAGTATAACGTTTTAAGCCAAAATTGAAGGAGAGGCCATGAGCTAATGGAAGAGACTATCCTAGCGGTCGAGGGGGCCCAGGGTAGAAGGGGCTCACTGAATGTGCTGGAGGACAGTGTTGCCAGAAGCTACAAATAAAACTCAGCGTGCTGTGTGTTGACGTCATTGGTCGGGCATGTCTTCCCTTCAAGCCTAGCCAATTTCTTAGCCTCTCTTTGGGTTGAGTGGCGTAGGGCCAACATCTATTGAGTACCACTGTGTACCTAGCACAGGTACAGGGAGTAGGATCTGGAGTCAAATTAGATTGTTTTGAATCTCAATTCAAATGCCTGCCAAAAATATGTTACCTCGGACAAATAAGTTAACCTCTCTAATTCACCATTTTCATGTAATCAAAACAAACCATTTCGGGTTTTTTTTGTTTGTTTGTTTGTTTCTTAATGTTAAAGTTACTAGAATTTTGAATATATTTCAGAAGAGAGGGAAAAAATTGTCGGTAGAAAAACCCTGAAATATTCCAAAAGTAAAGCTCTCATCAGTTAAAAAAAAAAAAAGTTTTTGATTGCTAACTCATGGCCATACAAGTTTAACTAAAGCAAGAACTTTACAGTAATATTAAATCCTGAAGTTATAAGATGAATCATTTGAAAATAATTGGAAACTTCAATTCGAGGGCAGGTGAATATGGAAAAGAAGGAGAAAGGGAATGTTTCCTTCTCTGTGGCCATCGCGTGCCAGGATGACACAAGCATCCTCGGTTTCCTCCTTCCTCAGACTGTGGACCGGGGACAAGCCAGGGCTTCAGAACTCTCTCAGCCGAGCTGTTGAAGAGACCGACCTTGAACTCACCAGCCTCGTAGCTCTTCCTTCTATGACCAGTCCAAGTTTATTCCATTGCTACTTATATGACCCATTATGAGATCACTAGTCTGAAATTAAAATGTGTGTGTGTGTGTGTGTGTACGTACACACATAGTGTCATACTTCCTATGAATCAGAGGCCAAGAATGTGAGGACAATTATGTAAGCTCTGGGAGATAGCACTATGTTAAAATTAAACTAGTAGGTCTCGCCATCCTTCATCTCTCGCTCCCTCGCTCCCCCCTCCTCTCGTGTGTGTGTGTGTGTGTATGTGTGTGTGTGAGAGCGTGCACATGTGTGCATGCATTTGTTTGTTTTTATTTTCACATGCTTCCATGGTGCCCAGCCTACAAAGATTAAGACAGAAGTTGATGGGGTCGTGTCGATTACTCCATGACTGGTTATAGAATACTTCTATTCAGGAGGCATGGAGGCAGGGGTAAAGGCAAAAAAATAAGACAGTCTCCAAATTGCAGGAGCTTCCGTTGGAGTTGGAGGAGTAGAACATACCGAGGTGTAAACGATTTGAGAAGATGGGGAAAGTTTGTGAAAACATCTACAGATTGGTAGGGCGAAGCCTCTGTGTGGAAAGTGCTTTGAAAGAGAACTCATAGTCGATTTAGTTAAATCGGGAAACAAAACTTTTGGAGTAGTGAAAAGTCTTTAAAAGGAGGGAAGGATGCTAAGTACCTCCCTGTCTGGGGAGAGGGCAGAGGTAAAAGGGAAGCCACACATTCGTCATCAGGGAGCAGAGTCAGGCTCCTGTTAAATCTGGAAACAAAACTTTTGGAGTAGTGAAAAGTCTTTAAAAGGAGGGAAGGATGCTAAGTACCTCCCTGTCTGGGGAGAGGGCAGAGGTAAAAGGGAAGCCACACATTCGTCATCAGGGAGCAGAGTCAGGCTCCTTGAGACAGGTGACAATAACCTTAGCCAGTTTCTAGAGAACACGCTCAGTCTGCGGTCCACAGACAAGCAGCCCGGAAGGGGTTCCTTCGACCTTGGAGGAGAGGTTCTTCTCTGGGGCTCTGTGTTCCCGCTGAGATTCCAGGACGTCGCTCAGCTCACAGCTCCGGCGTGACTGAGGGGAAGGAAGCTCGGCGATGCTGACCGGCTGTTCGCTGGTCACGTATGACACTCTCGTCGTTCGGGCACACGCTTCGGCCAGAGGCACAGAGGTGGCTTGGGCTGATGTGGGCCTTCTTTAGACTCTCAGGAGAACTTTAGAGTCGCCCTGACTCCAGCTCATAATTTTTGCACTGAACCACTAGAGCTTGCACTGCAGTCGAGCTTTTGACTTTTGTATTAAACCTAAACATCCTGTTAAATATTGCAGGGCCTAGTGATTTTTTTTTTTCTCTCTATATCTCACTTGTGTGGCCAGAGATATTTGAAGGGGCTGGCCTTGCAAGGAAAACTCGGTAATTTACTAAGAGCATAGCCTGCTTCTCGGTTGGTATGCTAAGTGACCTTGGCCTCATTCCTCGACTTCAGATTTCTCCCACATTTATTAAGACTACTGGTAACTACACTAGCCATTCATTATTTTTAAAGCATATTGGCTCTTTACTAAACACTTGGAAAAAATGGGATATAATTGACATAAAACATGATACCAGTGTCAGGTGTATGAAACACTTTTTGTACATCATCCGTTAATTCTCACGGCCATCCTAACGGGATAGATATTGTTAGTTCCACTTCGGCAATGATGACGTTGAGGCCAAGACACATTTAGAAACGAGCCAGAGTCAAACAGCTGGGATTCGAACTCAGGACCAGCCTATTCCAGCTCGTCCTCCATCCACGAAGAGGCTTGGACATAGAATTAGAACATATTCTAGACAAAGGAGTTTATGTAATAGATAGAAGGTGTTATTTTCCTGTGTAACACAGTAAGTCCCAGTTCGGGACCCTGTGATGTATGGCGTGACACCCCGTCTGGACGCCTGCAGTGACTCCTCCATGGTATTAACAGAACCGTGTGGCTCACGGCGTCCTGGCTGTGACACCTTGCGCACTGCAGCCTGCTTCCTGCTCATCCTCACAGAGCCTCAGAGCTCGACTCCGGGGAAAGCTAGAGTAGGATTGAGGCTGACTCACCTTGCCCCCATGTCTTTGGCTCGCCCCCATCTTTGCTGATCTGTGTTAAAAAGGTTTTGAGGGAAAAAGTTGGCTTTTGTCTCAAGGGAAGCAGTGATTGTCCCGGAGTTCAGATGTCAGTACCCTGCAGGACAGAACAACGCGTCTCATTGTCCTGTGGCCAGCCTGCAGCTTGCTGAAGTGCCAGACTCCCAGTGGTTCACAGGACTCAACGCAATTGGAGAGAAAAGTCCCTTCAGGCATATTTGAACTTCAGAGTCAGGAGTGGCAGGGTTTGAGACAGACCAAGGGGAACAAAGAAATGTCAAAAAGACATGTGTCAAAACAATAACAGAAAGAAAACTCCAACATCTGACTTTGACAGAAAGGGAGTTCAGAGCTGAAAAGAGCATTTCAGTACTGTGGGAGCAACGGGGACGTCTTCACTACTCAGAGGCCGTCTCGGCTGTAGCCGAGCTGCGCCCAGGGCTGGCAGGACGCCGTGGCTGAGGCATGGCCTCTGGGACCTGTGGGTTTAGAATGGGTGACGAATGGAGCGAGGGTGCCAGGTGGAACTGGGCATTGCTGGCAGGACAGGTGCTTCCGTGGGGAGAGGGGCTAGGATACTGTGGGACACCTGAGGGGCTTCTCTTTCTCACCGTCCTCCTCTGTCCTGGCCAGGGGCCACTTCACTCTGTGCAGAGTCCTCGCTGGGGACCTGACACAGCACTCAGCCGTTGCTAATGAGGTTTTCTGGGTGCTTTTCTCATATAAGTACAGGATTATAGGTGCACCCCGTTTCAGCCACCCCTCCCTTCCATGAGCCTTAGTCATGGGTTGCTGCAGGCGTGTGGCCACAGGGGACCGTCTGTGCCTGAGGCTATCAGTGGAGATAGCTATTTAAGAGGTTTTACTTTTACATCTGAGCAGCCAAATTGCGCATGTAACAATGGGGACCAATTATTGCACAATAGAGCATCCCGGATGAAACAGAGAGAGTGTGTGTTTCATATGCAGTGAGGGGCACTGCCTTCTCCTAAATAATGAGACATTGCCATGCTGTTTTGGAGAAGGGGGACTTTATTCCCAAGTTTTCGTGGTTTGTGAAAGTGCTGTATACGATCATGTGATCCATGATTTTCAAAACAATCACTGCCAAATAATGAAACGAGGGATGATAAAATGTCACCATTTAGGGTCACATATGTGGGATATATAACTTTTCTGGGTTTGAAGTGTCATTTACATGCCTTTTTCTTTGGAAATCGAGTCTTGCTGGCTTTAGTTTTATCTTCTCAGGCTATCAATAGGCTAAAGGAATGGATTTAAAAAAATCCACCCCGTTGACAGTTGTCATCCGGCATTTAAATTGAGACTAATTTCCCTCAAGGTTCTTAAAGTCTCCTGTCTTATCCTTCAACAGAAGTCTCCGGGAAGCATGCACCATCTCCTCGGCGTAGTTCGTAGAGGAAAAAGCGAGGCCTAGAGCAATAAAGGGATTTGATCCAAGATCCCAAAATGAAAGAACTGAATGGTCAATGGAGAACTTACTGAAAATTTAATTTTTAATAACTAAAAGGCAATGAAAGTAGAAGAGGCAAAAATTCAACATGCAGCTTTATTAAAGAAGGCAATTTTTCTATTAGAAAAAAATGCGATTAGCATTGAATCCTTAATGTACTATGGTAGCTTAGTTTTTATTGGTCAAATTTAAAGTGACCGACTCATCCTGGTTTGCCCAGAACTGCCCTTTTTTTTATTTTTTATTTTTTTTATTTTGCACTGTAGCATTCAGGAAGTCCCAAATTCCAGGAACCCCTGCATGCTGGGCAAACAGGGACAGCTGGCCATACTGAGTATGGTCCAAAAAAAGCTATGATTTTTGCTTATAGGGGTAATTATCTGTCTAATTTTTCTGGCACTGCATTCAAGACTGGAGTATGGCTGACTGTAGCACCCAAACCCTGCAAGGGGAGATGTGAGGAGGGGCGGCAAACGTCTTCTATAAAGGACAAGATAGTAAATATTTTAGCCATTGCTGGTCACAGATAGTCTCTATAACACAGTTATAAGTCTCTATAACACAGAGACTATCTATAACTGTGTTTACATCTGAGCAGCCACCTTTTTTAACAATCCTTTGAAAATGTTTTTCTTTTTAGCTTTCAAGGTAAATAAAAATAGGCTGTGGACCACATTTGGCCTCCATGCCAAAGTCTCCCATAGGGCATTGCTGTGCAATAGAGGTATAATCTGAGGCACATTTAAAATTTTAAATTTTCTAGTAACTACATTGAAAAAAAGTAAAAAGAAAGTTAAATGTAATTTTAATAATGCATTTTAACCCAGTATATCCTAAACATTACCATACGATTTTAACATGTAACTATATAAAAATTATTAATGAGCTATGTTGCATTTTCTGGATACTAAGTCTTTGAAATCCAGGCTGGTCACATTTCAAGTGTTCAGTAGTCACATATGGCAGGTGGCTGTCGTATTGGACAACACAGCTCTGGAGCGTCTTTGACAAAGGTTCAATCTCTAGTCCATTAACCTTCAAGAGCATGGGAAAAAAAAAAAAAAAAATGAAGATCTTAGAACCGGAAGGTGAATAAGAGATCACCTTCATTTTGCAAATGGAGATCAGAAGGGCCAAGCAGTTTGCCCGCAATCACACAGCTAGTTTGGCAGTGGAACTTAGGTCTCAGCACCTGCCAGTGGCCTTCCTTCCACCCTGTGAGGTGTCTGAGGTATGGAGAGGCGTCCTTAACAGCCCTTTCCCGATGTGTGTCGGGGGGGTTCATCATCAGGGAAATGGTTGGCTTTTCTGGTCACGGTGATGTGTTTATGTTGTGCACAGCTCAGTGTCAGGTCCTACTTATAATGTGTGGCAAACGTGTGAGAGGTGTGGTTGGAGGAAGGGCTGCTGTCCGGGCTTGGGGAAAGGGGCAGGGAAGGGAAGATGCTTGCTCTGGTCACCTGGACGACACAGACAACAATATGTGCGCGTGTGTCGTGCGTGCATCGTGTGGCGGTGCTTCTGGACCATCTTCTTGTCTCTGCCCACCCTCATAGATGAAGGGTGGGGTTTGGAGGCCGGTGTAGGGGCGAGGGTGCTGAACCTTGGTTGTTCTCTTTGCCTGGGACATGCCTGTTCCTTGGGCGAAAGGGTGGGCGAAGCTGAGTAAATAATAGTTGTGTAATCGGAGTGAATGGAAGACAGAAATCCCATTGCTTTAAAGTTGCCCAGACCCATGCCTTTCTTTGAGTATTTTCTTTCTTTTTGGTCTGCGTTTTTCTGTTTTGGAACTGACTCTTTTCCTCCTCACTTAAGGGAGTCGCAGACCAGCTAAAGAATTTTATGAATAGGAAAGCCCTGTAGTGCATTTAGCTTGGGAAAATGTCCTTTAGAATAGATTGTTTCTGAGTCAAGTGTATAAATATTCTGGCTCAAGACTATACCCTTTTTTCTTAATGAATTGGTCTGGCAGTAGTTAAAGCCAAGTGTGGTCTAGCAGAGTGTTCCAGAGAGAAAACTGAATGGACACAAAGCCCAGTCACAGTTTTCAACTTTATATAATGTGTTTCGCAATATATTAGGAAACTAACTTTATGACAGCTGGCAGGACCTGTTGTGTAAGTCGGTCAGTTTGGAAGCAGTCCGGTGGCTTCTCTTAGCTGAACTTCACTTTCCTCCTTAGTGAATTTTGAAGACAAACTCTTGCCGAGGGACCTGCTCATTTTCCTGGTAGGTCATTCAAGTTTATCGTCCCCTGTGGTCAGCTTCCAGGCTAGTGTGCATAAAGAAGGCATTTTTCTCGGACCACTTTAAAAGAGGGCTGTTAATCAATTTTTCTTATTATTGCGTGCCCTGTGCTTTTTATACTACCCCCACCAGCTGGTTAATCATGCAAAAGCTGAACACTTCATTAGCAAGTACATGTTCGCCCATGGGCATTTCTGTAGTAAATTAGTTCTTTCTATTTATACAGGTAAGTCATGGCCGAAAGTCTTACAAGGTGTCAAAGGTAAGGGTTAGAATTAATTTCTTTTTTCTTCTTCGCCATTTTTTTTTTTTTTTTTTTTTTTAGTATTTTAGAGAACTCGTTTTTAACTCTGAGCTCTAGTGATGCATGATGACTTTTGAATTAAAGAGGAAATGGAAGGGAGGTCTTTTTCTGGAGGCTTTAGTGTTATAGTATAGGGATGGCTAATGTGATTTTTGGTGCTACCCTTGATTTTCAAGAAGCAGAGCCCGAGGCTGTCAGTTATTTTTTTCCAGGTAGGGTCTGGAAAACTATTGTCAAGAGGCTCTTTCGATTCAAGCAGAAGGCAGAATGGAGGCTCAGCAGAGTCAACAACAAACCTATCTAAGCACTGATGCCATAGACTCGTGTAGTTGGATATACCCCTTAACTACATATAGGTGGGTTTTTCTTTGACATTTTGTGCTAATTTCTGGAAATTAGAAAAAATAATCTTTACTAACTTTATTTTGTCAGAAAAAAAAAAACTACTTGTGTTTTTGAGGGAAAATAATGATGGCTAACTTCTGAAATTTGCTGTTCCTAAAGATACAAAATTCAACCCAGAAGTTTCTCTCCCTTCTCTCCTGGGAAGAATGATTTTTAGTAGAGTTTCTACGATTTCGAAAATTCAGCTAAACAGGCAATGCTCAAGCCTCTTCTGAAGTTGGCATCAAATCCCGATAAGTCTGTACTCCGAAGGCGGGTGGGCTCATGTCTGTCAGCCACAGGTCTCGGCATATATGAGCAAAATTTCTGCCTCCCACGTGCTTTCCCCAAGACTGCCTTCTGCAGACCCTTCCCTGCCGAAGTGTCTTCTGGCAACGTGGACTCTAGTTGTCTCCTCCTCTGTGGTTTTAAGTCCTTCCAGATGTCTGTGGGGAGTGGTAATGGCGAGGGAGGCTGCGTCCATTCCTTCCATAAGGCTGAAATAAGATGCTATGTCGTTAGGTTTGTATCCTTTTGTAGGCTGTGTCGAGAGGAAGAACATGCATTGATGGAGGTGACGGGTGTGGAGGTTGCAGAAACGTTTTAGAGATGCGGTCCTGATGGACGTACAAGGTCAAATCTGCTCATCCTTTGAATTTTTGTGATTCCTGTTACAATTTTTAGAAAAGGGATAAATGCCAGTTGATTATTGTTTGTTCCCCTTCCCAACTCTGATAGCAAGGCATGCGTTTAGAAAACCTTGATAGGCATGAAAATTAGAGAAAGGCTAACTCGAAACCATTATGCATGAGTGACACTCTTGATAGAAAAGGTGTCTTTCATGGATTCACGCTTAAAGGGCCAGCGCTGCACCGTATCGCTCTGCGTCTGCTTTATTCTGTGCCTGGGGTTTTGACAAAATCGCACTCCAAACTAGGAGCCCAAGCTCTGCCTCATATATCCCACCTCCCTTCTGCTCTGTGGGTAGCTTTGCATACTAGGTTGAACGTTGCTGGGAGTGGAGCCTTTTCTTTTCCCCGATAGCTTTCATTCCAGCTTAATGGTGTGGTTTGCGGCTCTCTGCTTGCAGTTTCTGTTCCTGTTTAAATACTAAAATCTATTGTTTGTCTCCATTTCTAGACAACGTAATTGCATTGCTAACTGGCAGGAACAATTAAGCGTACAGCATTATGAAAGAAAAATGTCGCAGGCCCTAAGAGTTAACTTGACTTCTAATTATACCGAATCCCTTTGTGAGGATGGCTTGATAGGGCTGAGGAGTGCGTTTCACTGAGAACAGAAGCGAAGGTTATGCGGGGCATTTGGAGGGGCTAATCTCTAAGATGGCGCCTGTCATCGGGTGGAAGATGGGTCACCATTTCTCCCCCTTATCATGTGGGTTCAAGCTTTCTTCATTCTTTTGTGGGTCCAGGAGATAATAACAAAATGGATCTCTGCGATTTTTCCAAATTAGTACAGTCAGCGGGAAGTCGATCCTGGGGACAGTGTGTTTCAGGAGCAGGATGAACATGTGGCCTTTGTGGTGGGTGATATCATTTTTTTAAATTTACATGAAACATTTGAAAGTCTTCCCTTATAAGATACATCTTCTCAAACAATCTTAGGGTACTTGGCTCACAATAAAATCTAGAAGAGAAAGGGGTGCTGCCCGCCCAGAGAAATTGTGGCAGGTGAGTCAAACAGTCAGTGCCCTAGATGGGGCTCTTTGGGGCGGGGATCTCAGCCAGGGCTGGCAGGAAGGGCGTCCCTTTTGATGAAACAGTTCTCTAGCACTGGGGCCCGGCCTGGAATGTTTGCTGTTGAGCAAGTCATCCATAAGGCTCCGTAGGCTGTTTGTGCGTAGCAGTACGCTGGAGCCTGCAAAGTTAATGCAGTTAATGTTCAACTGAACTTTGCAGGGGTAGGGGGTTACTACTCCCTTAGGCAGGTTTGCTAGAAAAGGCTACGCATTAATAGCACTCCAAGTCAGATACCTGCAAATGGATAGCCACATGTGTTATCATCACATGTAGAACATTTGAGCCAAACTCGGGCCAGAGGTGCTGTTTAATCACCTTTTTGCTGGAGCCTTGGCCTTCCCTGAACCCGTAACTCTTTGAGAAGAGTGAATAGCCTTAAGTGACTGTATATTTTGCATACTCTTTAATTAACACTGAGTGATGTCTTTAAAACGCTTGCCATTTGCAGTTTCTTCCAATAAGTGGGACCGATTTGGTTCTGAGTCTCTGCTGAGTTTAATTGAAATGAAACATTTCTGGCACCTCTTTCTTCGCCTTAAAGGGAAAGATGTTCTGTCGCTTTGCTGGGCCCACGGGCGGGATCGGGAGGGGTCTAGTCAGCAGGTAGAGTGGCAGGTGTCTGACGGGCCACAGGTCAGGGCTCTGTTCGTGCCTCCAACTCAGGGAGGAATTAAATCACGAGTTGCTGAAAGTTCCGTGGGCTCAGCAGGCCAGATGAGAGGTCAGAAAACCAAAGGCAAGGCAGTAAGTCACCATGCATGGCCGACCTCACTGGGCACTCGTGAAGCGAAGGTTGTTCTCGGCTGGGGCTTCGCTTTTCATCGTTTTACAGGAATTTTCCTTTCTCAGCTATTTCTTCTCTCATCTTAGGCTGTGTATTATTCCAGATAGGAATAAGATGTAAAAGGGAGAATAGAAAATCAGCATGAAACTGACCTACCATGACTCTCGTAATTCAGTACTGCTGGGACCACATGACATGAAGGCAGTGGTTTTCTGGGGTGGAGGCCCCCTAAGACTTTGGTATGGTCCTCCCTCTTAAAAATGATTTACTCGTATAATGAACATTCATCCAAGATTTTCAGGACGCTTGGTTTTAGTTGTATTCTTCTACTTACTACGTCAGATGTCTTGGCTCTGGGCTTCTGCGTGATGTCAGTGTGGACTTCATCCGGGCCTTCCTACACGAGAGTGTGGGCCCCATGAGAGCCCAGGCTCACAGAGATCGCTGCTTTTCTGGCGAACATGGGTGGCCAGACATCATTAGCATTTAAAAGTGACGACGGTGGAGTTTTCAGTTATCTCTGGGTCCCTAGCAGGAGCATGAGGAAGGTAGGGGCATGTTTAGAAGCTCGGAATGAATCGGTGGTTTCAGTTACCGGAGGCGTGACCTTGGGCTATTTCTAAAACTCTTCAAGCCTCCGCTGCCGCATGTGAAGTGGGAAGGGTATCACCAGTACCTTATGTAGCAGTGACGAGGAGTGACGGAAGCAGTTTTCAAGATGGACTTAGCACGTGGCTGGCCCACGGTGGATGTGCGGTAGCCTGTAGTGACTGAGGCAGGATGCGTGGTGGTTTAAAGCAAGCAAGCTCTCTGGAGCCCTCCTGCCTATTTTGAAATGTGCCTCTGTTGCTAATCAGCTGAGTAGCTGGAATGAGATACCTCATCTCTCAGTTTCCTCACCTGTAATAGAATGGAAGAATGACAGGAGCTACCTCACAGGGCAGTGGTAAACCATCAGTGAGGCGATGGATATTAAAGCACCCAGAACCGTTCCCAGCACAATCAGAGCCGCGTAAATCTTCAGTGTCTTTATTTTTACAGCTGCTAGGAAGGGAGGCCGAAGGCACAGAGAGAAGTAAAAGACGGTAAAGATTGAAGCGGGCGAGTAGAAATGGACAGGGCAAGATAAGGAAAGATAGAGCAAATAGAAAAGTAAGAGATTAAGAATCAGCGGGGAAAAGTGCATCTGATGAAGGAGGATCGAATGATGCTCTTTTTTTTTTTTTTTTTACGGAAATTGGGTGGGTGTAGAGTCGGTGATTGCTAAGGTCCCTCTTGGCTTGAACCTCTGTGGTGTCATGAAGCAGCCATGACAAAGGCACCTTACCTGTCCTAGCAGGAAGTAGGTATAGCTCTAAAATTTCCTTGAAAACTGTATACAGTTATTATCCCTACTGTTAACTGCAAATCCATTTTGTTTTCCAAGTACATCTTCTAAGTTGATGATATATTTCATCTGTCATGACTGCATCTTCTCATGACTGTCTCGACTTAAAAGATGGCCCGTCCACTCATCGTTCACCCCACATGATGATTTGTCACAGGCTGATCTAGAACTAGTTAGTGTGGATGGGCAGTCAGGGAAACCGATGAATGACGCGCATGGTCTTCACCATTTATAGGGTCTCAGTTGCTGGGAGGGTAAGTATTCCACTTCCCCACCTCCAAGTTTCAGTCTGGGGACCAGGGCGTGGGAGGGGGACTGGGCGGTAGACTAGATCATATCACAACCCAAGCATACCAAGGAAGCCCCGCGCCTTGCTCCAGGAAAGCATCACAGAGAAGGGGATGTCCAGAGTGGTTTGCATAGAGGTGAAAGGTGATTCTTAAAATTATAATTGGTATTACATAAATTTAGCTCTTAAGGATTTTGCCTTCATTTTAAGTGGGTCCAAGAAATGGTAAAAACTCTTGCTCACTTTGGTGATTTCAGTGTCTTCTGGCTCTGTCCCTAAATTGACGAACTGGCTTCAGGACAAATCAGCCTTGTCCCACCGGAAAAAGGAGTAACTTGAGGCTCCAAGAAGCTCCCCCTGGACGTAGGAGCTTCTCTGCACCTTCCTTCCGGTTCCTGGGCTTCTGGTTTCCCTCCTGGACCCTCCAGACTGGCCTTATTGGTCTACCTTACACTCGCCGCTGATTCCATTTCTTAAAATATATCGAGAGGTAAACTGCAGGAAAATTAGGAGATCTTTTAGAGGCACACTGGTTTTCGTTCAAGTCTAGTGTACATTTTGATAGAACAATGAAGATGTATTAAAATGTTGCGTTTGCTTCTTTCCTCCACTGGGATTAGATCTTGACCTAAGTAGAAGGAAGTAATGGTTTGACAAAAGACAGCTGATGTGGCAGTTTTCTGTGCCTCCGACGTAGGTTAGTTCCAAAATGTGTCCATCTTAACACACACAAGGAATATTTATCTAAGGATGCAGCAGACTTAACACCTTCGTCTCGCTGGACTGTGAGCTCACCTGTCTCCTTTCCTTCCTTCTTCGAATGCATAATCTGCTGCGAGCCTGCAAGGGGCAGGTACTGCTCCAGGTCCCAGGGGTACCTGGACAGAATCCGAGCAGGATCTGCATTGCTTCCCAAAGCCGCTTTGCAGGGTGGCGGAATCCTGTCGTCGCTGGGCGTACCTGTCAGGGTGCCAGACAAACGCGGGGTCGACGACCCCATTACGTCAGGGTTGCTACAGCCTCCCAGCAGCGAGGACCATCAGGGAGAACTCATTTGCCATAAAGTACAATCGGCGTTAGAAAGAGTTGACCGTCAGTAAATTTGGGAAGTCTTCGTTGTTTAATTCCCTCGCCTCCCTGTGTGCGTATGAACAGCCTGCCGTTTGCATGTGGGAATCCTGTTATGGCAGTTTCAGGAAGTGATTTGTTAATAATCAAGTTTTCCGAATGGCCCTCAATCTGTAATTGATGTGGGTCTGGATGAAGCAACCCTTCCACCCGCCTATTTTGGGGACCGTTTTTTGGCAGGGTCTGAGCCAGAATGAAAACTAGCCATCAGAACAAAATTTAGGACAGCTGGGATGCTTTGCAGCAAAGGCTTTTGGCTCTGCAGTTCAAATAATCACAAGAGCGGCTCCATTTAGCCTTTGGCTGAATGGCTTTGGCAGGGCACAATGAAAAATAATTATTCCATGGCCTGCTTATTTGCCCCTTCACCAATAAACTCTCAGACCTCTTCAGGCTTATGTAAATATTCTGCTGTGGACGTGGATGGGCTATTACCCTATGATATCCCGATTTAGGAAATGGTTGTATTTCACCCTTGCGGGGCGGAAAGCAAAATTCAACAACGTTTTGAGATATCTGTGTAGAGCAGGGAAAAGAGGGGAACAAATTGAAAGGCCAGAAAGTCAGGCCACAGTCGCAGCTGCAGTGGCGCCCCTGCCCTCCCCTGCCCTCACGTAGAGGGCGGGGTGTTGGGATGTGGGACTGGACTCGATGCAGCAGGAACACTGCTCAGAGGAGCTGGGCTGTGGGGAGTACAATATAGTGACAAGGAGGGACAAGGCTAGTGCTCGGGAGCTGTAGCTTTTCAGGCTACGTATAGGACGGTTCTCAAAACTTTTAGTTAAGTGCTTGCCCGATTTGCTCTCTACATTCAGGGTGGCACAACCTGGTCCCGGTTCCATAAGTCCTTGCCTTCGCCCCGGGTTATTTGAACGGAGTCGTGGAGAGGTGGATGGGATAAATTAGGCACGGCAGCAAGCCTCACAGCCACCCTAGACCTGAAGCCCTTCAAGGTGTTTGCTCGAATCCCATCATCCATCTCCTGTATTTTATATCTGCCTTTTCAGGTCAGCTGTATCTTAGCACAGGGCATCTGTGCCACTGGATGACCAATTCCTATTCGACGAGAGTCCGTGGCTTTGCAGCTCGGTTGGTCAAAGCAGAGTGTTAATGAGATTGGTCATGGGTCTGATCCCTGCAGGAGCCGGTTAACTCCATTCTGTCCCATTAACCCCTGCCAGCTGCCTTAGGTGAGGGCGGGATGGGAGAGAGTGTGTGGATGGCTCACTACAAACCATCCCCGCTACGGACACCCAGCTAGTGCCACTGACAGTGAGTGGGTCCGGAGCGTTACTGGTGTGGCAGC
>NW_006439191.1:5984950-6016891 GCF_000325575.1 Pteropus alecto | reverse complement strand
GAGGCAGCCGTGAGCTTGATACCCCCTCCCTCCTCCGAGTGTGTGGGGGAAGTGTTGGGGCACGGGGTGTCGGGGTAGGGGTGGCTTTTTCTACTGTTATGAAAGTGTAGGTTTTTCCCTTGCTTTGAAAACCCTGCACCAAATCAAGCTCAGACTATGATCCGCATGATCTGGGTTTAATGAGTGGCATTTCTTCTCAAAGTATCTTTGGAAAAATCGGTAGTCATGTCATGCATCAGGACGAATTTCTAAATGTAAATGAGATTCTCCCAGTAATTTATTTACATTTGTTTTCAGCACAACAAATGAGACATCACGTAGCTTCATAATTTCCCGTGACCGAGTCACCAGCATGCAGTGTGTAATTTACCATGATTTAAAACGCTTATCTGTAGGTTTTTCAACGGCACCTTCTAAGGCTTACACAAGAGGAAGACCTCCTCTGCACCATTTCTGTCTTTCTCTCCTTGTCCTTGTCCCCCGCCCACGCGTGTTCTGGGGCCCACTGAAACCTCTCATCTGGCTTGCACCTGTGAAGGCTCTTAGGCGGAGCCATGTCAAGTTCGGTCGTGATCACTGACAAAACTCCTGTGTGAAGACGAGGAAGCGCTGTTTCCCTGCGTGACCTCACGGAAGTTACTGTTGCGGGCTTGGTGTCCTCGTCGTAAACGGTTCTCGTGGAAAATCTGACAGGTTAGCGGTTGTCTCCTAGATCGAGGGGGGAAGATTCCGTGTGTCTGAGGGGTAAGCGAGCATGTTACAGACTCTTTCGAGAAGTTGCGAAAATTTGTCATGTTGTCCTGCAGGTTGACATTTCATTTTATAATGTGCCACATCGGCACCAGCCTTCCGTAACGGTCACTCCTCAGCGTGGGCCCCCGGATGCTGTTTCCCCCCGGGAGTTTTGTTTGCGTGCTTCTTTGCCAACTTGAACAGAACGACGGGAGGGTGTACCAGGCCCTATCAGACTTAGGGCGGAGCAAGGAAGGAGCCGCCACCGGTGATTCAATGGCCTTGATTCACAGTACGGCCTCGCCCTACTTCAAGCAACGGCCGAATTCGGTACATTAGACATACTTTCCAGTTAGAGCTAAGACGTAGAAAGAGCCTTTTTTAAAGGTGCGTTCTCTATGCAGACCTTTCTGTTTTTGTTCAGTAAGCACGTGTGCTAAGCGGGGACAGCCACCGGGCTGGGCATCAAGGGCAGATGAGGCACAGAGGGTCCCACTGGTCCTTTCAATATGACAGAAAACCGCATTTCCAGAAAGAAGGAATAAAGAAACGTCAACGAGAAGGACGAATGCACCAGGCTCACTGCTTCTTAATACTTAAAGCATCTTCTTTAACTATGGGTCCCAAATTCACTTGCGATGTCCTTGTTAGCAGCTTCGCTGAATCCGCGTACCTCAGACGTGTGTTTTGGTCCTGGCAGCCTGTCTTTCGGGTAGTATCCTGGCATACACTAAGCACTGTTTTTCTTGCAACCCTTTTTTTCCTTACCACAGAGATGCCTGTAAGATATTTGTCAGGGCCGTTCAGGTGTTGGCATGTAAGCGAATGTTATCAACGCGTTAAAAAAAACTCTCTTGGAAGTGGTGGGAAAGTCATTCCACAGACCTCAGTCCTGCCTCTGCATTTTCCTCTGCTGGAAACTTTAAAGCAACTCCAAAGCAAGGTCTCACTGGCCAAATTCTAATCTTTGTTCTGTGCTGGTGATACCTGTTTAAATGCTAGGTGTTTCTAGTTTGGTTAATAAAGCAAGGAGAAAAGTAGAGAACTGTCTTCACCCTGAGTACTTAAACTGTTTACAATTCTTTCATGAGAACCATAGATAAAGAACAAACCTGCAAGTTGTCTTATAAATAAGAGACAACTGAACGATTGTCTGACTTTAAAGTTAGCAGCCGGTGGCTTTTCTCTGACCTTTAACATCTACGGTTTGGGTGAAAAGCTCTACGAAGCACTTTTACTCACGAAGCGGATATTTACTAAGCACGCGCTTTGCGAAGCGCCCGCTTGCTGTACAGAGAACGGCTGCTTGAAGAATTAGGGAGATGCGTGCGTGCGCGGTCACAGCGTGTGCGTGTGCCATAATGCGACCTGCATAAGCCGTGTGACAGGAGCGTGATGTGAGCGGAAGGAAGCAGGAAGGAGTCAGGTTGGGCTTCACAGACGAAATTTCGTGTGAGAGCGTCAGCGGAGGATGAGTGGTCCCCTGGCAGGCCCAGCTGGGGGGTGCGGGGGCAGTCATAGCAAAAGGGACACTGTGAGCCAAGGTGCGCGGTCACAGCGTGTGCGTGTGCCATAATGCGTGAGAGCGTGAGTGGAGGATGAGTGGTCCCCTGGCAGGCCCATCTGGGGGGAGGGGGGCGGGCGGCAGTCATAGCAGAAGGGACACTGTGAGCCAAAGAGCAGAGGTGAGAAAGGGCTTGATCTTCAGAGGACTGCAAATCACTGGGCTGGACCGGAGTGTGGGCCTCGTGGGGTGGGAAGGAGGGACCTGAGCAGGGAGAGGAGGCTGGAAGGAGAGGCAGGATCACAACGGGCTTCGTGCACGATGGATGTTCGAAAGTCTGATCCGTGCTGAGTAGAATTATGGAGGGGCGCTGTAAGATGTTAGCAGAAAGGTGACATGTCTCCGTTTTCATTTTGAAAGCTTACTCACTCCGGGGTGGAAGATGGAAATGGAAAGACCAGGCGAGAGACTGGCAGGATAGAATCCTCCTTGACTTCTTATTTTTGAGCGTTTTTCTTCCTCTATGCTGGGGAACCTGGCCTCACCATGTGGAGATGTTAAAGAATTTTAAAAGAAAAGCAACGAGATGGGATGATTAAAGAGTTGAAGTATCTGATCCAGAAGGAAAGTGAGGGTAGGGGAAATTTAATAGCCATATTGCCATAGTGAAGTTTGGCTCATAGAGATCAGTTTATTAGCTCAGATCCAAAATTTGTTATTCACAGTTCTGAAATCCAAAAGAAGCTGTGGTTGGTTTTTATTTTTTAATGTATTTTATAAATTTGGCTATAAAACATATTTGGCAGCAAAACCTGACCTGAACTGACATCAGGCTAATTATTTTCTTTTGTTTATTCAGCTAAATGTGATTATTTGTATCTTTTGCTGCAGAGATATTAATGTGTTTGTGGCTTTTCTTGTTGCTGCTGCTGCTGCTACTGCATTGGCCATAAACTATTACTGTCAACTAACATTTAGGTAGCATAATATAGTTTTTAGGACATTTAATATTTTTTAGTCGACTTTTTCAAAAATGCCATGGGATAATTACTATTATCACCTCAATCTAAATACATGAAAAAAAAAATGAGGCACAAAAAACTAGGTGACTTACCTCAAATAATTTATTTAGGAAGGGGACAAGCTATAGATGAAACTAATTTCTCTCTCTCTCTCTCTTTTTTTTTTTCCTATAACTTTAAACAAAATAGGCAAGAATGTCCTGATGGTGAATATCACAAATAGTGGACTGGATTCCTCTCCAACCCCTGCTTTTATTGAGTTCTGTAGACTGTTTTCTTCTAGGATCTTGTAAGTCAACACTCAGAATAGATTCAGTCATGGCCAATGCGACCAAGACATGAGCCCGTCTGACAGCAGCATGAATAACTACACTTTCCTTTATTCTCAATGTGAGGCCGAGAAAAGGTGTGTTTGTCCTATCATGCTCTTCCCCGTTTGCGTGCTGGTAATTTGCGCTATAACGTGTTGCATCTGTCTCCTCCCGGAGTAGCAACTGTGGTGGGAAGAGTAGTGTGATGGCTGTAGGTTGCACACTGCTCCATGGAGCGGTGCAGCTGTAGAGCTGGTCCCTGGACCAGGTAACCGATGTCCGCAGTTGTAAACAAGAAGCTTTTTCCTCGAGCTTCGTTGCAGAGTATTCTGTCCCACCTTCTGACCCGTAGCTTGCTTATTGCTGACGTCAACACCTTAATGTGACCGGAGTAAAACTCTACATCACGTATCGATTGGCACTCTCCTAAAAAGCGACAACAGGCTTTTTTTGGGTTATGTCTCTCTTAGAGTTCACTTTTTGGATTTTCAGTTTTTCTGGATTGTATGAGGATAAACTATACAGAGACATATGTTTGGATATATAGGCATCAGGTATCCAAGCTGATAATTGCTTTTTACAAATGAATTCTGTAAATACTCATATTTACTCAGATTATGCATTTCTCAATCACATTGGCCAAACTGGTTCCATTTATAGCAAAATTTTAACAGAATCTATAGCTTCGGAGACATGATCATAGGGCCAGAGAAGCGACAACAGGGAACTATCTGAGAGTCTCTTCCTGTAGGGAACACATGCTAAAACAGGATCTCCAGCCTAAATATTTCCCCCAGATAATGGGGAGTCGAGGCTGGAGGAGGGGTGGAGGAGGGAGAAGGGGAAGAAGGTCGAAAATAACAATGATACCTTAGATTTGAAGAGAAGCTGATAGTTTTACTAAAAGCTTACCGAGATTGTCAAGTAGGCAAGACATTATTTTTAAAATGAGATTTTGTCTCACCTAAATTGTTACTTGAGTAAGGTCACTTATCCAGTGACTTGAGAAGCCAAATTCTGGCTTTTCAGACTCAAGTTCAATAATTGCCCCATTACACACACACAAAAGGAAATCGTATCTATCTCTATAAAATTTATGAATAATGCCGCCCTTACGGAGAGTAAGCCGATAGCATCTCAGTTGACACGCGGTAGTACATATTTCTGCCCTGTTTCGCATTTTGTTAGACTGAATTTTATCTTCACACCAGTGGTCTTTCTTCCTTTTTCCTTACCGCTTTCATTTTCTCACCCTTTTTATCTACGTACTTCTCGCTGGACTTACTGGACTTTTTTTTGCAGTAAAATCAGAGAAATAGAATTTCCTTCCAGTCCTCCCCAAATCAGCTTTTTCAGCCATTGGAAGGAGAAGATAACACCAACCCAAGTCTCTCTCTCAGTATATTTCTTCCCGTGCCCACCCTAAAGCTAGCCCCACCTCATCTAAGGTCCTAAAATACCAAACCATGCTTTATCATGCATAGAGTTCCACACCAGTATCGTGGCTCTTACATATATATTTTCAGTTAATGAGAAAATATGATAAAGTCTATAATTTTAGTTTATTAAGCGAATTTTCCTACATCAAGATGACATGGACCCTTAGAGATCCTGTGTAGAGAAAAATCTTTCTATAGACCTCCTTCAGTGGAATAATAAAAGAAGTTGTGTGAGTTTGAGCCAGGTTTCAAGAAAATAAATCTGTGTTTCTATTTACTTACTTCCTCCAGACTATGGATTTAATTTCTATTTAGGTAATATGAATCCAAAGCATTACCAAGGGAGGAAATCTGCTTTTCCAGCAGGGTCTGGGCGATGGACCTTAACAAATGCACATTTTGCATTCATGTAAAAAGGATCTAAATAAGACCAATATGGAGATGGTAGAAGTTGACCGCAGCCAGAAAAACACAAAGTAGTTCAAACACTCAGGCCTGCACTGTTTTCAGAAACCTGGGAGCTGGCCTGTAAGGGTCCTGGGCTGCGCCGGCCTGGGGGGCAGTAAAGGAAATAGAGTGGACTCAGGTGCTGAGGAGCCTGAGTATAGGGGAGGGTTACTCTTCATTATTTTCGAGCATATTCCGTGTGGTTTCTCTCTTTTTTATTTTTTAAGTGATGCTTGGAAAGTATTCCAAATGCAGTTGCTCTGGGGGCTATAACGAATGTCTGGGGAGCGAGAAATAGGAAATTTGGGTGTGATTAGTATTTGGTATGGAATCCTGCATCTTATTTAATCAGATACCCAACTGCCTAGGAGGCCAAGAAAGGTGGAGAAGAACTAAATGAACAGAAATAAGAATAGTTTAAGTCGAGCTCGGTCTACAGTCACTAATGTGCCCCTCTTTTAAAATGCATGCATTTTCTCATCTCCTGAATTCCTCCCTGAAAGCTGAGCATGAAGAACTTGCCCAGCACATAGAGCCCCCGTCTGGGGCTGGCAGGCTGTCTAAGTCCATGCTTGTGCTCGGTGGGAATTTCTTCGGAAAGACCATGCGATGCTTTTTATTATTACGCTTTCCTTACCTGTACAGTGTCATAGGAGGCTGGTATCATAGAAGAACAGTAACCAGTGAGAGAAAACAATAATGGAAAGCACTTGCTTTAAAGCAAAACGTGAAGACTGCAGATGCAGAGCAGAAGGGCACAAGGTGAAAACAATCTCAGATCTCGATAGATACGTTAGAGAAGAGTCACAGTGATGACCTATTAATTCTGGAGCACTTATACTATTTTTAAAATATCCCACAAACCTCTGCCTGACAAAGGAAGAGTACAAAATAAAGCCTTCGTCTCTGCAGTGACAGCTATTTCCATAGCAACCTGCCTGTCAATCAACACCCACTTCATCGAGCTTCAGAAAACACCCCCAGAAATAAATGTCAAAAGTCTTGTGTGGGTTCCAAATTTAAATCAAACTTTAAAATAAATTAAAATAAGAACCCACAGCAGTCCCAAAAGTAAATTTTATTTTCGAAGGAGGGTAAAGGGGGTCAAGAAACAATGGCCAAAGGGATTTTTGAAGCAGATGCAGGAAGGAAGGGAGGGGTGAATGGGTGGCCGTCAGCCCTTTCCCAGCTTTATTTGATCGAGCATTTCTTGATTATCAGCTGTAATTGATCTATGTCTTTTCCCTCTTGCTTCAATGATTGGCTTTCATTTCCATGATAACGTTGTATAAGCCCTAATACCAACACTTCGGGAGTAAGTCATCGGGCTTTGCTTCTCTCCTCCGTGAGTCTGAATTACCTAACAAAAGGGCATTTTCAGGAACGATGGTTCCTGGAGACTATAGAATGCGTGTCCTTCAAAAAGTTGGAACATGCTGAGTTAACTTGATAAAATGTCTATGGACACAAAATCAAACCAGCAATGATTAGTGTAGTTGTCATTCAACGTTTTACCAGTTCTTAAACCTTTATTATTTGCTGTTAATGAAACGAGTTCTTCAAATACTCCTTTGTCATCTTAATGTTATTTATACTCAGATAACTTACGTGTATGTGGTCACCTGAGCTGCACATCTTTTTTTGTCTCAGTCTACAATAAAGAGAGCATGGATTTAAACGCATCCCCTATCCCCAACCCCCAGAGAGGTACGTTGGAGTTCTAACCCTTAGCACCCCAGAATGTGACCCCGTTTGAAGACAGAGTCCTTGTAGAGCTAATCAAATCGAAGTGAACACACTGGGTGGGCCTTAAACTAATAGGACCGGTTTCCTCCTAAAAATAGTAAATTTGGACACGGAGACAGACTTGCACAGAGAAAAGACTGTGTGAAGAGCCTCAGGAAGAAGACAGCTATCTACAAACCCAGGAGCAAAGCCAGGGACAGATCCACCCCTTCAAAAGGAACCACCCAGTCAACACCTCGATTTCAGACCCCTCGCCTCAAAACCAGGATGATATGTCTGTCACTCAAGCTGCCCAGCTTGTGGTACTTTCTTAGGGCAACCCTAGCAAACGAATGGACGTCCCAAGGGTCTAGATTAAAGAGTACAGAGAGCAGGGGACAGAGTCTTGTCTGTTGGTCAGCAGATGGAAGAAGAGTCTGGAGGCCTCACTGGCAGAATGCAGTTGCTGAGGGCAATTGTGGGGGGCCAGTGAGGGCAGCTCGCTTGGCAAACTGGAAGGAAGGAGAGCAATGCTTTCCAGTTCCTTTAGCCTGAATGCGGCCTGCAACTTTGCTTTTCCTAAATTGCCGAAGTCAGTGTCCGCTTCTCGCTCTCCGTAACTCGGAGTAAGGCTTGTCTTATGCTGTCAGGTGAGAAGCTGTTTCAGATGCCAGCAAGGTCGGTATGCATCGGTAACTGTTCCCGAGATAAGAAATGGGGTGTATGAGCTGCTTTTTCCTTACATTTTATACTTTGGAGGTTTGGGGCCTCTGTAACCCCATCTTATCATCACTTTTGTTATTTATGTCAGCAGACATTGATTTCATGGCTCCTGCGCGCATACGCACTTGCAAGTTTTATTATGTTCTCCGATTCTAAAGGAAAACAAAGCCTTAAGTACTATAGAAATAGATGGGCTTCTCAGAAGTGGAGCCAAAAACCTCTGAAGGCAATTGGCTAAAATGATAGAGTTCTGGTCACAGGCAGATTTACAGAGAAGCTGATGAAGTCTAAGCAGCAGAGCATTTCACTTGCCCGGGCTCCCTCCAGACCTGTGTTTATGATTTTACATGAAATCGTGTGTTCTTTTTTATTAAAGAGGGCCCCTCTCTGATGGCTCACATTCCACAAAACCCAGACATGTCCCTGGTGCCAGTGACGGTGGGGCTTCTAGGAACCAGTAAATCCTGCAAACGGGGCAGGAAACCAAAACAAGAAGAAGTTAGAACAAGGCTGAACACAAAGGCCAGGACTAAACACGCTGAGTCCAGACGAGGCAAGCGCGTGGGAGCCAGTGGCCCAGCTTTGGGCGGACGGCAGAGTGAGGGGTGTGGGACCCAGGGCTGGGGCGAGAAGAAGGCAATCACAGTCTGACAGTGGCTCACAGGGTCCCCTGAGGGATCCCCTGGAGAACTGAGATTAAGAACTAGATATGAGGTACCCACGGTCGAGTCTCTTTTTTTAAAGGGGGGAGGGCGTGTGCACGCACGTACACACGTACAAGAAATCTCATATCCTTTCCAGAACAAAAACAAGGAGAGGAGTGTCGATCGGCTCTCATCTTCACTAAAGTGAGGGGTGAAGATTTTGGACCCCTTGGGGAAGGATCTAGCAGAGTGCTGTGCACGTAGGTGCTCGATCTACTGCCTAATGTCTACAGGAAGCAGGGTGGTACATGAGAATCCAGCCGCCGGCAGCCTCCGTCTGTTCCCTAGAGCCGGTGCAAGGATTGAGCAGACATCACAGTGCTTCATGCCAGCACTCAGCTGGGCTTCGAGAAGGCCAGCCTTGCTCCCTGGCACTGTGGTGCCCACCTATCAACCTGTTACCGAATCCCAAGGAACTCTCATTTCAGTCGAGGCTTCTTTTTATTCTCCCAGTAAGACCTAAAATCCGGAGAAAGATGTTTGGAGGCCAGCATTTGACATCACTTTCGCGTGGCTTTTTTTAGTACTATTCAAGCAATGTGTCATTTTTCTCTGTAGAGTCTATGTGCTGCTGGGGAATGAGTTATTTATAATAATAAGACTTTGCACGTATGTAGACATTTGCATAGTAAGCAGAGCCTATGGTGTTGGTGGTGTCTGGTGGGTAACCTTGGACTCATCAGTAGATCTAATTATTTAATGTGGCTTGCTGGAATTTGCAGGCCGTTGCCCATGAATATTTTAGCCTGTGAGTGCTAAACCTGTCTACCTGAGATCAAAGGCATTTTCCGATCTAATCTGTCTGTGGGAATGGGTGAGCAGGCAAGGCGCAGATGTCGATGTCGAGGAGAGAATTAAATTTCCCTGTCTCCCCTCTCTTCATCTGGGCTTCCCAGCCTCTACTGCCAACCTAGCTTATTCTTATTTCCTATAATTTTGCATTCAAGGTCATTGTTTCCCTGGTCTTTCGCTATTTTATTCAAATTCTCTTAGCCTCTTCAGTCATCCAGTGACTTCCGTTCACAGGGCAAAATCTGGTGTGAAGTTACATCCCCACCTTTCATTCTGTACCGTTGAACGAAAGGATAACCTCTGACGGGGCTGGGTTCTTTACGGACATCAGCGCCAGTGCTTTGCCCGACGGGTGGCACATCTGTGGGCGAATTCATCTGAACAGATTTTCTATCAAAGGGTAAATGCACCCCCAAATCACAATGGTCGTCAGAGCCAGCCGCCTCATTTCTGATGATTTTACAAACCAGTTGGGCTTCAGAGATGCATCACCAGGACACTTCCCACATTGAGTTGACTGAGCAATTGTTTCAAGTTTCCTATTTTTGATACCATCAAACAAACTAATTCTCTCTCTTTCTCTTTCTCTCTGTCTCTCTGTCTCTCTGTCTCTCTGTCTCTCTGTCTCTCTGTCTCTCTCTCTCTCTCTCTCTCTCTCTCTCTCTCTCTCTCTCTCTCTCTCTCTTTTGCTTACAGGCTGCAGTTATGAGTGCTCTCATCCTTTGCTAAAATACGTTTCTCAAAAATGTGATTAACAGTCATTTTCAAATACAGATATTGGCTCTCCTTCACCAAAGAGACACAGCATGCAAGAAGATCAAAATAATACAAAAGGGCATGTTTATTGATCGGCCCCTGTGTTGATGACTACATCTGCCCTTGCCGTTTGGAGCTGGCTGGGATCATCTCTGCTCTTCTGATTTGCTGATGTTCCCCCTACAGTGACATCTCTTCATTTTGTGCCCCATAAATAAAAAATCCCCGTGGTCGGTCTGATATTTATGGTCTGAGTGTAAGTCAGAGCAATCTAAAATTCGAAGGCTGTACTCAATGGGTTGGGCTCGCGAGCTGCGTGCATGTGGAGGGTGGGCCCTCGGAGCCTTCCTTGTGCAACTTTTAGACAGAAGGGATTCGTTCCGAACAACGAACTGACTCGTAGAGCACATGAAGCAACGGGATGTTTACATTTGTTTTATAGCCTGCCGTTTTTACGTGTTTATTTTTCGAGTCAAATAAAATAGTGGGCTTATGTGAGTTGCTCGAGGCTGTGTCTTCGGGTGTTCTGGACTTGAGAGCTTTGAAAGCCCCCAAGCTAGTGATTTGATCGCCAAAGGAGTGGCATCCACCCTAGACCCGTTCTGGCGAAAGCGTACGTTATCTACCATCCGAGTCAATTAAGTTTAAAGAGTGGTCTTCGAGGTCGCACCTTAAACAAGTCAGTCGGCCAACACGCAGCATCGCTCTGTGATCCCTGCGTCGTGCTGGGTAGTGAAGGTGGTAGAGGGGGTGATGCTTAGACTTAAACAGTAGAGTTCCTGTCAGATTGACTTGAGGAGGAAGCATTGTAGTAGCAAGGAAACGAGGAGAAATTACAGAAATGGAAATGAATACGAGATACAGTGAGATGCCGAATATATCTCTTACTATTAAGAATGATGATGTTTTAACTGCTTTCAAATAAATGTTTGAACATATGCAAAATAATCCTGCCAGGTGCATTCACCTCAGATGACATACAAACCTGGCCACTAACGTCTCTGGTCAAAGTTTCAGAAACGTCTTGAGTTTCTCAGTCCTGCCAAATATTCCCAGTGCCTGATGGGAAGATGTTCATTTAGCCAGCAGTTACTTGGAGAACAATGGTCTATTTCAGTAAGTCCTTTTACCACAGAAGGAAGTGGGATTTGTTTAGACTCAGCCACAGTCTTATGTGATAAATCAAAGTCCATTGTCCCTGATTAATAAAATAAGGCTGGTAACATTTCTGGAGGTGGAAGTTGGGATGCCGTTTCACATGGCAACCTGTCATAGACACCTGTGCTGCCTTCCGGGTTTAATTCTTTATCAGCCCTTGTCTTCCCTCTTCCCCTACTCCCCTCTGCAAGAGTCTGACACCCCCTGGCAGCACCAGCCGAGGGAGTACGAATAATCTAAGGAAATGCAGTGTGTTTCCCATGCAACTTCATGGACATCTTTCCTACCAGTTTCCATCCAGTATCCCATTGTGTGGATGTCTTAGAACAGCCGCTGGAGGTGAGGGTTCAGTCAGCTGCTCTGTCCCTCCTCTGACTATGGAGAAATAATATTGTATATGGAAAGAGCTCTAAAGTTGAGTCAGAAGTTCAAGATCATAGCTATACCATTTAGCTTTTCAACCTTAACCCCTTTGCGATTTGCTGAGTCTCAAAGTGCTGACCTGTAAAATGGAGGTACTACAACTCACCTCGCCCACATCACACCTTGGCTGTCAGGCTCAAAGGAGTTAAAAGATATGATTCGTCATGGTGGAGATAGATTTTAATGTCTGCGGCATTGGGTTTGCTGTTGTGATGGTGGAGCTGTTTTTGTTTAAGTGTCCAGTTCCTTTAGGACATGTTTGAGCACAGCGGGTTAAAGGTGAGATGGTGATGCGGGAATAGACCCATGGAGCAGAAGATCCAAGGGTTTTGGCTCCACTTGGTAGGTTGTTCTTCTTATAGATATATCATGGCTTCTCTTGTAGACACGCCGAGGGTCACTTAACACCATTCTCTTCCTCTACCGTGACTGGATTGGGACTTTTTTTCTTATTTACCCCTGACACCCCAGCACCTGGAACAGTGCTTGGCATGTAGCAAATGCTCAGTACATAAATATTGAATGAACACAAGGAAGGAAGGAAGGAAGGGAGGGAGGGAGGGAGGAAGGAGGGAAGGAGGGAAGGAGGGAAGGAGGGAAGGAGGGAAGAAGTTAGGAGGGGAGGGAGGGAGGGAGGGAGGAAGTTAGGAAGTTAGGAAGTTAGGAAGTTAGGAAGTTAGTTCAAGTAAAAACTTTGATAGGTTTAGAAAGCTCAGTTTCATTAAAGAAAATCGCCTAAGACTAGAACCAGCACGGGAAGAGTTTTCCGGAGACTGCCTTGATAAAGATATTTACAAGACGGAAAATTTTCATTTCCTAATCCTGCAAAAGGAAGTCATAAACGGTTTTTGACAATAATCCTTACAAGTACTGATATTTTCAGGCACTGAGCTGAAGATAAGGCTAATGTCCTCGAATTATCCAGGAGCACAATGTTAATGCTCCAAAGTTTGTTATGAAAATTCCTTTGCTTTCGTGTTTCTTTCCTGTCCTGTCTTACCCCTTTGGAAGGAGAAAATAAAGTTATTGAATTAGCAGGTACATGGTAGCAAGGAGAATATCTTAAACATTTTAGACTGAAACCATATGGTATTGGCTCTCTTTCTTTCTTTGCTCACTCAATTTTCCCCCCATAATTTCCAGAGGAACTGAGAAGTCACATTCAAGTGTTAACATATTGGGAAGGTGGGACATTCTACTACATTTACAATGCTGTATGTGTATATATAAGGGATGATGAACTATCCTTTTTGCTCTTTTTGTGAGTATCCCGTGAATTTGATCTCTATCATCTCTCAACTCATTATATTCCTTTTAAAGTTCTAAAGAAAAGTCTTGATGGTCTATTTAAAGCTTTAAATCACATAGAATTACAGTAGTTATTAGAAGCCTTAAACTGGTGATACGATTTAGCAAGTATTGTGGGGAAGTTAGCCTTTATCACTAATGACAATAAATAAAATAGCATGGCAGTTTAAAAAATTACTTTGGAAACAGTTTATTAAATAGTTAAGATCTATCATTATTAGCAAGCCAGTTCCAAGGTAACTATGCTTCAGTGCTGGCTACACATGTCTTGTCTTATTGAAATTAAATGTATATTGTAGTCTTAAAGTGAATAAACTAAGTTATCAATGTCATTAATAAAAGAAATTGACGTGTTATATATTAATCACTCAGATAAGTGTGTCACCAATAATACTAAATAAAAACTGTCTTTACATTAGCAAATTAATTGTCCTATTATTTATATTTTACTTTTTAACAGCTTTAGAATAATTTATAAATATATACTTTGCAAGATAAATTATGTTGAATATTGAGCATTGAATATTATTTTTGTAGTATACAAAAAAAAAAAAAAACCAAACATCTAATAATAAGCCAAAAGGACTTAATTCTGTGGCTTCAAAGCCATTCCAATTCAACTGGACTAAACTATGTGAGTTAATCGTTTCTGAGTGTTAAGAATGAACCAATTCTGTCCCTAATTATTAGTTGTTGCTCTGTTGAAAACTCAGGGATAAAATATCTATCAATAAAGACCGCTGTGATTTGTGTGGCAAGGAGTTTACTGGCTCTGACGTTGACAAATTAAAAGTAAATGGAAGAGAGTACTTTCCCTATAAACTTATATAGGCTTCCTGACTTAGAAATGCATAGCAAAAAACAGGATTTTGTATAGACAAGTTGTGGTTTGGACCTAAGTTTACCATACAATACATTAAATAAGAATTTAGGGTATATTAGATGTCAAGTTATCTTTTGAGTTAAATAAACAGCAGAACTTTCTCTTTGACTGACATTGACATTTTGAGAAGGAAAACATTTCAGAACAAGTCCTTCTACATGTTGTCTCATCTTTTTAGCCTTAAGCCCTAAGAGTTTTCTATTACTTTGGAGGGCTTACCTGTGAATGCCAAACAGTTGTGATAGAAATTTTTATTGATTTGACTGATTGAGCTGGTCGTTGTCAGGTGCAAACTCACTGTGATTTTAGCATAATGAGACAGAGGCTTGGATTTAAAACTTAATTTCCAGTTTGCTTATTCTACTCTTATACTATGTCCTCGGACTAATCATAGAACTTTTCTGGTTTTGATCTTTAAAAGAAGGCACGTGTGTCTGAATAGGTCTCAATTTAGGATCCTTGGAGGAATGACTCACTTTTAGGATTTTAAAGTCTAATGAAAATAAGACAAAAATACAATGTACACAAGCCAACTAAAACATCTCTTTGTTTTTGCTTTTGGTTGGGACTATATATATCCACCCACTCACCTTTTTTTTTTTTTTTTTTAACAAATGGAGTTATCTTATACAAATTACAAATTCTGACCAACAATAATATAGTTTTTTATTAATAAAAAAAATGTTGATATTAACTAAATAATAGTTTGATTGTCAAACACAAAATAATAGCACTCACAGGAGAAAACTTTAAAAGCTGTCAGGTGTCCTCGGCAGTAAAAAGTCCAGAGTTTCTTTTACTGTTTTTAGTTCAGTAATTTCAAAGTGATGTCTTATTTATGGTGGCAGCTAGATCCCCAAATGTTATTCTCGCTTCACAGGCACTGTATCTAAATTGTCAGACAGCCTCATCCATGAGCGTAAACGAATGTTTCTGGAATAAATCAGTGGATTGGGTTATTTATACAGATTAATTTCCTAATCAATACAATCTATTTTCTTTCAGCACAGCAGATTTTATGCCCCTGGTTTACTATGTTGGGGAAAAATCTTGTATTGGGTACCATGTACCTCACTGTAAATTTGGTTGTTAATCCATTCCGCTTTATTTTTAAATCCTCTCTAAAACTTGTACCAACATGCAGAATAGATAAACTGGGTAAAACGCACATCATCATCATCTGTCAGTTCCACTTCGTAGAGATCACTGAGGAGCGAGCCCTGGATGCTAAGTTCTTTGGGAGAAGGGGCGGGTTCTACTGCAGTGTCGACATCACTAGGCCTTCTAACAGCGCCTGGTACACAGACCGCATTCAGTTATACTAGACGCTGGTGTAAATATCATGGGAATCGGGGGCGGGATTCCAGTATTAAGTTCTCGTTTCTTTTTAACTCTATAGATATTTTATGTATTCATGAGATTATGATTAATAAAATAGTCATGAGTATTCATTGGGAGTTAAGCCATATTTCCAGTTACAATTCAGTCAGTTGTATTATTGGAATTAATGATGACTTTGGATTTTTTTATATTTTTGGTCCAAGCATATAACTACTTCTATGTCATCTGGTCATTGAAGTTACTTTTATGAGATAAATCAGCCGATTAAAAATGAGTCTCAAATCTGACCAAATACAATGGCCGATCTGATTCTGCAAAGTATTTATTTTCCTTTTCCAAAATTTAAATGACATTCAAGAGGCCAATAACAAATGAATTACTGATTATAAAGACTCCACATTTTGCTTGGTTTAATATTAGGCTCAAAGCAATTAATAATAGTATTAATAGTAGTTGTGAGACAAGCAAATAAAACTTATACACACATTCATTATCTTTAGAGTATTTGCCTTTTCAAAAAATAAACATGGTCTAGATTTATTTTAATGAAAGAGAAACTAATGTTTGTTGAATAAAATATTTTACACACATTCCTTAGTTAACCTTCTCAACAGTGTAAGCTAAGCGTTATTTCCCCTATGTTGAAGATCGAAACTGAGGCTTGATCCGTTTAAGTTGTTTGCTCAAGCTGGTAAGTGGCAGAACCAATATTCATGTCCCACCTGCCCTTTTTTTTTTTCCTGACTTCAATGTCCGTGGATCTTCCAACGTTCTCTGTCGCTTCAAATCAGTACTTTTTAGTTTTGGTATTTCAGTCAAATGAAAAATTTTTGGTATATATTTTCGTAACTTCTCAATATAGTTTTATCGGATTATGATCTTATTATTGACTTTTGGACTGCGTTCAGAAATTCAAAAGCATGTTTAATAAAAATAAATGTTGTAAATGAACAGGACAAACCAGCAAACTCACGGACTTAGACTATAGACTAGTGGTTGCTAGAGAGTAGGGGGCAGGAGAGGTGGGAGGAGGTAGACAGGGTAAAGGGGGTCAAATATAGAGTGGTAGGGGGAGGATGAAGTGGGTAAAGGGGATCAAATATGTGGCAGCTGAAGGAAACTGGACTTTGGGTGGTAAACACACAATAGAATATACAGATGTCAAATAATGTACACCTGAAAATTATATAATTGTATTAACCAATGTTACCCCAATAAACTTAATGAAAAAAAAAATGTTGTAAGCAGTAGCTAACCTGATGACTACTAGAATATTTGGATATTAGGACATATAAGTTATCCATTACTGAATTATCTATTACTGGGAAATAAATAACTCAAACTTAGTGGCTTCAAACAATAATAAGAACTAAGTCTCTCTCATGGTTTCTGTGGATTAGAAATTTAGGATGGCTTCATTGGGAAATTCTGGCTCAAGGTCACTCGTGAGGTTGTTTGTCACCAGGAAGTTGCAGTCAGACCTTGGCTAGAGCTGTGACCAAAGGCCATCATGGAGGCAGGCTGCCACAGATAAAAATACTACAGATATGTAATTTTATAGATCATTTTATATCGGTACTAACCTCTTATTTTTAAAGAGTTGGATATAGAACCTAGAATTTGTTCAAGCTCATAGAACTTTGGGGAAGAACCTATCTTAAAGTGAATATTAAAGTATGATCTTTGGGGAAGAACCTATCTTAAAGTGAATATTAAAGTATGATCTTTCTGTCTTTAAAATGTGTGTGTGTGTGTGCGCGCGCGCATGTGCACGCATGTGCATATGGGCTAAACTCATTAACAGTTGGATTGAGCTTGGCTTGTTTCCAGTAGATTTATTCTGAAGGGCAGTTCCACGCACTGAACTGGTTTAAGTTTCAACGCTTAGCCATTTGCCTTTGATGAGCGGGTGACTTTTCAGAGGTAAAAGTGACTTTAAAACATGAGTCTGATTATTCACTCTGTCCAAAATGCTGTTATGGCTTTCCATTTCCCTCGGTAAACGTCAGGGTATTTACAGTGTCCAGTAACACCTGACCTGAGCTGGCCGCCATCTCCTCCCTCTCCCGGTCTCTCATTCCTGTCCCCTCATGTCCCTGCTGCGAGCACCCTGGTCTCCTCGCTATTCCTAGAGCCCAGTAGGCCCGCACCTGCCACAGGGACTCGGCGCTGGCAGTGTCCTCTACTTGAAATACTCTTTTATGTATCCTTGTAATGAATTCCTTCCATCTTCCACGTCTTTCCTGAAACGTTTACTTTTCAGTGAGGTCTACACCAACCATCCTGTTTAAAATTGCCGTCTTCTGCTGAGAACAATGAACCTGAGACATAGTAGGTGCTCAGAAAACTTATTAACAAAGGAATAGGGAAGTACCAACACTGCTTTTCATTGCCCAAAGCAATTTGGTATTATCCACTTGGCTCCTTTTCAGGCACTGCTCTTGGTCTCTGAAGAATCTCTAAAGACAGTGATCAAATGTGAGTGCGCTTTATTTCTGTGGGAGATTTTCTGTCATTCAGAAATCAGCACTGTTTCCATGCTCATATCTTTAGAATTTTAACATAAGAAGAGAACAGAAGAAAAACACTTCTACTAAGACGTATTATAGGGGACAGTTTGATATTATTTAAAGGAGGAAATTAATTGAGCCATTTCTGTAGATGTCAGACAAATTGTTTCACTCAGTTAAAAAGCAGCTTGGGGAGTATTCAACCATAGGGGGCCTGCATGCACTTTACGATGGCCTTAGCGTGTGATAACCTTACATCACTTTTATTTCTCTATTAAATCAAGATAGATCTCACTGATGCCGCCATCCCACATGACACAGCATGGCTCATTTTGTGCATGTGATCGGAATTGTCTCTAATTGAATGGAAAGGTATATCTGTCTTTGACATGTGCCTTGCGTGGACAGTCTTGGGCTGGATTTCCTCAGCATGGGTCTCTGTGGGATGGGGACAGATGACACAGGCTCTTGTGGTGTCAGTTGAGCGCTGAGTTGAGAGTCTGCCCTCCTTCACCTGGAAGCTGTGTCTCGCGGTCTCCTCTGGCTGCCCAGTGAAATGTCCCCACATGGCCCTTCATGTAGAGTTAGTACAACAGGAGACAGCTGAGCTTTTAACATTTCTTAAACACCTAAAGAAATTAAAATTTCATAAAAGATAATAGTTATGGGTTGAATTGTGTCCCCCACAAAAGATACTGAAATTCTAACCCCTGGCACCTCAGAATGTGACCTTAATTGGAAAGAGGGCCTTCATGGATGACCAGGTTAAGATGAGATGAGATCTTTAGAATGGGTCTTAATCCGATATGACTGATATCCTCATAAAAGGGGAACATTTGGACTCAGAGAGATACAGGGAGCATGCCACATGAAGATTAGTTTACATGACCATAAACCAAGGAACTCCAAAGATTGCCTGCAAACTGCCAGAAGCTAGGAGAAAGGCATGGGGCAGATGTACCCTCACAGCCCTCCGAAAGAACTGACCTTGATGACATCTTGATTTTGGACTTTTAGCTTCCAGAATTGTGAGGCAATAAATTTCTGTTGTTTAGGCCACCCAGTCTGTAGTACTTTGTCACAGCAGCCCTGGCAAACTAATACAATAGCTATTTACTTATCTTTCATGAGGCAAGTATTAAGAAGCATTCTGATGACACCACAACAATCTTCTTGGTACCTTTCCTAAGGGAAAGGAGTTGGGTACAAGCAAAGCTGTATAGAATTGATTATGCTCATGTAATGAAGTAATTATTTAACCCGCATTTTCATGGAATGCTACTTTTTAATGATAATAGCTTGATATTGACACACCTGCTATAAAATGGCTATAAATAGTATTCAGGTATTAGAACAGAGGCACGAAGCGATATCACTCCCTTAAGAAGTAAACATGAAAGTTATCTTGTCGAATCTCTTCACGTTACAGAAGAAGTCACTGGGGTTGAATTGATGGCCTTCAGAAGACCACAGAAGCTAGGAAGAAGGCTTGATCAAGACTCCCAATCTCTCTTTTTTTAAACCAAATTTCCTCTCTTATAAACCACGAATCACCACAGAATAGCTACTCAACCAGTGTTCACTGAATGAATAAACAAATCTACAGATTTTTATACAAGGCTTTAAGGTTTAGGTAAAATGATTAGATACTTTTCAATAGTTTAAGTAGATAGGACTTTTACCTCTTGGCATAGGAAGACAAACAGACTCGGGCTGGTCTTGAATCCCAATGTGCCCGATGTGTGAAGTTGGGGCAAGTTAAGCTCCCTAGCCTCAGTCCCATCGTCCTCACTACAGCGACAAGAACACTTTGTAAGGCTCCTGTTAGTATGAGATCACGTTCCTGTATTTCTCATATTTTTATAAGTGCTCAGTAGTGGCTTTTTTGATTTCATCTTTAAAGAGAGTGCACGTTAATAATATCTTTACATATTTAGACTGTGATGTTGACAGGGCAAGTGCATTTGAACCAGTTTTTTTTTTTCTCCCTTTTTTAATAATGATAAGGCATGAACCCAGTTCCAGCTCTTGTCTTCCAATTTTCTTTTTATTCAAGAGCTGGAATTCTTAGGCAAGTAATTGAAGCTGTGTGTTCCAGAGAGGAAAAAAACTGAATAGTTTGTGCAAGAATCCCATCCACAGCCTTCTCTGTTCTAACACATGCTTGTCCTCAACCACAGGAGAGAGCTACAATTACAGATAGTAGATGATGCTGCGTGTGATTATGTCAGCAGCACACACAAGAGGAAATGCCATACTAGTTCCGGCCCATGGTTCACAGGCTACATGAACCGTGCAGATATAAGTGTCCAAATATTTTTTTTTTTGAAATCTGCTTCTCTAAATGGTCATTTATGATTTTCTCATATTTTTATAAATTATATAAACTTGTCTTTTAAACCCACTTATATTTTTCTTGCTTGTCCAATAATTTGAGGTTTATGAGACCTAGAAGTTCATTTCATGCTGTATGAAGGGATATTTCTACTTATCTCTTATAAATAGAGTGATTAGAGGTATACTCACAGATGCACACTGCTGAGATTAAAATCACTGAAAATTGATTCTTAATCGTGATAATAAAAATAATAAAATGTGAGCAAAATGCTAAATTATATAGGGATAATGGAGTAATAAAAATATTACAAGTGGCTTTCTATCTGCAAAACAAAACCTATTTTTAAACTGGTATTGCTCAGTGAAATGAGGCTAGTGTAGTAAAATAATAAGAATATAATTGTCCTGGATTGGGAGGCAAACAGCCCTGGCAGAGGTGTAAGAAAATTCATGTTGCTAACACCTGGAAGTTCATTTTCAGTTTCTTTTGTTCTCTCCTCCATCCTAACTTTTTCCTGCAGCTTTAAGAAGTAGAATCTTAGGCAATGCTAGTATGTACTCGTCAGACAAATCATCTGTTTTACATTTTAGGTATTAGCTTTTCTTGCATCTTATTATAAGAAACAATTGCTGGGAAACAGGGTCTTTCTTTCTTAAGAGGTCGGCTGCTTCCACTTGAAACCACAATTCTCTGTGATATTAAAATTAGCTCCTTAGCAGGACGGATGTATCACCACGGTGGAGAAGCAGCAGAGTAAGTAGCAAGGGGATCAGTCCTTAGGAAGCGAAGATCTTGTTTTCATGCAAATGCCTTTAGTGATAAAAAGAAGAAAAAAAAATCGAGCATGGGTGAAAGAGCTATTGGTGTGACGTTTTTAGAGAAATTGCTGAAAGCTATTTAGCCATGCAAACCGATGACCTTTACAGTTCTCTCAAGGTTAATGGGGTCCAAGAAAATGCTAGTGTAATAATTTGGGGTTCTCGGGTATCCCGCTGACATAGTGTACAGTCCCTCAAGTTTGCTAGCATTGTGTCTGGTGGAGGAGAGTAGTGTTGATTATTAAATGTCTCCAGGATCCCTGCGTCCTTATTCTAAGCTCTTTTCTATTGGGAATCATCCAAGGTTTATGAGGAAAGGTGACCTCGGCGGGGGAAATTCCATACATTCTCCCTTCTATTCCAATGAAACAGGAAGTAAACGGAACTCTGTAATGAAATACCACAAGTCTTAGAGTCTTAAGACATTCATAGCCAGAAAACCTCAAAAGTTAGGGACCATGTACCTGAAATAGGCATCTAAAAGGTCCCCCCACTGCTCCCTCCTGAACAGCAAAGAGAAGCTGTTCAGCCCTCTGCTGAGGGCCCAGGGAAAAAGCAGGACACGGGTCTGTGTTTCTGCCACCCTAACTGGCTACAGGCTCTCTGCATGAACATCCCGCTGGTGGCAGGCTCTGTGGGCCGCCTCTGAGGGGCTCCTGAGAGGCCAAGTGTTTTGGGGTTACCCAGCGGGGCTCGTTACACCGAGGGAATCCATTTAGAATGACTTTAATGGGACTGGGAGTCAAACTTCAGTGGAGCCGTATGACAAAGGGAATTTAAAGTTTCCTGTATTTGTTATGCCTTTCTCTCTTTAATTATGGCTGTCCTTAATATTCTACTGTTAGCGCCTTTAATGTTTTTCTTCTCCACGTTTTTGGCATTTTTATAATTTGCAGTTCCATTCTTAATGGGCACATGACATAATGTCGTCTAATTCTATTGAGACAAATGCCCCAGTTTCCCGTGGCTTTTGGCCAAGCCATACTATTACTTTTGATTCAGATATTTTTGATACAGATTATGGAGGCTGTGCGATATAAAGCAGAAGATTCTTTCCAATTTGAAAAAGAGATTTAATGCTTTCTTTTGCAATCTCCTTGGGGACATAGGTGATGTATGTGTCTGAGAGTCAAATCCTTAATGCCTAATACAGTGTCTGGTCCATTGAAGGTGCTTAGTAAATGTTGGTTGAATGAATGAATAAATGCATGAGTGACTGCTATCAGCATTCAGACCTAATCGCATTGGAGTCTTAATATAAAATAGGGTTTTGCCTTCCGTTGAGTGAGGTGGGTGGGGGGCAGCACTTTTGGGATATAACGGATACATAGTGTGCTAGACTGGAATCAAAGTTCAAATATTTTGTCCTTTTTGGACGTTCCTTGACTTTTTCTCATCTCTCCTTCCTTCATTTATCTATTCAGCTGTCAAAATAAGGCCCCTCCTATGTGCAAGTTACCATGTGACATTTCCCCCTCTCTTTTCTTCCTGACTGTTCTTTTTTACTTCTCTTCCCGTTTATCTCTGCATCTCTTTAGATTTTACTCTTCTTTTTCCCGTGAACCTCACCTGTCTGCCTGTCATCTGCTTTGCCTCCTCTAATCTCCTTGCTCTCTCCCCGCTTCTCACTTCCCTTCCTTGATCTCTCTCAGTACTTACCATTTCTACTTCCAATCCTCTGCATCTACATATTTCGTATGTGCTATTTTTAATGAATATATCCTAGCATCTCCTTTTCTGCTGGTTCCTTCTCATGTCCTTTTCCGTCCCTGTAATGTCCAAAGAAGCAGAGACATAGCCATGTTCCGGAATCATTTCAGACTCTTTACCTTCATTTCAAAATCTTGCTCAGATTTCTTTATGGCAACCACCGATCTAGCTGATTTCATTATCTTCAGGTAAGATCATACCTAAAACTTCAAGCAGAGGATAGAAAAACTGTCCTTTTAAAAAAATGTAAATAAAAACCCTCCGCCAAAGGCTGTCATTTGATTTTCTCAAAGAACCCACCTTTTGAGTCCCGGCTTTGAGTTGGGATCCCAGCCCCTTCTCTATTTTTGTTTTTCTCTGCTTTATGTGCAGGGAGAAGATGCTGTAAGTCATTCTTAACATTCTGACCTCATGTATTTATTTACTAAAATAAATTAAACTCTAGATACCATAACTAGAGGGACTCAACAGTGAGTGAACAAGACTCAGATCCTTCTAAAGGGGATAATATTCCACCATCATGTGGTGAATGACATGATCGGGTTAAAAGAACGATCCCCAGCCTAGAACTGGGGAGGATCATGACACACTCTCAGAGGAAATGCCAGTTATCTTGATTCAAGAAGGATAATTTAGTAGTGACCAGGAAAGGTGGTGGAAGGCAGTAATCCATACCTGACAGCTGGAAGCATCACAGGAGTGACATGACTGGGGCGGATGGTGTCTGTGAGGAGGATGGGCCTCATCCCAAAGCCATGGGGGTCACTGAAGGGTTTGAAGCAGGGGGGGCGACGTTTGGGAGAGATGCTCTGGAAGTATCATGGGGAACGGATGGAGCAAAATCATGGACAGGGACAGTAAGGAGGTTGTAGTAATCGAGGGGAGAGATGGCGGTCACCTTTTCTAAGGTGGTAACGGTGACGATGGAAATAACTGATGGATTCAGGGTGTACGAAGAGGTTAGATGAGCAAGCTGTGCTGATGGATTGGGTACAAGAGGTGAGGGGGAGCCGGGCGGCAAGAATGGCATGCAGTCTCTTGGGTTCTGAGGAAGGTATGTTGCTGAGGAGTCATCTCGGTTGCCTTTGATCTGTAAGTGCAGGCCAGTGTTCCTGAAAGCTTCCAGACTGACATCCCCGAAGACTAATGCCATCTTCTATTTCATCACAGTGAACAGCAAGGCTGGCTTGTGAAGGTGCTCTCATCTGTTTGCAGCAATCCTGCAAAGCAAGAGCAGGACCACAGAGGTTTGTAGGCAGATTCTTAAGTTTTTGAACCGTTTGCATTGAATTGAGTATTGTCAAATATGTGGTTAAAATATATTTCTTACTGATGATTAAGATGAGTTAAGTTATAGATAAGTTCAGGCAAAAAAACTCGTATGACGGTGCGCGTGTGTGTTTGTGTGTGCATATGTGTGTTTATAAATGCATGTCCATTCACAATGTGCCTATGTGTGTGCACGTGTGTGTTTGTGGTGTGTTTATATATATAAATCCACCAATTCCAGTGCCTCCATCACTGAGAGGGTCTTGTTTAATGCCTCTGAGATGATGGTGGTACCTGTGATTGGATAGGAAGTAGGTGCTAGAGAGGAGCCCCTCACTCATTTTCATAAAAATAAGCCAAATAATTGTCACTTGTAATAATTTTTTTTCACTGTCTAAAGTCTGGACTAAATTCAAACTGGTGACATCAAAGTAAGTGATTCCATAGCCCGTCACCAGTCCCCTGAGATGTGTGATTCACTTTAAAGATACATTTTATTTTTATTTTATTTTTATTAATTTCTTATGGTAACACTGGTTAACGAAATCCAGTAAGAAAGATGCATTTTAAATATCTTACTATAGGAAACGTGATTAGCAAGCTCAGAGTGACACTTACATTTCAGAACTCTCAGAAATGCACTTACAGATTTTAGAAAAATAAATCTTTGCAAGGAGTAAAATGCACATGAAAGAGATTCATTTTATTAGAGCAATTAAAACAGTGGCTCCTGTTTTCATCCATCATATTCATGAAATAAAAGAAATATACATTAGAGAAAAAGCGATACTTACTTGGAGATAAAAGTTTAAATATAAGGAAGATAAAAATCCATTTTTTTTTTCTGAAAGAAGTAACTGAAAATCTTCTGTAGGTTATAATTCAGGCAGAACCTCATCATTATGGACCAGGAGCTGGAGTGAGATCATTGTGGAACAGAAGCCAGAGTGAGTGCAATCTCTTCCCAATATTTTTTGAGGCACAAATGTAGCCAGGAGTGAGTCATTCAACAGGGTACCTCAGAGGTGGAGGGTCTCGGATATAAACGGGCAACACCGCAGTACAGGAAAATCCGCCACCTTAACCTCAGATGTGCCGTCCTCATCTCCCGGTGAGTTCACAGAAATCAACTTCTTTGATTCCAGTCCGTGCCTTAGGCCATGTCCACGCTGCGGTGAGGCTTCAGGTGACTCAGAGATGGCTCGGAAACTCGACCGTCTCTGTGCCTAAACTCTAAGTGATGTAGTAACATTTCCCTCTTGGGCTGCAAATAAGTTGTATAAAAATAACAGGGGGAACGATTAATCTGTGTGGACGTTGCTCATTGCCTTCCTCTGAGAATGTGCCGGTGAGAGAGAGAACTGGAGACTTTGCTTCTGTCGAGGTGAGGTAGGAGAAGGAGCGGGCAGGAGGGATGGCTTACTTAGTCAACATGTGTCAGCACAGGGTACCAAGGAGAGCGTGGAACTGAGAGAAACATGGGGCCATTTTGGGGGGCTAAACATACTACTTTGCAGAGTCGTCTTAAAGGGGGAATTAAATCATTCACACATTCATTTATTCATCAACTATTTATTGAGTTTTACTAATTGCTAAAGAACCAAGAGCAAATAATATAATGTTTCTGTCTCACATAAGAACTTACATTGCAGTGAGTAGAGATGATCTAAGAAATAATTGAACAAATAAATATATAAAATAGCAGATGGATGATAAGGCAAAGTCAGGAGTGAGAAGGACCAAATAGTGGTGCTGTTTCAGATACGGCAGTGAGGGGAGACTTCTGATGGCAGAGCTGCGAGCGTGGGCTCACCTGCCGCGTACAGTGGCGAGGGAACACCCAGCACGGGCTCAGCCCGTGGTTAGCACCTGTCGTTATCACTATCGTTATCATTGCGGTCATTGGTATCCCTGATAACAATGGTGTCGTTTAAGTCTGCGTGACCTTTTGAAGTGTTAGGGGTCTGTAGAGACTGACAGGAAGTTTGGTGTAGAGTACACTTATAATGGTATTTGATATCTGTGAACATAAAGCTTTTTTATTTTGTTACAGTTTGGCTTTGTAAATAGCTAAGAACATATGTTTAAAGGAAAATCAACAAAAGCTGATTGTTTCATGTGGTTAAATATCTTGTAAATTTTTCTCCTATCTGTGCAATTAAACATTTCCTGCCCACCTACTGTGTGTCAGGCGCTGTGCTGGGCCCTGGGGAAGCAAAACTATGGACTTGAGTCTTTGCCCTTGGAAAGCTTATACTCTTATTTTTGCCCTCGTAAGCCGTGACTCTTGCACTGTTCGTTCGAACAGAACCAGCAGGAGGGATTTCCATGTTGACAGGGCTCTATAAGCTTTAGAAAAAACAAGTTGCATTTGAGTGTTAACTTTGATGTTTGTTTAGTTTTATAAAATATGTAAGAGGCTTTTCCATTAGTGCATAAGACTTTCAGAAAGCTTTCAGAATCTCATGTCACAAGTAGTTAAACATTGCTAAGGGGGCATCTCAGACTGACAACTTGGAAACTTAAGCACTGTGTGCGGTTTAGGACATGTGGCCAAAGTGAGCCCCTTTTCTCATCTTAGCTGAGGTCACGTGGGTCCAGTCGATTCATTTGGTTTGAAAAATCTAGATTCCATGGGGGCCCAAAATCCGCTTGGCAACCCTCTAATATCCTTCGGCCTTTATTAGTAGCACATCACCCTGCCCGGGGCCAGTTAGGGATGAAAACTTCAGCATAGGTATATTGTAATCATGGAATGAAGTGGCACTTGGAAAAAGTGATTTACACCTGAGAGACATATATGGGTGGCATTAAGTGACACAAATGAACTACACTTGGAAACTGCTTTCCAGAGCCTGTTTCTGCTATGTGTGAGTGTATAGTTTGCTTTGGGACCGGATGTGACACCTACTCAGGGAGGCCTGTCTGGACTCCACCATGGCCATGGATCTCCACACTCTACCTCCTTCCTCCGTTTTTTGTTCTTCAGAGGAATATTCTATCTTATGCTATCCTAGGGTGCCCTATCCAACCCAACCTCACCCAGTTCAACCCTACCCTACCCAACCCTACCCTACCCAACCCTACCCTAACTGACCCTACCCTACCCTAACTGACCCTACCCTACCCTGCCCAACCCAACCCTACCCAACCCAATCCAATCCAACCCAACCTTACCCAACACTACCCAACCCTACCCTACCCTAACCGACACTACCCTACCCAACCCTACCCTAACCGACCCTACCCCAACTGACCCTACCCTAACCAACCCTACCCTGTACCCAACCCTACCCTACCCAGTGCTACCCAACCCTATCCAACCCTACCCAACCCTACCCTACCCAGTGCTACCCAACCCTACCCTAACCGACCCTACCCTACCCTGTCCTATCTTTTAGTTCCCTATTAGGTATGTGTTTCCTTATTACTTGGTGCCTTCCCCCTCTGATGTGTAAATCTTGTGAGGGCAGGAATTTTATCCTGTTTACATTTGTATGCCCAGTGCTTGGCCCAGAGGAGGTTCCCAATGAATATTTGCTGATTAATGAGCTGTAGCAATGATGACAACCACATGGACACAACCCTGGGGACTGCAGTAAGCTTAGCTGAGCACTGTCGAAACTGTGCGATCAGACCCAGGCTTCTCATGTCGCTTCAGGTGGCAGAGCAATTGGCTGGTGCTGTATGTGGGACCATGTGAAATGCTAGTACATAACTGGAACTAATTTTACTAAACTCTGTGATGCAGAAGTGGTACTATGTGCCAGATGTTAAAAGAGCTAGATGGATGGGACTGATAAGTTATTTGCTTTGATTATTTTTAAATGCATTTACTTTTAACCTTGGCATTATCTTTGCAATTTGCTTAAGGGGTGTTGTACTCAGCTTTAACACTAGGACTCGCTGGTTCAGCTTGCCAAGTGCCAAGTTCTGGGGCGAGATGCCTGTTCATGAACATTCACTGCTCTAGAAACGTTATCTTTGCCCTCATGCTGCCCTTCAGGTGACCCTCTTCACTGGCAAAATCTGGACGATTTGACCCCAAATTAGATCAGTGTTGGAATAATCTCATTCCTTTGTCAGTTCACATAATTTTAAGAGACTTGCAGGACAGAACAGAGATTTTTCTCGATGTGTTGTTGATTATGCATTTATGTAGCTTGTTAATCATCCATATCTCAACTAAGAGTCATTATAAGGGGCTCAGGATCTCCCCCCAGCACACACAATGATTCATCTAGGCTAAAGCCAAACTACCCTTCTCAGGAAGTAGATTCCAGCAAACTGTTCAAACATCCTAGCAATTACTGATGCAGAAGAACTTTCTTCTCCCCAGCTCCATCCAGTGGAAAATGAACACCTGGTGAGGCACAGGTGGAAGCCCGTGGACATCAAGGCGTGCTACCCGAGAGCGGAGAGATGCAGGCACAGAGTGTGAGCCATCTCTGGGCTGTCGGTCATAAGTGAATAAGGAGTACAAATCAGAATGGGAAATTGAAGAAAATTTGATGTATTGAAACACATACTCATGAATACATGTTATCAAAGATTTAAACTGAGGTTTTTAATTGGTGATTTCTTAGAAATCATATTTTCACCTATTAGGTGATGATTTTAACTAGAAAAAGTGATACATTCACTAAATCTATACATCTCTTTTTGAATATAAAGATACTCATGTGTGATGTTTAGTTTTGTCTGATTGACAGGAATCCCCCACTCCTCAATCTTCAAACAAGTCATTAAATACAAACAATAGGCACTTATACTTGTGCAGGCAAGAAGGGCACCCTCTGAATCATTCGGGTCTCATGCCAGAAAGACTGACCGTCTACGGGTAACTCTTAACCATCACACTAGTGGAATAGAAAACGAAGCAGTCCAGAAATGCCTGTGAGGCTTTTTCTTGCTCTTTATGCACGTTTATTTTCTCATTTAGTTTTGTCTGAATTACTATTCATAATAGACATTCTGGAACATGTAGTTCAACTACTGGAGTAAAAGGCAAGGCCACCCGGAAGTATCCACTCCGGCTCTCTGAAAGGCACAGGTCATGGGAAAACGAGCAGCTCTTGTGAGGACCAGCATCTGAGCCAGGGATGTGAGGTCACCACCCCGAAGAGCTACCGAAGAGGAGCCAAACGCGAAGTGCGAACTGAATAGTCAGAGCCACCAAATCGGAAGCCACCAGATCGGAGGGATGGGGTTCTCAAACAAAAGGCCAGAAACTGAGAATGAGGCCAGAGCCAAGTGCAAGGCACACAGGAAAAGCGAAGAAATGTCCCCGTAAGACAGGTGGGAGGTAGGAGGCGGCGGGCCTGTTACCCGGTTTTTGCATCCACGAATGAAGTCGTACCCTGAGCCTGGGAAGTCGCAGCGAGGAAGGCACAGGACAGGTATGAAGATCACGGGGAGAAGTCAGGGGGGATGGAAAAGAGTCTGCCTCGGCTGCACGCTCCTGCTCCTCGCCGTCGCCGTGGTAGAGAAAGGACACGAAATTACAAAAGCGAAATGAGCTACACAAGCGAAGGTTCAGAACGAAAAAGGAAATCACAACAAATTTTAAGTTTAACAAAGCTGATGCATATCACGGCATGAAGTAATTCAGAAACGTAAAATTGTAATTAGCTGTTTGACACCTCCGTAAAACATTTTTTTTCTGTGTGTTTTGGCTACATGCTCTCCGACTGCCTCTTCATATGACGACAAAGATTTTGTAAGTCTCCAAAGATTTTCTATGGAGAGAATAGAAAGATAATTTAGTCTTTCTTCTGGGAGTTGATTCAAATTTGTTTGTTTCTAATCAATGCTTTAAAAACTTCTTTCAGTTACACTAGCCATTATTGGCAACGTTATATAAATTTTAGGATCGTGGTCAAATTTTCGAAAAACACCCTATCAAGCTTCATTCCTATATGAGCACCAAGATTTAGAAGAATTTTCTAGACTAGCATCTGGCTTTATGCATTTTAAATTGTATTTCTCTTCCATGACCACATACATTCAGGGCCAGGCCCCCGGAGGACATGTTTCCATCTCTCTGTGACTCTGGCCCTGCACACTCAGGTATGACACCTGTAGTTGGTGGAGTGGAAGCGTCACTCCTGAAAGTTATTCCTACGTGGGAATAAGTAACAATAACTTAACTATACTTGGCAGTGACTGTGAGCCACATCAATGTAAACTTTTAAACCCAGGCTAAAGGTACGGACAACTCCACTGCCCCTTAGCCAGAGTCCAAGAATGACTGGCCGCTCTAAGCCACTGAGCCGAAGAGAAGTGCGGAGGGAGAAAGTCAGAGATCAATTGCTGTTAAAATGTCTTTAGGAAATGTCACTCAAATGTACAGCACTGTGTACCGAGGGTTCTGGGAGGGCCTCAAAACAGGGAGCCTGAGGTTTAGACTCCTTTATCTTCAAGGTCAACCCACCTTTGCCCACAGCATGGTGTTCGGAATCTGTCGTGGACTTCCCTTATTCTACATCCTGTCTAGGAAGTCTGTATCCTGGCTCCTAAGGATGAGTATCCATTTTTATAGATCTTGCTTCCCAATTCCTATCGAACCTCACTTTTCTGGATCAAATAAAGGTGTTAATGCATTTGATCTCTTAGGGCTTTGCCAGTGGCTGTCCCGAGTGCCCCTCTCCATGAGAGATAACATTATGGTCATAGATACCATGAACGACATGAGACAAATGGCTTTTAAGTAAGACTGGACCACCATTGCCTTCTGCAGTATAGAAAAGGTGCCCTTTATCCCATTTAACTTTGTGAAAAAGCAGTATCTTAACTGAAGAGGATGAGTGTATCATTTAAATGAGAAGTATAGGAGTGGGAGGAGGATTTTCCATCACAGGGAGGTATAAAGCCATCACCGAGGAAGCAAGTTTGCCTTTGAAATGTCTGGGGAAACTTGCGCCATGCCTTCCTCCTCCAGCCTGGGTCAGAGCGTGAAGTTTCCAGCATGTGACTCTGAGTGTTACCTGCCAGCCTTTTCCATTGGGTGGGGATTTCTTGGGGTGGGGGCGGGGGTGGCACATCTGTTACATGAAGAATATCTCTAACAGGGGTCCTTTCCTGTGGGCTCAGGAGGAACCGGAAGGTGATTTATAAAGCTGTTCGAAAGAACTTTTCACCCTTCCCACCAGCCTGTGATAGTTATAAATACATTTCGAGGCTCAAAATGATTCAGACACTCTCCCCATGTGATCTTTTAGAGGTTTGGACTTTGTGAAAGTAGCCTGGGGATCCGGTCCTGCAGTAAAAGGGTTCCACACGGGCGAACTCCACCGTGATTCTGAAACTGGAGACTCACTTTTGCCTGGGAGGAAGTCATTGTCATAATAGGAATAATAGTTACATACACTGCTGATTTGTGCAGAATTATTCTTGAGTTTATTAATAAAGAATATTCAGAAAGAGGCAAGTAAAAAATGTCATTTATGTCACAGATGAGAAAGCTGCCTATAGGTATTAATGGAATTCATTCACTGGTTTATGGACCCAGACTTCTCCAGGGACTTGACAAATTCACACACATGTAGACCCCTCTGAACTGGACAGAGATGCCACTTAGTCATCAAATATTCTCTATGAATAGCCCAGGATTATGCAAATAATTCTCTAGTGGGCTGAAAGAGATTACTTTCTGTAGCAGATAGCCTAGAAAACTTTTGAGGGGAGCCAGCCCAGAGATTTTCAGCGCTGTTGGTTGGCCGCGCTTTTGCTGAGCAGGCGTTTCTGTAGACACCTGGGCCAGCCCTGGTGCACAAAGAATCTTTGTAAACACTTTTTCCTAGTCAGCGCTTTCTCATTGAAGGAATGGTTAAAGTGATCAGGTGTCATCCCCAAAACAGATGTTTGCTGCTGCCAGAACGTTGTAGAAAGCACCCATCTCGAAGATGTTAGAGAAACCAATGCTTGCAACTGAGATATGTCCTCGTCTTGTTAAGACTTTGCCCAATAAAACTTTTATGTTCGGGGAGCTATTTTGCATGGAGCACGTGCCAGCCAGTATGAGCATAT
>NW_006439191.1:5970664-5984921 GCF_000325575.1 Pteropus alecto | reverse complement strand
GCGTGGATGGACCTTGGGGATTAGAAGGGCTTCAAGTGATCGTAAGGATTTATTTGGAGTTCTCTGTTCTTCAAAAGAAAAAAAATATGCAGAAGAGTGTCTTCCTGCCAGAGGCGCAGAGAAAACTGGACCTAGCCCTGGTTGCTTTGTTTCAGGAAACAAAGCAGGAGATTTGCTTGGATCCTACACGTGGAAGCTCCAAATGTAGTCATGCTCTTGTGTTATTTATAGTACAGGAGCCTCCACCTACCCCCCCTCATTGTTATCTCGCCCCCTCCCCCAGCACGGTGACCTTATATTTAGCTCTGAAGCGTCAGCTTCAGATGCCTCTGAGAAGTGTGGCAGGATACGGCGTTATTTTGCCTAATGGAAAAGATATCCATTTGGGATATTTTCACCTAGGGGAATAAAGTTTTGCTCCATGTAAGAAGCCTAATTGGAAGGCAGGTTCTCCTTGATATCATTTTATAGAAAGAAGCATTTTTGTGATAATCTGTTATTCCTTGCAAAAAGCATTGCTGCCATGTATTACTAACTTTTGGGAATAGATTCTATAGGTAGAATCTATAGGTAGAATCTATTTATTTTATGTTTTATTGTGTATAATAAAAATTCTAGTTAACAATGACAGAACTTTAGCCAGAAAGATCTATGATACCTACCCTAGAAAAAGAAAATAAATATTTAAAGCCGTATCAGGAAGATTACAGAAAGAAAACATAATCAATGTCCCTGTGTTTGATACTCCTCTGATAATAGCTGACTACCTGCTAAGCTCATGTCTTGCATTGTTTTATTTAATTGCCTTGCTCCATATCAGGTGAGCAGTATCGTTCCCATTTTACAGGTTGAAATAGCTGAGACTTAGAGAGTAACCCATTCCAGGTCGTCGCGCTGCACAGGTTTCAAACTCAGCCAGTCTGACTCCTGGGCTACAACTTTTAACATTATCCTAATTGCCCTCAGGTACAGTCTTCCGATGGTTCACGTTGTCTAATGTGTGTGAAGATAAAATCAATGATGACAGTGACCTGGGCATCTGCACATGGCTGGGAAGCCCAGTGCGTGGGGTGCCGCCCTTTATATGGGCAGAGTCCTTGTCGTTTGTTAACTCTATGTCTCGATTCAGAAATTCCAGAATGAGCCTCTCTCTCTATTGCTTCTTGTAGGGGAGTGGACTTCCTCCCTATAGCTCTCATGCTATTAAAAGCCAGTCATATGGCCGAAAGGAATACGTTTGGAAGCCATTTCTTTAGTATAATTTCCTTTCTTTCCCTTTTCTCCTGAAGGGACTTTATAAAACCACAAAGTACTTTTCGAAATTGCCCTTGTCACCTCCAACTGCATCCCCATCCATGTCCATGGGTAGTGGCAGGATGCACAGACACTCTGTGGGAGGAACAAGGAAGGGTATGGGCAGGGCTTTGTTTGGGGGGAGTGGGGAGCAAACGGTGGGAGATAAGCTGTCAGGTCTGGATAGACTAGCACAGCACTGCCAATCTAGGACAAATAACTTTGGCCTTGTTCCTTTTTGCATCTAAAAAAAAAAAAAAGTTTTTTGTTTTTTGGTTTTTTTTTTCCTTTGAAAACACACAACTGACACCTGTGTGTTTTCTATCCCGGGAAAGACAACACTGTGGTGTTCGCATTGTAGAACTTAGATTTCATTTTCTTCTTCTTAAAGTGGCGTCGGCTGCAGCTAAGCTCCAGCAGACTGGATGTTAAAGTTTCACGTTTAAAAGAGCACCTTTTATTGGGGATGAAATTCTGGAATTTTTAGGAAAGGTTTTCTCTGAAGGGAGGAGGAAGAAAATAGGGAGAATAATGAATTCATCGAGCTGAAAATGCACGAGGCAGCGAAGCGCTTAGGCCTCAGTACGTGGTGAATGCAAGCTCCTGTCACCGCGGAGAGGCACAGACACAGCCCCGCTCATCGCCCGGTCATGCTTGGCAGGCGCTCAGGCGTCACAGGCCATGGCATGGTGAGAACAGGGTGCCAGGGGGTTGTTGTAAGAAAAAATTGTCGATTTAACATCCATAACCAGCGGCACGCCCTTCCCTGACCCTCATCCTCGGATGGCAAGCCTTGGTTGGAAAAATGAGTGTGTGTGTGTGTGTGCGTGCGCGCGCACACGTTTAACACTTAACTCTTTCAGGTTAGCACAATCAGAAACCATCTGGGAAGTAGAAAGTGTTGAGTAAGTGACTGCCTGAACCAAAAGATTCGTTTTTATTTATTTCCACAATCTTTTGTCCTTTATTACGTAGATGTGCAGCATTAAATATAAAATAGTGAGAGTTAAGATTTATTGAAGAGTTGCTTTGTGCCAGATGCTGTTTTGAGTTACTTATGTGTATTATCTTGCTGACGCCTCATGACAGTCCTATGAAAAAGGGTACCGTTATTGTCTCCGTTTTGGGGGGACTCCAAAAATGAGATGGCCTGACTCCAAAGGCCGTACTGTTGGCCTTTGAGAAATCCGAGGAAACCAGAGGACAATTAGTTGAAGAGACCAAGTACACTCGTTTATTCTTTCAACATGTATTTTACTGAGTATTATGCTTATGGTAGATGGAAAGGCAGACATGCACATTATTCCAACTTAATCTCATTGTCGCCGTAATCGAAAGATGCATTCGGGCTGGGGTGGCATGGAGGAAAAGGCACCCCATCTGTGGGGACTGTTTTCTCGTGCACTGCTGTATAACTAGTGACTAGCATGGCATCTGGCCATTTTAGTAGGCACTCGATAAATAGTATAGTTAAGAAAGGATGCAGGCGGGTACATTCGAGCTGAGACTTTATGTGTAAATAGTTTTTTTATGGATAAGGTAGGAAAGGCATTACAGGATGATAGATGAGACCACCTGGGGTGTTTTCGAAACTAGACTGTTTATATCTTGCTGAAACTTAAATTCAAAGATGATTGAGTGTAGGCAAGAGAAGGAGCCAAAACTGTTCAATTAATAGGCAGTTCCCCTGGACTTGATATACCATGCAATGGGACATGGGTTTATCTGGGGGAGTGAGGATATCATTGACGTCATGTGAGGCTGTGGAGGACTGGTCCAGGTGAGGTTAGGGAAGTGACACCTTGGATGAAGAGTTGAAGGGATTTGGGGGACGGTCGAGACTAAGTTCGTTGCAGTGATCACGGATGAGATGATGTGAGTGCAAACTGGTATCGGGTCTGTAGAGCTGGAGTGGTGGGACCGACTTAAATATTCAATAGATAGAATGGAGAAGAATGGTCGTTCATAAGCTATGAGGGAAGAGGGCATCAGAGGAACTGAGCCAGATTTCTGGTTTGAAATAAAGTTAGTAATCAGCGGTGGTGCCCTTAATTTGATGAAGCAGATAAAAATGGAACAGACTTGGGTTAAAAATTGCGAGTTTTATTTTGTCAATTTTTTCAGGTTCGAGGTTCCTTTGGGACATATATTTGGAGATGTCTGGAAGACAGTGGGACACACGTGACCCAGACTTAGGCAACAGGGCTATGCTTGAACAAGAGCCACCAGAAGACATGCGGCCATAGCTAGTGAATTTTACTAAGCAAGGTTATCATTCCATGCATGGCGGTATAATACAGAAGGCAAGCATGGCAACTATGCAAATTCACAACTAGGCAAGACAGCACAGGGTTTAGATGGGTTTATTAAAAGGACTTCATGAAGATGGAATTTGGGACTAGAAAGGCTGAGTAGAGAGTCAGGGTACTTAGGTTCTTGGAGGCTCAGACACCAGCCAGCTGTGGAACCTCGATCTTGTACTTATTCTCAATTTTAAGGACCTTCTCAGCTCTCACGTTCTACGTAGAAGGGTTTGAGCAAGTGCTCAAACATAAAGTAAAATTAGCGCTGTAAGTATAGCTCAATGCATTTCAGAAACTTGTCCACCTCATTTCTTAATGGTGTTAAAAACAAAAATGAAGGTACTCACCAGAAATCTGTTCGTATAGTCTCTAACTGGTAAGCATTTTCCCTCCTAATATTGTTAGATTGCATTAGAACTTGACCCCTAAGGGCTCGATAGATAAGGTCTGATACCCTAGCAGGCGGCAGAGGAAATGTGCTAGTTTAGAGACTGGCAGAGAAAGTTTCTCATAAAAATATCTTAAGCCAATGATGAAGCAAAATTTCTTGCTCCAATATTATTCCAAGAATTTCTCCAAACAATGCAGGAAACAGACATAAAAGCAAAAGAGATGATATTCCATCACCTTTAAGCCTTTTATGACTATAAATGTCAAAAGTGCTGAGCATAGCATAAGAAAGAAAGTGATCTCACGTTTGCTCTAGATGCTCCCTTCTCTGGAGCCCACCATGATTAAACTAATGGGGTTGGGGGCGGGAGCTCCAGAGGTACATTTTTCCCTTCTGGTGCTTATGGTTCAAGGCAGGATACAAAATGAAATGAGCCCATACACCCTTTCTCTCGTCTTCCTTATGAAAGTCAGAAGAGTGATAATAAGGAGGAAAGACAGATTCATCTGAATACAATCCATAATTTAAGCACAAAACAAAACATAAGCCTCATTATCGAAAAGTAATAAAAATGAGTCTATGTGGCAGTTGGGTTCCTACAAATAAGAATTTCTACCAGGGCTGCCTGTTGCTTGTCTTTTGAAATGAGATAAATGCTACCTTTGTTCAACGAGCCCATAATTAAGGGGTGTTTAACGCCGAAGCCTATCGCTTTAAAAAGATATTGCCGTGTAAATGTCAGGCCATTGGTGACACTGGATTATGAAAGTTACACCCGCTAAAAGGTAAACTTAATGAAACAGCCTTGGCACTGACATGGTTTAGAGATTTGCCCAACAGCTTGCGCCTTTGCGACCTCATGGAGTAGCGTCTTAGTTTAATTCTCTACAACTTCGCTGTGTTTTGAGCTGGGTATGCTGGAGCAGGTGAGAGAAGGGTGTGATGTGTGTGTTGTGTGCACACACGCACACACCTTTAGGAGCATTTCTCTCTTGACGCACTGCGTTTTACTTACGTAGCTTAAAGTGAGTATTAATTAGATTTCTTAAAGTGATTTTTATTTTGCATATTTATACATCTTCAATATCTGACAATTTCTTCATGCTTTTTGTATTAGCATCGGCATTTCGTCAGAGACACATTTCCAAGTAACCGGAATTAGGTGTTTCTACTAGTTGGTGTTAGATAAGTTGCAGAACACGCTCTGACGCATGCTTCAGCCCTGGGAGACCTGCAGAGTAATGAACTTTGAGATGTTTGGCTCCATCATGGAAAGTAGTCCTGTTTACAGTCTTTGCTGTAGGGTAAGACCACTAAGTGCTGAGCTTTTGTGAGTAAGAGGTTAAGGTGGTTTTATCTCAGGAACCTATTCCTTGAAATGTAAAGAATCCCACAGGGGACCAGCATGAAGTAGATGCTTAATAAATGTTGTCCTTTCCCCTTGGTATAAGAAATGTCCTGAAAATTCCATCAGTTTCTTGTTTTTTATCTCTTTGATTAAGGATGACACTCTGCAATCAAAGAGATTAGATCTCTGTGTCTCTGGCATCTGTTCTCAAGTCTTGAAAGTAGGGGAGCAGACTAGGTACAGGCTGAGAACTAAGGTGAACACTTTCAGGATTCTCCGTGTGCCTTTTTAATGAGCACTGTGTATTCCTGAGGCATTTGAGAAGCATTTATTTCTCTGACCAAATAAAGAAAGACCAGAGCCAGAATAAAGGAAGGGCCCTCCAAGATCATCACAATAGAAGAATTTATGGCTCCTATCACCTGAGCTCATCCCTTGCATCCGGCTTCCTGTGCTTTTTGGTTGGTTTTCTTTTGGATAACGGCTTTACCAAAAAATGAAACAGAAGCTGGCTCCTTTTTGTCTCCCCCTTTCCGTATCTGTCCTTGGAATGGGTAGATTGTATTAGAAAGGTGGAAAAAGCTCGGACATTGAAAGAAGAATGTAAAATAGAATGGTGGTTGCTCCTTGGTTGATAAAACAATCTGATCCATTTCTGAGTCCCCGAGTGATGTTTGTTTTTATTAAAAATGTCTGCAAGGGTAACAGTTCTAGGTATGTTATTCAAGATAAAAACATTAACAGGCTTTGCTGCACAGTCAGTGGGGGCAACAAAAAAGCCCATCTGTTGATTAAGAACTGCACGAATTGGTTAAATACAGCAGAACGCCTTGGCAGTTTAAGCACGCATCGTACGACGTTCAGATCCTCTCTGTGGTTCTTATCTTTTTGGAAAAAAAATTATAAATTACTTTTTAAAGTATATTCGTAGCCTGCTGAGAAAATTCCAGGGGGGAAAAAAAAAAGAAAGGAAGACCCAGAAACTGCCCTCTCTGTCCTCCGAGGGGCGAGAAGAGGAGGAGGAGGGTGGTGGGGGTGGGGAGGGAGGAGACCTGTGGACTTGGTCCAGGGAAAGTGGTTGAAAATGCTAATTCCATGCCCGCAGACTAAACCCCTGAAGGACAGGTCCTTGTCATTGGACTCCTCGAGAAACAGCAGAGCAGAAATAAAAATAGATCACTGACCAAGAATATCCCTTTCCAACTGAGAAGCTTTAAAGTGCTGCTGCCCATTTTTCTGTTTAAAAAATTATAAACCAGCCTTTTTATTCTTTACTTTGAGAACGTTGGAGGACTAATGTCTATGTGGTTGAGGAATGGAAATATGATGGATCTTAGTTTAAGAAACGTTGAGACATTTTTATTGCTATTTTTTCCCCTTTGGAAAATTAATTATCTGCAAGGGTCAAGCTCAGGTCATTGTCAAATCAGGAATTTCAGAGGCTCAAGTCAATTAGCAGTTTTTGGAAAGATGAACATAGTTAGAAGTTACATCCTTTTTTCCTTTAAATAGAAATTTAATGATGATGGCAATTCTAACAATCCCTTTGTACTTTAACTTTACACTCAAGAGTTACACCAGGATTTGCAGTGTTTATAACCAGTGGGGTGGGGACAATTATGCAACATAGTTTTGGAGCATGCCCTGATCATTTGGTATATCAAAAACTAGCATATGCTTATCGCTTCATGAGAATCGAGAATGTCGTTAGAATGCAGGGCTAGGTTTGGAATCTATTCCTTCCTTCCTCACTCCCTCCTCCTCCCTTCCTTCCTTCTTTCCTTCCCTTCCTCCCTTCCTCCCCTCCCTCCTTCCTACTGTTCTTTCTTTGATTCTTTAACATACATTTATTGATCCGATGCTGTTTGGCGCACACAGCAGTGAACAAAGGAAACAGCCTCTGCCAGCATAGAGCTGACATTCTAGTAGGAAACTAAACAGATGAAAAAGAATAATAGACAGTACGTCAAATGATGGGGGGAAAGTGAGGGAAGGAGGGGTGGGATGTAACTTCAAACAGAGCGGTCAGGGAAGACTCTGCCGAGATGACATTTGCAGAAAGACCTAAGGGAGTGGGGGGAGTGGTTACGTGGAGGGTTGGGAGGGGCGCGTCCAGGCTGCGGGAGTAGCAGATACCGAGGAAGGGAGGTGTCCGGTGTGTCCAAGTGAGGACAGAGGTGGACTGGAGTGAGGACTCAGTGAGAGGTGATGTCAGGAAAGAAATGGGGGTAGAGCTACATGTGTAGGGGAATTTAGGTCACTGTCATGGCTATGACTTGGACTCTGAATGAAAGGAAGCCGTTGATAGGATTTTGAGGAGAAGAGAGAGATGAGGTAACTTACGTTTGCGCGGGATCATTCCATAGCCGTGGAGAGACAAGGGTGGAAGCAGAGAAAACCAGCAAGAGGCAAGTGCAGTCATCCAGGGACAGGTGGCGGTGGCTTGGACCCTAGAGGTACACGCGAGAGTGGAGAGAAGTGGTCAGGTCTCTGGATGTACTTAGAAAGTAGCGCCAATGGGATGGGGCGATGATTTGGATGTGGAATAAGAGAGAGAGAGAGTCTTCGAACTGTAGACTCTCATTCCACAGTCTCAAAAACCTTCGACGGTTTCTCAGTTATGAACTACAGCAACACTTACATGTGCACCGGGCTGCGCCGTGAACATCGAAATGCTTTTATTTACATTATTCTAGGTGAATGTATGCAGTAGGTGTTAACACACATCTTTCAGACTATATTCCAGAGTAATAATGGTAATAATGAATACTCCCACCACGTTAATACAGACATTCGTGGCAGACCGGACAATTACAATCACATTTCGTGCAGAATTGGTATAATAAAGGTGATCTTCCTTATTAAGTGCTGGGACTGTAACTCATGGGTCCCAACAAAAAAGTCCTCTGAGTAGCTAAGTCAAGGCAAGACATCTCAAATACTATTGTGAAGAGTGATAATATGTGACCATGCACTGTCTTTTGTATATAAAGATGGAGGTTCTGAGCTATAGTGATTACATTTGACCATGCACTTGGCATTTTTTTGTTTGTTTTGTTTTCTGATAACTAGAAATTAATTGACCTTGTTTGGCCACTGTACTCTCATCCAGTGACTCTTGTATAACTCATTGGCAGTTATCTGTGGCTTAGGGATGCCTTCTGAATTACCGAAATAGAGCACGCCTAATTAGCCTAACCAACAATTAGAAATATGACTTCGACCCTGGATAGTTAAGATGCCAACCAGCTGACGAGCTTATCATGGTCACTGTCTTTTCATGGATAGGGTGCCGACTGGCATTGTCTTAGCCCACAGAGTGCTTTGACAGTTGAGAAAGCCAGTTGGCCACATCAGCTTTTCGTATGATGGATGGATTCGAAATGAAGAGCAAGTTGAACTATCAATTAATGGGAAATAATATAAATAGGAATAAAAAATCTCTTCCAATTTAGTCCATCAGAGGTAATAATATCTAAACACCTTAACCTCAAAATCATTAGTCTTGCATATTTCAATCAATATGGATTCTCTCAAAAATCAATTTGCTGCTACAAATATGATTGTTTAATAATTCACAAGTTATGGGCCTTCAGGCTAAAAAAGGTGAGTGCAGCTGAAGGAAAGAAGTCATCTCCACCTTAGATAAGATTTCAATTAAAAGCAAACATCCACGAAATACGGTTTAATGGTAGACGTGACAATCTTTTATGAGCGTATGTTTTGAGCTGTCTGTCCTACTGGAGAGAGATCAACTTAGTTCCGTTTCATTGTTCACTTTCAGATCAGAGCTATTTAGCTATTTTCCTAGCACCATAAATATTTTATTAAAATAAGCCATAGCAAATTTCGGTTTTACTTACTAAATTAAAAACAATAATTTTAAATAGCTGATGACTGCTGCCAAATCATACAGACATTTTTCTAAGCATTGTTGGAGAGGAAGGACACATAAATTCCATAAGGCATTTTGGTAACCGTTTCATGGCTTTTCTGTGTTGTATCAGAGAAGGTGATATTATTGTTTTGTAAATTTTGCCTTTGGAGTGGCCCCCACCCAGTGGCATCACTTTGGATCGCGTGAATCCCTGACACTCGCAATTTTAACGCGTCACTTTCATGCTAACTCTGTTCATTGAAAAGACGTTTTTACGTCCACCTTCATGAGAGCTCCCTCCTATCCAGCTATACAGTGTGGACATGCCGGTTACTCATCAATCTTCTAGGTCGTGCTTTGCTTCTCTTCACTCTCTGTTCTCCTTTGAAAATCATCTGCCCCAAGAATCTTTTCTTGGGGAGATGCTGTTTTGTTTTGTTTTGATGCTGTTATGGGGAGATGCTGTTTTGTTTTGTTTTCTCTCAAACAGCAGTTTTTGCAGTCACTGGCTAAAATGTTCTACATTGTTTTATAATGGAAGAGATAACTATTGGAATGGGGGTTGCCAGGGTGACTGCCGTACACCCTGGAGAATGTCCTGTCACCTGAATGACTGGGCCCTGCCCCCACCCTGGGCCACACCCCCATGTAGGGCTGGGTGACCTTTCTGTCTATTTGCATAATCTTCCTTCCTTGGATTTATTCTCCATGCCTGGGTCAAAAAATGGGGCTCATTAATAAACATTTATCGAGCACCAACAGGGTATTCTGTTCCAAATATATTCCCTTCCCTGTAGGCTCAGAATCCACAATTTTGGCTCCCAGCAGTCACCTCTGCCCTGATTTTGAGAAGCGTAAGTTATCTAAGCATTTGAAAGGACATTCAAATATTGTGAACTTCAAAGGGAGATAGTCCTTCATCTAAAATGTCCTTTAGATGGTCAAAATTTCTGAATATTCTACTTGTCTAGTGAAGTTCACTGAACTGTTCCTGGGATGCAGATAAGCCCTGATAAGGTTAAAAATATTAAGACTCGTAGATAATAATTAGGCTATCAAGTTAAAAGCATCTGTTTCGTTAGGTGTGAGGACTGTGGAGAGAGAAAAAAATAACCTCATAAAAATTGAAGAACGTCGTCAAGGTCATTGGCACATAATTTTTAAAGTCGTTTGGGCTAGATGCTGTTGTGCTAAAAATTCGATCAGTAGGCAACATTGAAGAAGACACTGTTGTTAGGATGTGTGAAGCTTTTTACTGAAGCATGATAAATAATTGAAAATGCCTTCAGCAAATTCCTGTTTTAATGGGAAAATACTTTGTCATGCAGTTTTTTAATTAGTATTCACTAATTCAAATTGGTTTATCATTTAGCCAACTGCACATTAGATTTTTAGCGATGCATTTTCTCGTCTTCGTTTTTATTTGTGGATTTTCCAGTTGATAGTAAAACTGTTGGCGGCTTCCATAATGCTTCGACGAGTGGTTCTCCGCATTTTTCTGACTAATGCAACACCTGAAGGATTAAATTAAAAAATCATCATCGGAGGCTCAATTGAACCTGATTTGGGTGAAGGATGATGGGATTGTAGCTGCTTAAATTAGAAACCAGGGTAGGGAAAAGGATACATTTTAAACTGAAATAAAGAATTCGGCCCCTTACGCCGAGGTTCAAAGGGCTAATAGTCCAAAATTTGCTTCTTAAAATGTCAATCATTAAGTATTTCTTAAGCACCAAAGGTAAACTCACTATCGAATTAGTTAAGGGGCTGCAGGAAATAGAAATATAAAAGAGGTTATCTTTTTTTTTCTTTTCAATGTGAGGGTGGAAAAGCCTAGACAAAAATAAAGTTTCTTAGTCTCCATAAGAGACACCAACATTCACTCATTCGTGATTTAATAAGTACCTCCACAAGTCGGTGACTGCTATCAGAAGATCTTTTTATGTTGGCATTTGCCTCCTTCCCCGTTAGTCTTTAAGTTGTATGAGGATAGAGAACTTTATGTCTCTACTTTGTCTGCAGAGCTTAGAATAACAACTGGCACATATTAGAAATTCCATATACATATTTGCTAAATGAATGCGTAAGTGATTGAATGAATGATTCGATATGTGCTTAAGAACTATTTCTCAAGGTGGCAGGTGGTCTGAGACCCGAAAGTCCAACACGAGTTAGCCGAAAAGGAGGGGAGAGTAAAAGTAGAATAAGAAAATGTCTTGCAGAACAAAACGTGGATGGCAATACCATTTACATTAGCGCCCCCACAAATGAAATCCTTAGGTATAAATCTAACAACATATGTGTAAGATCTATGTGAGAAAAATGACAAAACTCTGATACAAAAGAAATCGGAGAACTGAATAAATCGAGAGATACCCCGCATTCATTCCTGGGGCCTCAGCATGCCGCTGGAATGGGGGCACTCGAGGGAGGAAGGCGAGCACAGCAAGAAACCCCACAGCACAGGTGAGCCCGCACCCCGTCCTCCTAGGTAGCCGTGGCAAGTCTCTACCATGCGGCCTGGTTCCCCGGGTTTCTATTCACAAGATGACTTTTACGAAGTCGAGGTGGAGCCATGGGCCTGGGGCTGGTGAACGTGGGCTGGGGGACTCGGACGAATCCTCACTCTGCTCACAGTTTCAGGATTCGAATCCGTGGGCAGCCCGGGCGACTCTGTGGTGCGCTGTTTGCAGCCACGCTGGTGGAAGCAATTAATCCTCTGTCGAGACTTTGTGCTGCAGCCTAACTCTTCCCTTAGGCTGAGCTTTCTGTGAAAAAGTGCGTGTCACTGATGAAAGATGCCCCGAACATTTGTGGGGCTGAGGCCAGAGTGCAAGCAGAGGGCCTTCTACCACGATAGTTTGGAAGCTACAGATCAAGCTCACGAAGTGTTAAATAAGATATGTTCTATTAGTCTGTCTTGATAGTTATACCTTCGTGATCCTTTTAACTTAAAGTGTGGTCCACAGACCAGCGGCATCAGTATCATCTCAGAGCTCATTAGAAACACAGACTTTCAGGCCTTCCCTCCTATTTACTGAGTCAGAATCCACATGTTAGCAAGACACAGGAAATAGAGCTAATATTATTCTAGTAACTATGTATGGGGCCAGGTGGGTACTAGACTTATCATGAGATGACTTCGTCAATTATAACAAATGTCTAACCACTGTGCTATATCCATGAAACTAACATAAAATGTCAACTGTAATTGGAAAAAATATTTTTAAAAGACCTCCAGTTACTCTGTTAGCACTTTGAACTTTGAGAAGCACTGTTGGGAATGACCTCGAAGGCAAGGCCAAGTTCTCACGGAGAACCCCCAGATATCTTGGAATACTGCCCCCAAGCATGACAACATGACAAGAACTGCCTCAGCCCCCAACCCCTATCCTGAACCCCTTCTCTTCCCAATCCCAAAGCATCATGCACACACCTGAGTGGATGCCCCAGTCTACACGTTCATATCCCTTGAAGACAGTTGCTCCTTGGTCTCTCCTGGGGCCCAAGAGTATACCGTGGACAGGACGGCCAGTCACTGGGACCTTGGCTGTAGGCCTGAAAGGAGCTTAGGATCATTGAGGCAGGAGATTCCAGGTTCCTGGGTATAACAGGGTCTAGAATGGGGGCATGGGCTCTAGGCTGGCACATGCCCTTGACCCTATAGACACCTCATACCACGGAGAAGGGCACGGCCAAAGAAGAGCCAGCTGAAGTGCAGGGCCCTTTTGCTCCGGTGTGAGGCCAGCACTGCATAAATGTCTCTCTTCCTCTGGGTGTGAGATGAGAGTGGTCATGGCCTTCAAGCTGCAGCGCCCTCAACACAATCAGATAATAATAGATGGAGACTCGTACTTGAAAACCCATCCACATATTGGAAAATAAAAAACAACAGCTATTGAAAGGCATCCAGGAAATACCTCAGAGGTTGCCGAGGCCGAGGTCTGACTTTCCTGCCATGCGGGGTGGGTTGGAAGGAAGGAAGACGTAGCATGAGAAAGGTAGATTGCCCCCAACACAGTGAGTCTGAGGCATGGCGGGGGAGAGCGTATGCGCAACTTTTTAGTTGCATAGTACTTGACGTGTCCATGATAAATTTGACTCGTACTTTCATGGTTAGTCAAAAACTGGCTCCCTAAAAGATATTCTGTACCCTCTTTCAAAATCTGACCATCCATCAAATGGAATTTCTTTAAAAAAAAAAAAAAAAGTAATGAAATGTGATTAGTGCAAATGTCTGTGAAATTTATTGTACTATTAAAATCCTATTGGGTCTTTGTTTATGAAATGTATTTTTCTGTATTCGAGGTTTAGGGAGGCTTGATAATGAGGCTTTGAAGATTCATGGCCTCTTTTCTATGGCTTAATTTAGGCTCTATATCAAATATGTAAAATAACATTATATCTTTCCACCACCTTTGTGGATCATACATTTTGTTATTATTTCCCTGCCAGAGTTTTTTTTTTTTCTTCTCCTTTTATAAATACAGAACTACTAATAAATAGTAGGCACATTTTTAATAGAGAGAGCCATTATCTAGAGCAGAAAGGAGTGTGAGTTTGGATGACACCTTCTTCTTCTCGGTTGACCCCCAGGGTTAGGTGGACACCTACTGACTGGTGCATAGTGTCAGCTGCCCCCACCCCACTCCCCGTACACTCATTGCATTTTAGGAAACGCATGTTTCTTTATGGACCGTGTTTCCCTAAGCTTCCCGTGGCTCATCATTCAGTCTGTGTAGGTGGCGAATGGCTTGCTCAGCAGAATTGTCCGTGGGGCGCAGAGATTAAGACGGTCAGGTGCACGGTCCACTTTGGGAGGAGAGGAGGTTGCCAGCGGCACATTCGTGACTTGAGAAACCACCCAGTGATCTCTGAAGTTCCCTCCATCTCATCGTGGGCCAGTTAAGGCCTTTCCTTGTCCCTCCCGCAACCACTTCTTAGATTCTACGCTCTGCTTTTCTCTTAACCTTCATTGCACCAGTGACTTCACGTTGTTCTAAGGAGGAAGACCCGGGTCCTGACCATGGCCTGAGGAGCCCTGT
>NW_006439191.1:5962773-5970520 GCF_000325575.1 Pteropus alecto | reverse complement strand
CTCCCCGCCCTGTGCACCTGCCCAGGTGCCTTCCTCAGGATCCTCAGACTCACCACGCTCCCTTCGGCCAGGGACCGCTGAGCTCACTGTTCTCTCTACTTAGACATCTCCAAGTCCTGCCTCACCTACTTCGTACCAACCGTTTCCCCAGATACCTGCTCTGTCTTCTCATCCTCAGCTAACCCTGACTTGGCTCCTCTGTGTTGATCAAATCTGTTTCTTGTACATTTTCAAGGCACTTTTTTTTAAGTAATGTGTCTTTGGGTAGTATCTGCTTGTCCCACTGGACTGAAACTCCTCAGGGGCAGAGACGATGTCTTCTTCAGCTTTTCCTCTGTCTTCTCAGCCCTTACTACAGAACCCTGCTGGGCCCTCACTGCCCTGTGGGAAGGATCAGAGAGCAGTGTGCGGTTCTCTTCCCTGCCTTTCCCTAAGGACAGCGCTGCGTGGTTTAATACTTGGCAAACTGCCATCGAATAACTTACAGGTTGGTGACTCATTTAAAGACGCTCCTTTGGGGATAACGGAGCAGGGTACAGAGGTCTTCCTTCAAGCTTTACGAGAGGGAGCCAGCCCGCAAATGCTTCTGAATTACATAGTTTGGTGCCGTTAGGTCCTCGAGAGCCCCAGGAAAAATGCTTGAGTCTGTCTTTAGATGCCTGAACCAGCTAAGGAACTTCAGTAACTTTGAGCCCAATTCTTACCCTAGGTGGCACCAGAAAGTGTCACATACCTTTTCCCTCTGCCTCCAGGCGGGAGCGTTTTAATTCTCTTAAGCAGTGGTGGTTTATTCCTCAGGAGCAACTCCGTTTCCTCCCTTATAATCAGTGTCGCAGGGACGCTGTTCCTGCTGCCTAATAGAAATTCCTTTCGCTATAATTAAATAAGCCCATTTCCTTTTTCTTTCCCCAGGGAGAATCCATTTTGATAATTCTTCTCTAAATAGATGAATCATGCTTCTATAACGCTTTACAGTTTACAAAGCATTTTAAGTGCGTCATCTCAAATCTTCAAATGACTCAGGGACTTGAATATTAATTCCTTTTCCTTCACAAAACAGCCCAGAGAGATTATTGAACTTGTTCAGGATCACATGGCTTGTCCGTGACACTGATGGCCAGATGGATCTCAAACCCAGGTGTTCGCGTTTCTAAACTCCAAGTAGTTTTCACAATTTCCGGAGCCACTGTCTGTAAGCAGGAAGAGTGATTTTCTACCTAGTCCTGCCTTTGGCTTGTCACCATCATGTCATGTTAATGCGTATGTTTCTCAGCTGCTAATTTCTACACCTGTGTCCATTTTCACTGTTCTTTTCTGAGCTCTAAGTTTTCCATGTATAGAATTGATGCTATAGCCCTGAAATATACAGTGTCTTTAAAAATTTTTTTTAAATGATTAGATTTCAGTGATTCCTTATATAGTGCACTTCTAGTCAAGCCTTCCGGTATGGTGCTAGCTTTGTTTTTTTAACCACAGGATTTATTAGCCAGCCTAACAATGACATATAATTTAGCAACAAAGGTCGCTACTAGTAGGAATCCACAATCTAATGGGTGAGATGACAGATGGCGGAATTTACAGATTAAATGTCTATTCTGAGATGTGCGTCCATACTCCTCTCTCTGCCATGCTTTCATGGGGGAACACTTTTTTAAAAATTCACAGAAAAGGGATGCTAGGCACTTAGACACACTAAGTTGTGTCTTCTTGAAATGAAAACAGAAAAGAAATCAGAAGAACTCAGAGACTTTCTGGGAGGTCCCGCGTTGGGGGAAAGACCAGGTCACCAGCATTCAGTACTCCTCAGACGACACTGGGGACTCACGCTGTGGTTACTGGGCTGCCACCACGTTGTCATCTGCAGGAAGAGGACTCTCCCAGGTTCCTTCAGACGACTTTCTTTTTCTCTCTAAGTCTTTTCATTCCTTTGTGTTTATTCCATAGTATGGAACTAGAATCAAGCTTGAAAATTGGACTTTCTATTTGTGGTTGGAGAAAAAAAAAAAGAGAGAGAGAGAAGGAAGCACTGGCAATTTTTCTTTATCTGGGTTGTATAAATTATGTCATGTTTGACTATTTTAGAATCATTAAACATTTACCAGGCAAAATAATTGCAATAATGATCTTATAACACTACTAGGTAATTTTTTTTAAATGAATAATCTGTGGTAAAGTTTATGTCACAGTTTATTTTGTGTGTGTGTGTGTGTTTTTCCCTTTTGGCCAAATGGTTTTCAATAGCAATTACTGAAGTGTCAGTGACCTTCTGGTTCAATTGAATTAAAAAACTTAAATGAAGTTTTACTAGTATCAGTCTTGGCTGTCATACAGGTAATTGAGAACATGATATATGCTACAACAATGCCACCTATAGTTAGTAGACTTTGTTTAAAGCAAGGTAAAATTTTATATATATACTGCCAAGAAAACAATTTCAAATGAAGATCTGTTAACCAACGGTGTTTATGTAGTACTTACTCTTTCAAGCGTTAGGAAGTAATAGACAAAGAAATAGTAAGAGTAAGGGGCTCACATAGTGACTCTTTCAAGGTTGATGGGACTGTAGTTAAAAAAAAGAAGTTTTTAATAAAAAATAGACAGTATTTGTTCTAAGATTTGTTCTATCTTCTAAGATTTGTGACGTCTCCATTTATTTTCTTTAAGGTATCCTTGGATGAAAACATTCCCTTACTTTTATTCAGATAGAATTTATCAATCTTTTCCTTTATGTTAGCACTTTTTATGTCATAAAGATATTATATTATTGTGTCTTCTTAAAATATTAGAGGGTTGATTTTTAGCTTTTATTCCATGTGGCGTTTGCTGTGGTGTGTTGTACGAGGCAAGGTTTCTTTCCAGGATAATCAGTTGCCTTAGCACCATTTACTGAATACTTCATCCTTTCCCAAAGACCTGCAACTTACTTTCGTTACAGACCAAGTTACCACCTGGTGAGGCCCTATTTCTAAGCTCTCTATTTGGTTCTGTTGATCAATGTGTTTATCCTTGTATAAATATCATATTGTTTCACAGTAGCTTTATAATATGTCTCGACATCTGTAGAAGAAGTCAGTGGAAGGATGGATGAATAAATTTGGTCTAGTCATTTGGAAGACGATAGAGCCGTGAAACCAATGAACCGCTGCTATGTATCAACATAGGTGAATCGTAGAAACATTAACATTTAATGAGAAAACGAGAAACAACCAGAAAGAACATTGTATAGAACAATACCATCCTAAAAGATCACATGGAAATAAGTGTGAACAGTATATTAGCTAGGGACACAATCTTGTGATAAAATTTCTAAAAACAGAACAAAACGAAGGAAGGATACCAACACAGTTCACGGTAGTGTGACTTCTGGTGAGGAAAGAAGCTGAGGGTGATGGAGGAGTGGTCCACAGGATGCTTTAGTGGTTTTGGGCAGTGCTCGTTACTTAAGCTGGACGGAAGTTTCCTGAGAGTTCATTTTGTTATTATGTTTCATAATTTACATATATGATACATAAATTCTTTTCACATTAACTATTAAAAAGTGAAATTGAAAAAACTATAAAAATATGTACGTTTTGATAATTTTACAAAAGCATATGAATATTAAAATTTTAAATCCTCCAAAGGACTAGACTTGCTACTTACATTCCCGGTTTCTTTAACGTCTATTTCTAATTCGGATTAAATAAACTCACACACACATGTAGTATTTAGGTAAACTGATATGATATAATACAATTTAAATCCTAGCTCTGGAACTAACTAGCTGTTTAAACTTAACATGGGACTTAAAGACCCTAAGCCTCAATTTCCTCATCTGAAAGTAAGAATAGTCCCTCATGGGTCTTTGGGAGAATTGACAGTTCCTGGCACATGGTGAGGAGTCAGTAAAGATTAGTTTATGTATCTATAATGTTATTTCTCAATAGCTGCATATGTGCATATATGTGTGTGAGAGTGTGTGTGTGTACATTAGTAAAGAAATATAGTTAAAAATAATCCTCAAAGAGTTAATCATGCCTTTTAATAAACTGGGAAACAGACAGTGGTTTTGGGATATCCCTTTTAAAACTCAGCCTCATTAAAAAAAAAAAAAATTTTATGGATTCTAGTTTTTTGTTTGGAAGCACAGTTTCAAATTCTTTTCTTTTAAATAAATAGGTATATTTGCAACTTTTTAAAGGCAACATAGTTGAAGACTAAAAATGCATGTAAGTTTGCAAATAGTCCAGATACGCAGTCTTCTCAAGAGCTTGAGAGGGTTAAAAATTTGTTCTAGGATCTGGGAATATGGACGTGAGCAACGTATTTGTGGAACGAATGGGCATAGGCATACGGCAGTAAACAGAACTTCCCTGTCCTCATTAAGTTACATTTGGTAGAAGAAGATAGAGAGGGTGAGGGAGAGAGAGAGAATGGAAACGTGAATGAAGGAAGGAAGGACATTAAGAGGGGAGGAAAAAAGAAAGGAGCAAAGTACATAAAAAATAAGTTTATCATCAGAATGACCAGAATAAAAACAAACAGCACGTTCTTCTGACAATGATGAAATACTTGTATATAAAATGATCAGAATGAACTTTTATCCATTGCTGCTAAGTGTGTAAAATAGAACAATCACTTTGGAAAACAGGCGGTTTCTGCGAAATTAAAAATTTCTACCCTCTGAGCCAGCAACTCCATGCTCAGGTATTTACCCAAGAACAAAGAAAACGTAGGTGTAGACCACGTCTCGTAAAGAGTCTCATTCATGATAGCTAAAAAATGGCAATAATTCCAAATGTCCATCAACAGACAATGAATAAATTATGGCAGTATATTTATACAATGGAACACTGCTCATCAATTAAATGGTATATACTATACACTCAACAGTATAGATAAATCTCAAAAAATGTTATACTGTGCAAAAGAAAACCAGATGCAAAGTAAGTAGGTAATGTACGTTCCATTCATTCAATCTTCTGGAAGAGGCAAAACTAAGCTTTGATAACAAAAGTCAGAAGACTGAGTTGCCTCTGCTTGGGAGGTAATTGACTAGAGAAGAACATCAGGGAAATATTGGGACGTGATATAAACGTTCTGTAACTTGACTGAGATGGTGGAAGAATGGATACATTGGTCAAAATGTATCGGTTTATACTCTTAAAATCTGTACATTTTACTGTTGGCCATTATTAATGAATAACTTAACACTTTCATGAAAAAAATAGCATCGCTGTGATTTTTCGTAGAGAATAAGTTGAACAGGGCTGGAGTGGACCTAAGATCAATGGGACTCCATTATGGGCAGATGATGGGGATGTGGGTCAGCTTGGTAAGGATGAGGTGATGAGAACTGGTCAGGCTCTGAATATATCTTGAGGGAAGAACCACATGGATTGTATGAGTGGTTTTAGGATGTCTCTAAAGTTTTTGGCCTGAGCAACCAGAGGATGGGAAATTTAGGAGAAGTCTAGATTTAGTTAAAGGGTAAGGATAACAGGAATCATTCTGGAAATGTTAATTTTGAGATGCATCGTAGACATCCAAATGAATTGTGCTGAGTAGGAAGGTAGATAAATGAGCTGGAGTTTAGAGGAGATAGCTCTGCTAAAGTTATAAATTTGGGATTTGTCAGCATATACATGGTATTCAAAATTATGGAGGCTAGCCATGACCACCTAGGGAGTGAGTGTAGAAGATAGAACGTCCACGGACTTACCTTCTTTAACAATTAGAGGACAAGGAAATGGGGAATAATCAGCAAAGGAGACGGGGAAGAAGTAATCAGTGAGGGAGCGATCTCCAAGTTTAACAAAGAAGTAGAAGAATTTCACCAAGCCTTTCTGCTTCTAGGTCCTTTGGCATCAGATCTATCCAGTGCTAAATACTTTGGGCATCACAGTGATATGATGCTTTTCATAATCCATCTTCATAATCTTGAACTCTTTATCACCTTTTAGACTGAAAGTACAATTTTAATATTATTGCAGAATACTAGGGTTTCGTATGCGTTTTTTGTTTTGTTTCATTTATTTTTTCCTATTTGGTTAAGCTTTGGCTTTTGTTTATTCCTTGATCGGAAGCTTTTGACAGATAAACGATTTGCGCATGAGTGACGCCAACCTCTGTAAGCTTGCCAAATGTGATGATTTCTTCTGAAAGACCCGGCCATGTCTGTGATCTGTAACTGCACGGTCGAGCATGTGCCAGGCTGGCTCCTGTGCACACAGTCACTTTATTTCCGGGGCAGCACCACGGGGCACTCTCTTTAGAAGGCATTTTGAGAAGAGTCAAATTTAAGTTAAAACCAACTCCATATGCCATTGCCAATGCAAATAGTTCCAATGAGGTGACAATCAGATGAACAGCTAAGTTCACACATGCTCAGGCAGGATCACTACGGAGATGTCACAACTCTCTCCTCTGCCTGTCAGCTGGCAAGTGCCTTAATTGAGGAAACACAGCATGTAGATTGCCATGAACCACACCCATCTACAGAGGATATCCTCGGTATTCTGGGACATACATTATCTATATCTTTTAGAACCCGATTATTCAGAATATTATTCAACTAGTGGAATGCTCAAGCCATGATCATTGGCTCATTTTATATAAGCCCCCTGTATTTATGAGTCTTGATCAAGTAATTAGATAGTTTTCAGTGCATTATAATTAAAATTGCATAATCCAGCCTGTTCTTGTTTCCTTAGAAGAGGCCAAGATTCATCATGTTGAATTAAACACCAAGAGGCGGGAATAGTGATGGCATTTTCAGAGCACGGAATGGAGCAAACAGAACTTGGTTTCGATGGCTTCAATGCAGGATAGGGATTTCTTATAGAGTGTCTTCACAGAACTTTCCAGAAAACGGCCACCTGCGATGTGAGATGACCTCTTCAGTGGATAGGAGGCTGTACTGAGGTTTTAACAAATGTTATACTGAGTTATTACTTATGGCACTTTTTATCCACAGTCTTACAATTTAAAAAATAGTGATGGAACTCATATTAAGAAGTCCATTATCTCCTAATTTTAGGAAAATGTCCAGAGTTACGATATTATGATGTTATTTTACTCATAAAGAACAAAGATGGCAATTGATTGATGTTCCTCTTCCCTTCAACAATTAAAAAATAGGGCTGAGCATGCAGCCTATAGAGATCTAAAATAGTGGTAGTGAAACACGGCGTCTGGTTCATTTTTAATTTCACGTAGGCTTTTTAATGTTTTCCATACTGGTCTTATGACATTTTTTACCATTGTCCCCCCAAACTGATACATCATTGACGGTGGACCATGTTATTGCTTTTAGCATTTATAACTTTATAGAAAGGACGTGGATTTATTCATTTACCTAAGCATTTTAAAATAAGACACAAAAGAATATTTGAGTTACATTTTATATTATTTCAAAATGATTTTGGCATTCTTTCAAACTTTGCAAGTGGAGCCTTCGCTCGTAGAGCGCTTTGATTTATGATGACATCACGTCCTTTCAGAAACGTTATTATGTCACTGGACCTGAACAGTGAGGTCGAAAGTACATGTGAAGTAATTATGGGCCTGGAAGACCATGCTTCAGTTCAAAGGACGGTGAATAGGGCCAAGAGGGAGGATGAAGGATTCAGGACCGGGGCGGGCTGGGAGCGGGTAAAAAGAGAAGAAAGCAGATTCTGAAATATGGTCATTGGCATGAGCAGACGCTTTACCTTCAGCATTTTCATGCTATGCTTCGGGAAATGGAAAAAAAAAAAAAAGGAAAGAC
>NW_006439191.1:5914465-5962701 GCF_000325575.1 Pteropus alecto | reverse complement strand
GGCTGGGGAGGTTTACATAAATGAGAGCAGGTGCCGCCGTGCAGAGGTAACTATTCAGCATATGTAAGTGCAGTTGGAAAATCATTGACTTGCAGAGAATACTCGAAATTGGTCCCTAATGGCTTTGGTTTTTGTCATATGGTCTTGATTATAAGGCTAAAATTGCATTGCCATGCCTTTAGTGTGAACGAGATGGATGGATAATTATTACGTGCGCTGAATACCTTTCTGCGAGAAAGAGCCAGGATGTCCCTGGTCACTGCAGCTTCCATGTCGCCTGGGTGTCAGCAAAGCCACGTCGTCACCACGTTTCTGTGGCCCTGTGGTGGGGCGTGCACACGCGCACATGCACGTACGTGTGCAGACTGTGACAAGCCACCTTGGAGCAGCGTGAATGCCTATGCAGCAGTGTTCAGAGGAGCCTCAGCGTTAGTGACAGGGACTGACAGGTACAGAAACGAAACGACGTGCTCTGGAAAATCAGCGACTCTTGGCGATATCCACGTGCTAGTGGCTGGTACCAACGCAGTGCCAGGAAAGAGTCGGGGCTCAGTTTGAAATGTTGCAGGAAGGTTTCAATGATTGACGTTAGGAGCTGTCGAGAAAACAAGAAACGTTCGTGGAAGACCAATGCTTCTAGATACACTAAAAGAAAATATCTCCCTTTGTTCCTGTGTTCTTTTTAAACCGATGTCGCTGTTTCACACAGTTTTCGGGATCTTCTCACAGGTGGGTGTGATGATGGTAACTAAAATTCCAGCCGCTGTCGCTGAGAATAAATTCCGTGTCTGTTTGATATTCGTCACCACCACCCCTCTGGCGGGGACATCAGGGGAGTATGCCATGGGAAGGAAGAACCGTCTCCTGACAGGACTGTGCTAAGATCCTCGACCATGATCACACCATTCATTCATCACAGGAGTATGTATTATGGGACCCTGGCCTTGGTAGGCTGTGGCTTCTCCTTTCTCTGCAGCGCTTTGCAAAATATGGGCAATTGGGGACGAGGACCACTGTTCTTCTACACTGAGCCTTGAACTTCGGGGCCAGCACTGAAGGGAGAAACAAATCACGGTTTGCTGACGCACTCAGAGGAGCAGACATAAGTTTGAGAGAACAAGGTTCTGAGTCCAAAAATCAACGTTTGGAAGTTTTTTGTTTGTGGTATATAATTTGCCACTCAAAGCCCAAACAGGGCGTTTGCGTTGGAAGGGTTACATGAGTTGATTGATCAGATAATTAGCCAATCACCTCAGCTGTTCTACTGATGCTATTTTGATTGTTTTGATGCAGGATGGATGTTGGAAGGTCAGAAATAGCCCAAACATTTAGGATGGTTGTTTCCTTATAAATGGAAAGAAAAAGAGGGGAAAAAAATGGAAATATAGAAGTTAATATAGGGATGCAGAACCAACGTGTGTGTATTTCTGTGCATAATAGTTAATGGAAGGATAAGAAAACTCATAACAATTATTTTAACATATTTAATGCAAGCTTTTATTTCAGGTGTAAATATAGTGATACATGGCTCCTTCATACCCATTGTTATGCTGCACCACATGGTAATTAAATCTTGGATTCCAGGGAAGTAAACCACGAGAATTATACTATTTTGGTGCTGTTCTTAGCTTTCGTTTCTATTGAAAAATGCTAAATTAGTAGCATTTTATGATTCCTGATTTAGCTCTTTTAATAAGAAGCAGAAGCTAAAAACAGCCCAAGCAAGCAGTTGAAATCTTATCACAAGCCGGTAAGATCAATAAGCTAAAAAAAAGTATGAAAAGTTTTTGAGTGACAGCTTAAAAATGGAAAATTTAAATATATATCACTGCCTTCTGCTCCATTGTGGAAGGCATAAAGCCCATTTTGGCAGTGCGTTTTTAAGCAGTCGAGAAAGTGATTTATTTGTATTACCGGGTTTGTGTTTATGTTCCATGCTGTAAACTACGCTTATGGCAATATATCTGTGTTAAGGCGTTCATACTAGCAGTGCCGCCTAAACTCGACGTTACACATATTGTTCAAAGGGTAGTTTATTGGGCTATAAATAGTAACATCAGTATTGACACTTGCTGCACCCTCTAAGTGCCTGGGTAACTGTGTCCGCTGCTGCCGCTGACAGTACATAAAACATAAATAGTGACTGCAGGGATGTTTCATGCCTCGCGCTGGCGTTTCCACTCCCCTTCGGTCTTCAGAGAAGGGGTTCTACGTGTGAGGAGAGCGCAGTAGGTTTTCCTAGAGTCTATCACAGGGATGTGTTTACAGGAAATTACCTCTTGGTTTTAAACATTCTTATTTCACATGACCACTTATCTTGTGTCACAAGGAAGAATAAATAATCATTGCCCTGATACTTAGCAAGTCAGGACCTGAGTTTGGGTTTAAACTTCTGTACCTGAACTAGGTCTTCACCTTAATATGAAGCTAGTTGGTATTTATTCATTCATTGAACAAGTTTTAATTGAGGGTTGACTGCTGTCTCAGTCCATGTCTGCTGCTGTAACAAAATACCACACACTGGGTGCCTTCTAGATAACAGAAATTAACCTCTCGCAGTGTTGGAGGCTGAGTCCAAGATCACGGCGCCGGTAGACGTGTGGCTGGTAGGGTTCGCTTCCTGGGTGCCTGTCTTTTTGCCAGATGCTCTCGTGGCAGAAGGGGCGAGGATGTCTCTGTGGACTTTATTGTAAGGGCGCTAACCCCAGTACGAAGGGTCCACGCTCATGATTTATGTCCCTTCTGAAGGGCTCACCTCCAAGCTCCATCAGAGCGGGAAATGGGACTCAGCATGGCCTTTTCGGTGGGACACTTTCAGTCCACGGCGACTACTGTGTGGTGGCCCCTCCTGCCACAGGCGAGTATACATCGTAAGTTTAATTTCTTTTGATGTTTCAAATCTGTTTGAATTTCTCCAGACACACTCTCTCGTATTAAAGGCAACAAAGAACGAGAACACTCTTAAAAGTTGCCTTCAGGTGGCAAAACAGTCATATAAATCATGAATACACTCCTTTATCTCACTGCGTTTGTAAAGACTGATGCCATATGTTAAATTAAGCTTTGAGTTCATTAGGAATGGAAGAGAATAGTCATATCTAGTAATTCATTCCTTCAGTCACTCAACAGACTGTTACGGAGTGCCAGTTACGTGCTCGAAACGCTGTGGGTCTCTGGAGAATTAACAGTAAAGGGATCACCTCCCTTATCCTAAGACACAGTCACATGATGTCACATTTTGCTGAGATCATCCAACGGAGTTATGAAAAGTTACTTTTCTCTCAAACTAATAAAAGACAAGAGTCAAATGCATCAAATGATAATGATCGAAACATTTTTTGTTAGTTTGTAATTTCTTGCTAGTTTTGTAATAGAGTATGATAGAGGCAAATTCCCTGAAATGCTAACGTGTACTTCCTGTGCCCTTTTTACCTCAAATATCTTATTTCTGAGAACTGAATGGGTGGTGACAAGAAAGAATCGAATTTGAGGACCCGTAAAAGATAGATAGCCTATGAAGTAGCACACTGGGTGTGCTAACGATGCCGAATGGTATTAATCTTATTGAAAATGAAGATAAGCAAGCGTGGACTGTTTGCTTTCACTTGAAAGGAGCCAAGCACCAGCATAGACAGTGAGCTAGGAAGAAGGTGATTTTTCTCAAAGCCATAAAAGTTTGTGCCTCGATGAAACCTTTCATTCTCCCTGAAGGAAGCTCTATTGCTGTTCGACTTCTGTGGCAGAAAATAAACCTGCATTCTTTGCAGATTGGCAGGCAGGGGCTATGTGGTTCACAGACAGGAAACAGAGCATGGGGGAGTCCCCGAGAAAGTTTTCTTTCTCTGTTTTCATGCACATCCAGAAAGAGGGAGCTGGAGATGGAAGTGGCTGGTCAAAATTGCTCAGCTCAAGAAGCCAGCAGAAACAGGAAACGTTAAATTCTAGAGTTTCTGCTGGTGAAGGTGTTGAGAGCCGGGGTGCGCTGTTCTCTTCTCGTTGGTGCACGAATGGGATCCAGAAGGATATAGAGCCCATGTTCATACCTTCCTCCCCCACATCTGTCAGACTTCCAAAAAGAACTCAGAGCACATCAAACATAGGTTACTGCTTCTTGGCCCCTAAGTACGTCCTTGTAAACCGCACAAAATGAGGGCAGAGTGCCGGCTGGCAGCTCTGGGACCTATGAATTCCGGTCGTTTTTTCGTTAATTCCTCTTTGCCTCCTCCGTTAGTTGAGATATTCGGCTTTGGTCTAAAAAGCAGCTAAAAACCTTATGCAAAGAGCTTGTAAACAAACACCCACTTGAACCATCTGGTCTTGTAACACGTAAAGTGATTAAGCTCCAGAGCTATGATTGTTAAAATTTTAAAAACACAACAATCCCAAACACCCCCAAATAGGCTCCTTCTATAAGTTTATATGGAGGAAAACATGATACTTTACATAGTAAACAATATGCAGAGATTAAAACGACTCTTTGTTTCCCCCCTCCCTTTTCTCTCTTCCTTTCTTTCTTCATGATGAGTGTTAAGAAAGGGAAAGGCTTAAGATGCAGCTATGTGAGCTAAAAATACATCTGCACTTCCACTATCCTGAGTCTGCATGGTTAGCAATTTAGAACGGTTCCTTCCTTATCTTTACGTCCGTTATTATTATTTTTGCCCTTGAATGGGGAGAAGCATGCCGTGTGTACTTGAATTCATGTATGTGCATGTGCACACAAGGGGGTGTCTTAGTACCTTCTAGAATACATTAAGCGATCCAGGCTATTTGCAAATAATGGATTCATATTTTTTGTCCATAATGACTAAAGAAAGTCATGTCGGGGGAAATTAAATATGTTAAGAGCTCTCATTTTAATTGTATAATATCGACACTGTCTTTATAGTTAATTTCCTTGACAAGTCATAGGGCATATGGATTGGATTCTTCAGATATTTCTAACGTGAAAATGATTCTAAATTGGAACATTTCATTTGGGTGACATCATTAAAGGGAAAAAGAATCAGTTGCAGGCGTGTGGAAGGGACGCGGCTTTCTAGCTGGTGGCTGTTGAAATGAACAACACATGGAACCAAAAACTCTCCAGTGAAATAAAAACTCTGAGTGAGAAATCAACATCATTTTAGGTCCCCTATTTCCATCTTTGCAATCTTGACCAGTGCTCATCCTTAGATTTATCCTATCAACGGGAGGAGGGAGGAAAAAGAATAGTTGAGAATAGAGGAGGAAGAGTGTGTAGTTACTGTGATGGTGACTGGTGTATCGAGCAAACCCCTACATTTTAAATGATTCGAATATAATAATTATCTTTTCTCTCACATAAGATCCACACTGGGTATCCTTGGTTGAGCTGGGTCTCTTTCATGGGGCGATCTGAAGGTTGAGCTTCTTCTCTTCTGTTCTCTAACTCCAGTGGACGGCAGGCCTCCGAGGTTGCCTGTATCATCTGCCAAAGCCTGTGGGAAGGGAAATGATATGGACCACTCTGCGGGGGCGGGGAGGGATGGTGGATTATGGACCATGTGTGGAGAGGCTTCTGTCACTTCTGTTTCCGTGGAGGAAAATTCAATCACGTGACCACACCTAACTTCAAATGTAGCTGGGGAATATGGTCTAGCCGTGTGCCAAGGAACAAGAGGAGGTGAATTTGGTGAACTGATGGCTAGCTTCCACCAAGAGGAGGAAAGAGAAGACAAAGATGGCTGTTGATGAAGGACACCCCAGAGCACTCTGCGTTTGGCAAGAAGGAAATAATAAATGAAAGCCTTTTCTGGTGATGTGCCGGTAAACTGTGGGAGGGTAAGGAGACTGGCTTCTAATGTCCGCTGATTTCCTTGGGACAAATGTTCCTCCTACGGCTGGTTTCAAGCTATCCAACGCAAGGCCACTCAGTGTGGACTTGGGGAGCGATGCACAGACCCAGCTCTGCTCTCGTGGAACAAGACACCCTCGTCCTGAGAAAACACAGCTGAGACAGCCAGTTTGTGGGAAGGAAGTGAGCGTTCATGATCTCTTCTGTATTTGACGCATAGGAAAATTCACTTCAGAATGGGTTTATTCTCTTAAAAACCATCAATGTGACGCATTCGTGTCAAGAACAGATGGGAGCACACAATTTTCGAGTCAGAGAAAAACAGCACCGGGAGCACCATGACGCACGGCTGCCGGTCTATACTCAATCCTGGGTCACTCCCAGGCAAAATGTCAAGCCTCTCGACCACGAGGTCATATGCCACTTCTAGAATTCCGTATAATTGTACCCAGAATGGTTTTCCAAAAGCGGAGAGAGATTCGGATGTGGACTGGATTGTGGCGATGAGAGAAAAGCGATACCAAGGATGATGGCTTCTTTTCTGTCCGTAGGACAAGTCGGGTGGTGCTGTCTTTCCCTGTGATGGACGTGAAGAAGCAACATGAACTGAATCAACTTTGGGATTTAAATGGATGCTCCTACCTCAATTGGCTAATTAATTTTGAGTGTTATTGCTAGACCAAGGGCTGTCTATGCTTCTCAAGTTTATAAAGTAGCTTGTCTGCTTTCGCTGTCCAAAGAATTAGGCCATGTCATGATCCCTTTGATTTGCTTCTACCCTTCTGCTTGATACATGCAGACACGATGCCCTTGCATTGAAATCCAGCACAGGAAGTGACAACACATGGGGCACCAGGTTTCCTTCTGGGGGTGTTGCTCCGTGTGGGTCTGTTTGCAGGTGTTAAAGACATAACAGCACTTGAACTGATGGGGGAGGCTGACTCTGCACCATGATGCTGCGGGGTTTTGCACTGGACGTGTATCGTTTAATTGGCAGGGTTACAGACGCGTCATTGCGATCCCAGATTCTGTATGTTCTGTTTGGAACACATGCTGAGGGAGATCAAAAGCTAGCAATGAATTAAATCTATGATGAATGGGTTCTAGTAGTTACTGGTTTATTTTCGGCCAGTTGCTATTTTTGGAAAGTATGAAAACTGATAACGACAGACTCAGGTACAGAGATTTCTTGAACAGTTAATCCATTCACTTAGTCAATACTAAGTGAACCCTAAGGGAACAGCTTTCCCCCTCCCACGCTCTTTAACGATGGTGAAAAGCAAGCTATTCTGAAATGAACTTTCCTGAGGCCAACCTACCCTATTGAATGTTTTTATAACTCTGGTCTGCCAAAAAAACAGAACCAGGCCTTGGCACACCCACTTTGATCAGACCAAGCATCAGAATCATAATGTCCTAAGTACAAAGCTCATTAATTGAATTTCATTCGCTGGACTGAAACGTAGCAGCCAAGAAAGAAAACACTGTCGGCTGTTTTTTATGAGGCCTGGAATCTAAAGTCATTTTTAAAATGTGAGCGATGCAGTTTCTTATATCTTTCATTTAGAATGCTCCTTGGTAAACAGTGTTTCAGATTTGTGTGTTTGTAATTTAAATGAAGACAATACATCACACTAAATCTGAAAAGAAAAGTTTAGGAAATGATTCATTTCTCTTTTCGTATGATCTACTGTAGAACATCATAAGTTAAGTAGGTAAAGAGAGAAGAAAAAAAAAAAAGGTTTGTAGATTTTAGGAGACAAAATTGAACCATTTCTGAAACTGAGTCAGTCCCAATAGTTAAATCTTTATTTTGTTCAAGCAGACTAATACATTCCGCCTGATTCATTTTTTATTTTCTCTCGGGGTCTGCTTGCGGATTTGCCTCAACAAAGGAAGCATCATGTTACATCTTTTAAATAATTGATGGCTCTCAGTCCAAGCCAGCTCGAAGGAAATTCTGAAAATAGTTACCGATTGAGCGCGCGCCTCCTTCCTGCCCCCGCGCCCCTCTGGAGCGCTCTCCTCTCCTCTCTGTTTAACGAAACCTGCTTCTCCTTCCTTGTGCTGCTTCTCTCTGGACTGGTAAAGAATGATATCATTTGGGCCCAGGGTTTACCTACCATCGGTGCCTCCCTTTATTTCATATCATTCCGTATATTTTTTAAGACAGGGGGAGCTGTTAGTTATAAGCCAATTGATGTACTGAAGAACTCTTAATGAATCATCAGAAATGTATCATAATCACCACCAGAGACACTTTATTGGGACTATGAAAACTGGTCTGAGAACTTGTCCCTCTCAATTCAGAGTATGCTATCTCCACAGGTCGAATTACCCCGGAAGCTGGGTCAGCCGTGGGCTTGCCCCAATCCAGCTGTTCCTGCAGGTTCAAATACTGTGGATTGATCTCTGTTGTTGCCTCAGAGAGAGAAGGGCTTCTCCACCTTCCTTCCCTCACCGTTGGGGTCATGAGTGATTGTCTGAGATGTGGAGAAGATATTAGTGTTTTCAGGCAGCTGTGGCTGGTAGAGCATTAGACTGGTCCATGGCGAACCTGGCTCCTAGTGACTTTGTAAGTCACTGTGCCTCCGAGCACCTCCATTTCCTCACTGGTAAAATGGGGGCTTCGTAGTGGATCATGCCCAAGCATTCTGTCGGCGATGGCGTTCTTGCATCCTCCGGCATGATGAGCCAGGGGCAGCTGCGCTGCATTGGATTTTGAGGGCATCAGTGGTATTCGAGTTTGCTCCTCATTGTTGACCTTCCTCTTCTTTCCCATTTTTTTCCCCCTTTCTCTTAGTCTTTCACTTACTTCTTCTCTTCTGCTACGTATCTCCTTTCTTTTCCCTTCCTGACTTTCCACATTTCCAGGGTTAAGCGGGAGGAAGATGTGTTGGAATACGGGATCTTCACTGACTTAAGGAAGAAGTCACTTATTTAAAAGATATTCTGTCCTCACTTACAGAAAAGCTTTGTCCTTCAGCAGTTGCATCAGAAGGTAGCCAATGTTATTGAATTTTGGAAGACTAACTATAAAGTGGCAAAAAGGAGGAGATCTAAAGCTGGAATTCTCCGTCCGCGCTCACTTTAACTGGGGCAAAGCCACGCGCTGTATACACCCCTGAAAAAAACTAGATCTAACTTGACGTACAATAATCCTCCCTTGTCCACGGTTTCGCTCTCTACAGTTTCAGTTACCGGCGGTCAACCGCGGTCCGAAAACATTAAACAGAAAATTCCACAAATAAACAGTTTATAAATTCTAAATTGTGCACCACACTGAGCAGCATGATGAAATCTCGCGTTGTCTTGCTCCGTCCTGCCGGTCCAGGAGTCGCTCCTTTGTCTAGCGGATCCACATTTGTCTTAGCACAGAGGCACTGAATCATCTCGCGCCATCACAAGAAGAGGAAGGGTGAATACCGTATGACGATGTTTTTTGGGGGAGCGGGGAGGGACCATATTCACATAGCTTTTATTACGGTATATTGTTGTAGTTGTTCTATCTTATTATTAACTGTTGTTAATTTCTTACTGTGCCTAACTTATAGATTAAACTTTATCATAGATTCGTATGTATAGGAAAAACACGATATATCTAGGGTCAGGTCCTGTGCATGGTTGCAAACATCCAGTGAGGGTTTTGGGAGTGTCCCTGTGGATAAGGGTCATTACTATATTATTGTCCATCTCTGAGCCACTCTCTTCCTTTCAAGGGACATTTTAAAGCATTGTGTTGATTATATTGTTCCATTTTTCTGTTATTAGAGCAAGCTGCAGTGGAGACGAGGGATGCTGAAGTCATTTTCGCCCTGAATCTTCCCAGTAACCAGTAGCTCATTTGTATATCCCATCCTTGCCCAGGACAATCTTTTCTGATTGCCTTAACTGAAATTCTAGAAAACAAATCTTCCAATAATCATACCTATTTAGACCTATGGGAACACTATAATGGCAGAGAATCTAGAAAGCCAAGGAATTTCTTGTGTTTATCTTTTACTCCCTATCTGGCTCTATTGCTAAAGTTATATTCAGAAGGATCAAGGGAACTGTGTTTTGCCTTTTAAAAGTCTTCTGTGTCCATTTACTTTTTAAAAATATACGATGCACAAGCTTTTGTATCCATATGTAAGTAGACCATAGGTTCACTCCTCCCAGTAAGATGTACTACTAAGGGTTTGGCATCCAAAACGTGCCTCCCCTCACCCGCTGCCCGCCCCCAAGAATAGCTGTATTGTTAATAGTTGGGTCTCATTGTACTGCTACCGTGTGTCAGTAATGATATGTGCTAAATGGCTTCTCTTTTCATTGGAATATCCAATCTTAGTACCTCTGCGGGATGCGAAGGTCAGATTTGTCCCCCTCTTTGAAAGTAGAGAGGTCATTCCGTACCTTCTAAGAAGGTGACTGCCGTACAGAGGCTGCTGGTGATGGGGATGGGGTGGTATAGATCCTGTTGTTTTGGGGTCAGTGACTGTGGGTAAAAGGACACTGGTCATTTAGCTCTCCGTATTTGCTCTAAAAATACACTCTGGGGTAGGAAAAGGAATCCATACGCTTCCTCCCAACCCCACAGGGCTTAGTTGCAGTGGGGAGGCAACGTTCACACTGTTATCTGTGTGGAAGAGGGCCCCCTGGAGGTGTGCAATGCAAAATCCCTGAGAGTATAGATGGTATGTTGTAACCCCGGCTATTAATTTATTTGTATGTCCCATCTCAATAATTAAGTATAGGCAATTCCTAGTTAACAAAATGGTAGTGTCTCGGTCTACATTTCAAAACTGGTTGTTTGTAATTCAGAATATTTGCAGACAGGGAAAAAAATGAAATAAATAGTAGTGAGTTTTAGGTTATCCACCAAAAAGTCTCAGTCACACTGTAACTGAATGTCTAAGGGTTTACAACGTCTTGTTTTCTGTTCTTCAGTGAATCATCGGCAATGTTGAATAAAAAAATCTTCCACCTGGGTTGGTCATCACCATTTAAAACAGAATTACTGTGGGGCAGTGGGTACTGGATTTCATAGTAAGAGGACATCACTGAGGTGGCAGGGACATCCCACATGCTCTTTCAATGCCCACCATCTCTCCTCATTCCCAAACCCTGAATGACAGAAGTACGCAGCGCTGCCTCTCAAGAACTCCCACATGGAGAGATCCCACTGCCATGGGACAGCTAGCTCCTATACCTTTGGGCTCCGTATTCTTCCGTCAAGAGTGTAGACGTGCCAGGCACCCACTGTTTCTCTCCTTGCAACAGTTCCTATAGGACTTGTGCATGGCTGAAAGGGGGGCTAGTGACAAAGACGGGGACTCTTCCTCCCCCAGGCTCTGAGAGTGGGACCCGCTGCCCACTGACCTTGCCGGTATGTGAGGTCACAAGTAAGACGACCCTGAGTTGAATGCCTCTGCTCAGAGAGAAGTTCCATGTGTGATCCAAGGCGAACTCATTCCAAAAGCTCTGATTACAATATGAGCTTCATTTTAAGTTTTTATTGATTTCAGAGATGGGCTTTGACAAGTCATATACTTAAATGTTACCTCGAAATCACGGCCACATCCGTCGTGACCATTGGCAATATCAGGCAGACAGCAACTTTAACCGACGAAATTAGCACCTTAAGGATTCTTGTTTCTTCACATCCTTCTTTTATACTTCTTGAATCCTAAGCTTTCCTAAAAAAAGAAATAGCAGTCTAAATTCATTCCACTCAGGCTTCTCACCCCGTAGTGTCAGTTGGTAGGTTATCTCCAAATGTTTTTGTATATTTATACAAATTACAGCTTTTTAACAGGCCTCCTGTGTTCCCAGTCCTAGAAAATAAATAGCATTAGATTCTCTCACTTTTGTATCATCTTGACTTCTTCCTTACTCATGAGTATGCTGGAAACATTCCCCTATTTTTATTTATTTCTCGATTCTAGATCCTGTCAAATTCCAGTTTACACCAGAAGCCTCCTCGATCTCCGGGCTTAGCTGCTTTTCAGCTCTAAACGCAAGAATCTATTTTAAAATGATCTCTCTGTTTTCTGGCACTCAAATACTTTCTCTTTAGCATTGAAGCAAATGCTCGAAGTTGCTTTTTTGTAGTCGTGGGGCATTAGGATGAAATTGTAACTGAAACCCCGGCCTTGTCTAATTGTCAAGCGTTTCGCTTTTAACTTCGTTCTTTAAAGAAAATGGGAAGAGCTGCGGGTTTGAAGGGTGCGTTCAGTGAGTACAATTTAGCGGTCCTCAGAGAGTCTTCCAGTCGCAAAGCAGGCACCTCTTTGAAGTGTCAACTCCTCCGAGTCTACAGTTACAAAATCCATGCCTCATGGGCTGTGACTGAAAATGGCCTGACACCGCCCGCTGAGTCAGTATTTCCACCCCTTTGACTGACTGCACTGCGCCAGAGTGCTCACCCAACAAGTCGTCCACAGGTGAGGAGCTTTTCTTCTCCCTTTTCTGAGCCGCAGCCCAGCACAGCATCCTCTGTATTCCTGAGTAGTTGCCTTTTATATGAGGGGAGAGATATGAGTGTGAAGTTAAGTCATATGGAATTGCCTTTTTTGTAGGTCAAGATTGGTAGAATTTTGGCAGCGACACGAACGTGACCTAATCTCTTCCTCTGGTAGACGTTCTACCTAAACCGGCCTTTCGAAGTGCATGTGCGGTGAAAACCTACGTGGAGTTATTTGAAACAGAAGCTTCAAGCTTTTCCAATCAGAAAATGTGTGCTTCTGTACATGTTCCCTTTGATCTTTTCTGAGGAGCAGAGAAATAAGAAACAAAACCCTCCTACTGGGAGAAATTCATGTATTTTGGGACTAATGTGAAATAAGTACAAAGTCCCTTGGTCCCTGTGGTAGCATTTTTTTCCCCCTGAAAGTTATAAATGGGTGATATAATGGAAAATGCTTTGAAACCTTCACCGGTGCATTTGCTATAAATAAGAAGGGAAGAGAAGATTAATAAATCGAATAAAGTGGAGAAGGAAGGAAACTTAAAATAAGAAATGAGGGTTGTACGTTAGTCTGAGTGTTAACACAGCCCCGAGTATATATATAGGAAAATCAAAGACTTGCTAAAGGCAGAGTATAGTAAGTTATAGCTCTTAATGTGTGCTTAACTCTGTTGCCTTGGAGATTTTATTAAATGCAGCGGCCACGGAAATGGACCTCGCTTTTTTTTTTTCCTTGGGGGTTGGATCCTTGCTCACGTCACATAAATGAATGAATAGAGGTGACAATTTACTAGTTCGTCAATGAAGCGATATTAAATTATGAAGATGTAAGGAAAAAATTCCTGCACTAGCATCGTTGCAAGTCGAAAGGGATGCCGTTCCCTACAAGATTAGGAGAGTTTAATGCTCATTTAAAACCACCACAGCATGACGCCGCGTGACACGTGTTGGAGGGGCGAGTGGCCTCCTGACATCGTTGGCTGTTGCTCTGGTCCTGGCAAGTCTTTCTTTAGCAACGTACATGGAGAGGCCCTGTGTTCCCCTCATTTTGTCTTCTAAAATGCAAAAACATTATTTTTTATGCTTTTGAAGTGTTTTATTTCGTGGGATATTCTTACAAATTAGACTATCTTAGGTGTGTGTCGCTGTGATCATGGTTCTTCCTGAAAGGCTTTGCTCACGGTCAGACCGTTTCCTTAATTCTTGTCTCTTGGGGATGCACAAGAAGTTATATATTATTTTTCTTTATCTCTTGTCCTATACTTAGGACAGGAAGCCTCCTCTTCCTCATCCTACCTCCTGTGAACTTATAAAAGTTCTTGGGATGCTGTCAGATACTTACTTCCTGAATACCTGCTTCTCCCCAAGACTGTCCAGATGTTAAGTCTCCTTCACTTTTGAAGGAGACTTAACATCTGGACAGACTTGTTTTTGAAGGAACAAGTCATGTAGTACCTTCCTTTCAAGGCTTCCGTCAGTTACTCACCTGGCCTACTAGACCCAGGTCCTTCCCTCCACTGGGTCCATGAATCCTGTGGCGATGGCTGACATATAAGGACCATAGTGCAGAGAGGGGCTGTGCTTCCAGCTGCCTCTCAGCTGGGTCCACGGCTCCAGAGAGGTGACAGACCACAGCGCTGAGTGCTCTTCCCTGGGAGCCTCGGCAACTCCTGCCCCTCCCCAGCCCCCGTGGCCGTGCCCCGCACTGAGCTGGCGTGCAGAAGGTCCGGCCACACTCCCTGCCTGCAGCGCCTCTCGGCCCTGCTTGGTGCAGAGCCCTCTGGAGTGAGTCAGGCCTTCTGAACCGTGTTCAGCAGATTTCCTGCTGCAGTGTGGAAAATGGCACTTACGAAGTTGAATTACCTTTTTCATGACACCCCAGTTGCTTTATTTGCAAACTGAGAATAATTTAGGCAATAAGAGAATATGTTTCTGTGTGTGAGGAGGACCAGAATGAGTTTGGGGTTCTCTCTGCTCCTTCAGCTCAGACTATCATAAAATGGAGTTCCAGCCAAAATGTAATTTGGGCCAGAGACTGCTTCCTTCTAAAAAAAAAACATCCATTTACGCGATTCTGGGATATCATCCGTCGTTTTGGGTAACGTCAGGTTAGTTTCAATTATCGGTGATACTGAAATCTGCTCTGCTGAAAAGCTGCAGGTGTGCCCCGCTTTAAGAAAAGTGGGACGTGCCTCAAACATGGTTGCTTTGCCGTTGCACGGAGGGGCAATCATTTGCAGTCTAAAAATAGCCGGGCTTTATAAAATAATTCATCATGAGATTCCTTTAAATAACCAACTCTCTTGGAGCATTTAAAATATGATTTGATTTGAAAAATCAGTGTCCACTCACTCAACTTTTCAGGAACACATCTGCTTTGTAATGAGGTTGGGGGCAGGGTGGGGAGGGCATCAAGCCACCAGGAATAAGGGTCTTAAGCAAGCTGAAGAAAAATTCATTTTAATTTAGGAAAGCCTTTGCTTTTCTAGAGTTTCTCAGGGAAAAACACCTTCACCTTTATCACCTCCAAAGTACATCTGGAAAAGAAAAGAGCAGGCCAATTTGAGTTTGGAAAAGATAAATCTATTTCTTCAGCGGGTCGCATTCTGCATTATGCATGTGCGTAAAAGTGAAGTTTGCTTTGATCCTGACTATTAAAAGTTTATTTTTAAGCTCAGACTGGGCAGGAATCCAGTGACGCTCTTTCCCCTGATGGCCCATTCTGGTTTCAGGTCCCTAGCTGGCAAAATGCAGCTAAGCAGCTGGAAGTAGTTAAAAGTATGGAGACTTGATGGGTGCTGAGGTTCCCCCCGCCCCCCACCACACACGTCTTCCCCTCCATTTTTGAAATTCAAATTGAATGCAATTTTCAGCTCATTTGAGCCAGAATATACTGTTGTTGAGCTTCAGTGGCTCTTAAATTCAAACTCGCAGGAGAAAACAGATATCATCTGTCACCGAGGGTGGGAGAGGGAGCACTCCCAGCATTTTATTCATGGGAGGGAGAGTTCTATCTAGTAACTAATTCAAACCTTTCTGACTAATCGACTCATCATTCACCAGCGAACTTATCAACTAATCAATGAAACCTCGAAGATGCTCATCTTATGAATTCTGGGAGCGGCGTCTTTCTTCCTTAAAAAAATAATTGTGCGAGTCTATTTTTGCATCCTCGATATTTTCCTACCTTTTTTGCAGACCGAGACAGAATATCGTGGCAATCTCTTTTTCTGCCTTTCCTGACTATTTTTACTGTTTTCATCTTTAATGTCTGTGTCAGTGCTATTTATTGATGACTGAGAGTTAGCAGAAAGCTTCCTGCTGGCTAGGTGGGGGCCAACATTTTGAGTTTTGTCTTCACTAAACAGACTGCCTGGAAAAAATTCTTCTTGCAGCAAATATAAGTACCAATTAAAGGAGGAAGGCCCCTCACACAGTCGAGGAGTTCAAAAGTGTGTCTTATCTGCACAGTGGCTGTTTCAGGACAGCTCGAGGATGTTTCTTGAGAAACTTAGGCCGCTGGTGTGTGCCCAGGGAACGCAAGTGGATTTTAACAAGTGAGAGTCTGAAACCCCTTCTCTGGTTTCAGAATGGATGTGATGTGGCGATTCTGGTTCTGACATGTAGGCTTTGGGCTTTAGCACTGGTGCTTAGCTCTGACTGCTTTAGCACAAACCGAAACGTCCACGAGAACATGCAGGCCGTCAGCTTTCTCTTGCTACTTTTGGGTGAGGTCCATGAGAGACACATTGATTATGATGTTATTTCCAAGGAAATAGGAGTAAAACAAATTGATCTCTAAATACTGTTATTTCTATTGAAGCTCATTCATAGCCATCACACCTAGAGTTTAAAATGTTTTGCAGTAAGTGTACGATCAGGCCATGTATATTAATACGTGTGCGTAGGTGTGCGTAGGTGTGCGTGTGTGTGCGTGTGGTTACGCATCTCCAAGTTTTCCAAGAATGTGACGGCAGGAATTCCTAAACAGTCATTTTCCATTAAGAAAGGCATCGCCCACTTTATTCTTCTAGCGGCGATGAGCATGTGCGTTAGGTCCCTGGGGAAAGGCATTTTTATTTTACTTACTTTGTAAGAAAGAACTCCTGACTCGCTAACCAGTTTTCTCAATTAAATCTCAATACAGCTACCAGGACTGTATTGCTGTTTCTTTGACACAGCTGTCAGAGACCAAAAACCTACCTTGACAAAGAATCTGCGTTTTTGGCTAATGACTAAAGGAGTTAACAGAAATTTAGTTTTTCTACTGCAACACCTGATCGTGTCCATTTTCAAGTCATTACCGAGAGCTCACTGGGTGCCAGACGTTCACTGTGCTAAGATTTGTAACATATGAAAAAGCGGTTTTCTCACCTAAGTAAGGTGAACACTGAAGATGAAATGTCAGCATCAAATGGCCGAAAGCGGCTGGAGCTTGAAAAGGCCCCAGGTCCTCGAATGGTCCTCAGTAGGCGGTCCCCACTTTTCCTCTGTCGGATAATCACCGATATAAAACGAATATCATCTACGTGTTCAGTTTTATGAGAAACTGTCAGTGGATCATTAAAAAATTGGATAAAGTCACACCTCTGCCAGCATTGCACGAGCACCCTCTCTTAGCGAGCTGTGGTTGTGTCAGACTTTCAAATTGTTTTGCCAGTTTATCGTTGGGAAGTGGTATCATATAGTTATTTCAACTTGCATGTTACAAATTATGAAGGAAGCTGAGCCCCTTAATTTGTATTGGTCATTTCTATCTTATTTAGTGACTTTTTATTTTCCTATTCTCTTGTCATTTTTTTTTTTCTATGGAAACCATCATCATTCTTCTTGTGTGTTGAGACTTCTTGCACACAAAGAATATTAACCCCTTTTCTCTTAAATGGGTCATAAAAATCTTTCCCTGTTTTATTTTACCTTTTCATTTTGCCTTTCATTTTCTTTCAACAAAGAGAAGTAGTCAAATGTGTTCGTTTTGATTTTTATGTGGCTTAGATTGGATCCTTCTCCCCCACAAAGAAAGAAAAGCAATATTTATTTTATTCTAAATCTTTTACATATTTTTCGACGTAATTCTCGATCCTCATAGCTCACAGACTGGCTGGGAAGGCGGCTGCAGAGGGCGGGTCTGTCCAGTCATGGGGCTGGTGTTCCTGCTGTTGGGAGACCCTCAGGGGAGGAGGGCACCTGCTCCGCTGGGTGGAAGGAGGGAAGGAGGGAGGGGTGCGGCTGAGCTTCCTGAGGGGCTGACATCTGAAAGGAACCTTTACAGCAGGGGTGGAGAGGGTTTCCAGATGAGGGAAATGGGAAAACAAAGAGACTTGCAAACTTTGAAAAGTCAGCACGTTTTACTGAGCAGAGAACGAGAGGCCGTGCGGGTCAAGGGAAAGCATTTTTAATATGGAGAACGATTTTCCTGAACTTACCAAAAGTTTAACAAAGAAAGAATGGGTATTACTTTTATGGTCAGAAGAAGTTTTAAGAGAAGAAAAGAAACTCTGAGAGTGAGATAAAATAAGCTAAAGAATAAACCCGTGAGGGTGAGAAGCACCCCTCCCCCGAACGATTAGGGACGGGACGAAGGGGGCAGAGAGCCTCGTTTGATCAGGAGCAACGTGAGCATCCTGTTCGATATCCATGCACCTTTTCCCACTTACGTTTGGACAGATGGTGACAGGTGCCTTCTGGTTGAACTTGGCCTTCAGCCTCTCCACTCTCAAGCCTCACTGTGGGCCCCGCCAGAATAATATCCCGTTATCTACAATGAGGTCCTTCCAGACCGGCTGGGTCCTTAATGTCCCCCCAGCATCACCCCAGCGTGCCCTCCTGTTCCGGGAGGCCGTTGTGTTCCTCCACGCTTCACTTTAAAAAGCATGACCCATTTCGCTGGAGGTGCAGGTAACGATGCTTTAGGCTGCACCCCAGAAACTGACACAGCTGGCCGCCGAGCAGCATGGTTTCAACTGCGAGTCCACTTTTACATGAATATTTTTCAATCGACAGTTTGAACCGTGCAGCCTAAAACAGACAACCTCAATTTACGGTATCAATACATATGTACATTATGTAAATGTAATTTCTCTTCCTTATGATTTTCTTAATAATGTTTCTTTTCTCTAGCTTACTTTATTAAGAATGCAGTATATAACATATACAATATACCAAATAGGTCTTAATGACTGTTTATGTATCAATAAGGCTTCTGGTCAACAGTAGGTTATTAGTAGTTAACTGAAGAGTCAAAAAAGTCATACACGGATTTTTGACTTTGTGGGGCATCAACACCCCTGACCTCCGTGTTATTCCAGGGTCAACTGTATTATGTTATATGTCAGTTACACCTCAAAAAAAAGCACAACCACTATGGACCGTGTGTGTCGCACCCACATTCTTCAAACGTGCAGGTCCTTCTATTTGGGACTCCATCATGAATCTTTGCCAGGCCTCCTGGAATCCTACCAATGCTTCCGGGCCCAGCCTAAGTCTTCACCTCCTTTCCACAGCCTTCCTTGACCTCTTCAGGCAGAAGAAAGCTGTGTCGCACTGTGCATTAGTCTATTTAAGGTTTATCCTAAAACAACAAAGTAATATAGTCTTGTGTGTTCCTAACCAGATAGATAGAAATTTCTGGAAAGACAAGAACCATGTCTTACACTTCTAGGCAGTTGTCCCTAACAAAGGCTCGAAGACCAAGCCCCTCCATAGAAACAGACCTATGGGAAGGACAGGTAAGGGATGGGGGCACTCATGGTGCAAATGATCAGAATGCAAAGTCATTTCCTGAAAATAATGAGTTAGGAGCTTGAGGAGAGAGCGATTCTAAATAAACCTCTGAAGGACGTGAACCCAGGGATGCACAGGGGACGACTCAACGATGAGGCACAAGGCGAAGTCACACAGAGCGAACCGGTAATGAGGCGAGTTTACATCTTCCGTCAAATTTGGTGCCCAAAGAGCAATGTGGGTGCAGAAGTCTAAGGGTATCTGAAGCAGAAAGAAAGGGGGTGAAGAAGGGTTAAAGACGCAGGAGGAAAAGGCGGATGCTTGCGGAGAGGGAGAAGTGAGCCTGGCCATCCCCAAACCTTTGCAGAAGTCTAAGGGTATCTGAAGCAGAAAGAAAGAGGGGTGAAGAAGGGTTGGAGACGCAGGAGGAGAAGGCGGATGCTTGCGGAGAGGGAGAAGTGAGCCAGGGGACGGTTCTCCAGGAGACGTGAGTCACAGAAGAAGGGGACACAAGTGGCTTGGCAGAAGGGCTATGAAGTGAGGCCCGCGGGGAGAGGCTGCCAACCCTGGACTGAGGGGCAGTGTCCCAGGAGACGGTGCGGTGCCTGGGCATCTGAGTAGGTGTGTGTGGTGGGGAGGTGCTGGGGGGCGTTCCAGCGGGGAGGGATCAGGCGCCGTTTCTGCGAGGACACTGGGAGGATGACAGTGTGACGAGCGAGGCTTAGAGGCAGATCACAGATGTGGGCGTCTGCACAGTAGAATATCATTGTCAACCAGGAAGGGGCCTGGGACAGCTGGCTCGATATTCTCATTTGGCGTTGAGGAAAAAAAGCCTAAAATGCTCGACGTTATCTCCGAGGTCCCCATGGTCTGCTCCCTGCCTGCCTTTCGGGCCTCATCACATGCCTATTCGCTCCCCAAAGTCAGCCAGGCCAAACTTCTCTCCATCCCCTAGGACCTGCATTCTCCCTCATTTGCACCTGCACTTCTCTCTGTCTAGAATGTTCTTCTATTCTTTATCCAGCTCCTCTTCCACTTTTAGGTCTCAATTTAAAATCATGTCCCCCAATCCTCCCATCCCCCGTCCCACACCCCAGGTAAGGTCATCATTACCTGCTTCCCGGCATTTGTCTCCTATTTCATAGTTTTTTGGGGACGTACAGTAACTTCTTGACGGTCCCTTTTCTCTTCTGGATTGTAATTTCTATTCAGTCCCATTTCTAGTATTGTACCAGTCACAATGTGGTGGCCCAACAAATATCTCTGGAGGGAAGGAAGGAAGAAGCATACATTTGGGTGACAAATTTTCACCACCAGTTGCTGACAGAGCCTGGCATGCTTCTTCTAGAACTAAGACAAGCAGGCTTGATTCAAGTGTGACTTGAACCTTCATGTGCAGATTTTGGAGCCCAGGGGTTGTTTTTTTTTCCTATTATCTGAACCATTTCTGAGTGTACATTTCAGAAGCATCAAGGACATCCACACTGCTGTGCAGGCATCATCAGCATCGCTCATCTCGGGAGCTTGTTCATCATCTCGAATGGAAGCTCCGTATCTGTCAGACAATAATTCCCCATTGACATCTGCTGGTCTACTTCCTGGCCCGACGGATTCCGCTGCTCTAGGTACCGCGTATCAATAAGTGGAATCGTATTATATTTTCTGGCTTATTTCACTTGTATAATGTTCCCAGAGCTCATCCATGTTGTGGCGTGTATCAGAATCCCGCTCCTTTTTAAGGCTGAGTAATATTCCATCGTATGTATAGACCACATTTTATTTTTTGACTTATTCGTTGATGAATATTTGGGTTGTTTCCAGAGGCGACCAGTGTTTCAAACCTTGAGATACATCACCTGTCGTGTAATCTAGTAACCTGGGAGATGGCCAGGCATGCAGAGGCTGGTCGACTCAAGCTGGGAAGGAAGGGTGGATGGAAGACTCACTATGTGGGGGGCAAAGTCAACAAACGTGTCCAGGAACGTGGAGACAGAGAGGAGGGATTGTCTCAGTGTGAGGAAGAGGCGCTTCAGGGACTTCGAGGGGTCGTCAGCATCGAGAAGTAGGGTTGAGAGAGACTCGTTTTCCCTTTTCTCTCATTACCAAACTGGCAAAGTGAGATGGCTGCGAGGAGGCAGGGGAAATGACACATTATCTGAGGGGAGAAACTGGGGGGAGGAGGTGAGAGAGAGCTGCGGGAGAAAGGGGAGTTCGGCCGCAGTCCGGGGGGTGATCCCCAGCTTATGGGAAAGATGGAAGGTACAAGAGCCAGTCAAGTGTTAGGTCAAAGCCATTCTACGGTCTTCACGTAGGACGGGCCCGCAGCACTCTGAGGTCGGTGAATATGTTCTATAGTCGACGACAGTTTGAAAGAAGCAATCCACGGCCCCGCTGGACCCCAGTCCCTCAGGCACAAGACTGCCTTCTTTTCGACGAGACCAGTTCGAGCCCTTTTCTTCTCTTGACTTTTCAGTAGCTGCAAAAGAATTTCATACTCATTCCATCAAAATCCCTCCTGTGCCTGAATTCTTTCTCAGCTAAAGATCGGAGCTGGATTAAGTCCTTTCCCTTAGCAACTTCTTAGTTACAGTTAACTAAGCCTTTCACGCCCTTCGAATTGTCTGCTCTCAGTTCTGCTGGGCTCACGTACACCAGGACGAGCAGCCGGGTTGCGTCATACCCTGTGGGAAGCCGACGTTCTGCTTCATCCTCTGGTACCTGACCCTCACCGTGCCAGCAGCCAGCGTGGCACTGGCCTTGCCGAGGAGTGAAAAGCTGCCATATTTCTGACATTATTGCCATGCTCACGAAGCTCAACCTCTCAGCCTAGAGGCAGAGGAAGTGACTTTCCACAATGCTGCTGGCCCTGAAATTGCGTCATCTTTTGGGAAGTATTATTTTCTCGCTTCTACTTCACAAGTCCGGCTCGGCCCATTTCAAGTCGCCTCTGATCTTTAGCTGCTGCCGCTCGGCCCCTTGAATCCCTCCTCGGGGAGCGCCTCACTGGTCATGGTGCGGGGCCCCCTCAGGCCGAGAAAGCCTCCCTTATTTTGTTTCTACTTAATCCTTGACCTTGATGGCGGGGAGGCACCTTCTCTGGGCCGCCTCCCTTGTAGTCCTGTTACCACTGGCAGGTGATTAGCTGGTGGCTTCTAAGCAGAAAGGAACATGGCCCCAGGCATCCCTCTCCCATAGGCTCCTGTCATTTTGCTACAAAAGAGAAAGATGGAGACTTTGAAGAGTGTCTATACACTATTCAGGCACTTAGAAAGAGAGGGATGTCTATAAAATTTCAGGACCAGGATTAGGTTTTACTCAGCTATCAGAGGGCAGAATATTGGGTTACATCTCGGCTTGCTTTTGGAATTAAAAAAAAAAAAAAAAGCAGTTGCCGTCGCAAGCATCCCGTCTTTTCGTCAAGGCGTGTTTGAGAATTTCTCTCTAGACACTCATCCCCCGACAGGTTGTGTTCCAGGGAGGCGGGGCGTCCGTGAACCCTAGAGACGGGGCCTTTCGCTCCGCCCCTCTCGCCGGACGCGCGTTGGATTCAGCGCTCTGTGGCGCTCTGGCTGCTCAGGCGGGGCGTCCGCGAACCCTAGAGACTGGGGTTTTCGCTCCGCCCCTCTCGCCGGGAGCCCGCGTGCGGACGCGCGGTGGATTCAGCGCTCTGTGGCGCTCTGGCTGCTCGTCTGACCAGATGAAAGTGCCCGTCCCGACCTCGGTCCCCCCAGGCTTTTTCGTCACCTACGCTGCTACCTTCAGATTCACAGGGGGAATATTATATGCCGCTTTCAACATCCCGAGCCACTGTCCCCGGCATGAGGTGAAACATTATACGTTCTTTTCCGCATCTCTCCTGTTGCAAGTGCCACGACCCACTCAGAACAAAAGAAAAGGAACCCGTTCATTTTCCTGCATTTTAAATTGCTAGTTCCTCTCCTATTATTTTTACCTGTTTTGGTTGTGTCCAAGTAGCTGGCTGTGTAGCAGGAACAGCCCTAGAACAAATTTCCTGCCTCCTCGGGGACTTGGCCTCTGCACGTAGTTCTTTACTCGGTTACGAACGTGTGACGTGTTCCCCAGAGCGCCTGGCCAAGCTCATCGGCACCAGTGCTTCCCAAATGTGCCCAGACCTGCTGAAGCAGAGTCCCCAGGGCAGGGGTCCGGCACTCTGCATTTTAGCAAGAGCCCGAGGTACCTCTGTGGGTCTGGCGAGGCTGGCAAACGCTGGCTTATTCACTCCCGCGTCTTGCTGGCAGAGGTGTGGCAGATCTCTGGGTTGTCTGAGTGAGTGTGGAGTTGCTTCTGTGGCCATTTTCTCTTGCTTGGCCCAGATTACTTTGTCCTGAGGAGATCATGAATGTGGAGCAGCAGGCCTATTTTAAACAAGAAAAGAGGGAGCTTATTAAAAGGAAAAAAAAAAATACCTCAACCAAAAACAAAAACGGGGAGTGAGAATAATCTGAGGAGGCATCAAGGTGACAAAAGGCTGTTTCGCCATCCTGTTTAAGTCACAAAGTAAGGGGATGGTTCGGTTTCCCCGTGAGAAAACCGCATGCGGTTCCCATTGCCTGATAAGGTGGCCGAGAGAAGTGACCCGCTGTGATGACCCAGGAAGTCTTCTTGTCTATAATCCTCGAGGCAGTGGTAGATGACAGAGTGGGAAGCCAGGGGGCTGCAGGGTACGCGGGGGAGAGCTGCTGGACGTCAGCATAAACAGGGAAGACAGCACCCTTTCATTATCTATTGAATGAGGCAGGCCGGGGACCAAGGGACATTTGAAAACCGTATCTTGGGTACATAATTGAGTTTTACATGTTCTCACCTCACCCAATGTGGCTCTGCTGTTTTGCCCAAGTCACATGTCCTCCCTGCCGTCAATGAACCCAAGCCAAGGCTGCAAACTAAATCCACCACAATAAAAAAGCCATGACATGGGCCTTTCGTGTATTTGCAACGCTATCTGGATTGCCATGGCAACAATAGTTTTAATTATGGAGAGCCAAAATGATAACTTGTATATCAGATGGGACTCACTTTTCCCTGTGGACAAAACTCTGATTTGAGAAAAGCTTTGTGCGTGGATTTCCTCCCTAGGCTAGATTGGATTATCTGCTGTCACAGACAGCTCTTCAGGTCGTGGAATGAACCAGAGGAAGCGGCTGAAGGGTCTGCTGGACAGAGGTCCTCGCGGATGTGACCTGGACCTTTTTGTCTCAGAGGAGGCCTGATACGCTCGCCCCTTGTGAGTTTAAGATCCAAGCAAGCCGTAACTCTCGGGGTGCTTTTGGCTCCCCCTTTCGACTCATCGAAATCCACATGTTAGGAGAGAGACTTGCGTGAAGTATCATCTGCTACTCATCCTTGACAACATTTAGGATTATGCTGAGGTCGGGGGGTGGGGGAGCGGCCAACATGTGATTCCACTGCAGTAGCAATTGTGGAAAGACACATATCACAGCGGCTTTGCAATCAGAGGGGCACGTTCCGGAGAGAGCTCAGCCTCCCGTGCGTCTGCCCCCACCCTTCCTGTCTGCATCTGCTTGCCTGTCTTGAAATTTCTCTTCGGGCTTGGAGAGGTACAAACGCACATCGAAATATTTCTGGGCCACCTTATCCTGAAAGCTCTTGCAAAGCTAAATAATCTTCCCCTCAGGTAAACATAAATCATTGTCTACCTCCTTTGCTCCTTGAGTAGACCTTTTGATACGTTCATTAATTATGGCCGCTGCCTGGTGGCGCAGTGATGCCTGGGTCACCGCCGTGAGCATCTTTCCTAGAACGCCCCCACTTCTGACACTGAGCCCTAAAATTCATGTCAGCATTAAAGAAGCCCTTCTTCTCTGCCGTGGACAACTGGGTGGGAGCGCGGGAAAGCCGCACGCCTGAGGGGTGCAGCGGGGTGCTTGCGGGAGAGAGAGAGGGAGGGCAGGACACTGGAATTTGATGGAATGATGTCCTCAAACAGGCAGCAACTGTTTCCAGTCTCTGGCAAGCCCTGGAATGAGACCTTGATCCTCTGCTCAGTACATTCGCTACCCCCGTCAACAGTCCAGTTAATCACAGTCCCAGCTTTCAAAGGCCGCAATGCCCGTGCAGAACCGTTTAGAAATGGGCACCGTGGTTCTGGTTTCTGATCCTTTCCCACATTATTAAAAAAAAAAAGTCCTCATTTTTGGTAAAGAGCTCACTCGACTAATGACACAGCCTCTGCGTTTGTTTTTGCTTCCACGTTTGGGAAGCTTTGCGGCTATGATTTTGATTTTGGAGTTGAGGCATGTTAATTAAGGCTTTGTAGGAAAGCAGAGGGGTTCTGTTTCTTGTTTGTTAGTTTAATAAGATTTTGTGTTAAGAATGGCGCTGAGATTCTGTCAGAATTAGCTTGGCTGCATATGTGTAGCTCGGTGCTTTGAGACCCTCGAAATGTCTGTTTTTAGGACATCAGCAGGGGGCTAATGAAAAGGCTTTGTTGATTTTAACGAATTGCAAGCAACTGTAGCCAAAATAAATATAATCTGCTTTTTGGATTAGTTGTCACAGATGATTTTACCTCCTAACAGTGATTGAAGAACCCGAGTGGACCAGAAGCATAGCTGCTCTCCAGTGACTCTCGCTAAAATAGCAATAAACAGAAGTAAATAAAGACTTAGGGCATTAGTTATCTTTAATAAACAGTGACACCAAATATACTGCATGCAGCATGAAGGGGTGGGAGTGGGGGCTGAGGGAAGACCGGGGTGTCAAATACTTGCTTGACACCTGATTGTTAAAAAAACAACAACAAAAGACTAGGTATTCATTGGCGACGTCCTGTGTTGCATTGTACCTCATAGGGAATGCTGAGACCCAGAGCCACCTCCTGGCTCCCCAGCCCCATCGCTAAAGCCAGTCTCATTCATTGACATTCTGCTCTCATCCTTCCATGGGCTCTGGGACCAAAGTTGAAATCTTGCAACTATAGGATTAGAGTATGAAAATCAAGGAAGTGTTAATTACTTGTGTAATTATTAACCTTCTTGCTGCGGTAAATCGGCCCAGTTAATGAGCAGGAGATTGGCTCTCTAGTCTTCCCTGTATTTTCTGTCCCGTTGAGAAGAATGATTTGCCCCAACTGGCAAATCTGATCCTCGGGTTTTCCCAGGAAAGTCTGACTCCGTTTTCCCTCATGGCTGCTTAACTTTCACGCGAAGAAGGAGGGTTGTGGCCGGGACTCTCTCGGGTGGGGCGTGTGGATGCCCACTGGATGATGCCGTTAGTAAGCAGAAAAGTCATAGGGCCTGAGACGCCGTGGTTTCTCTTGTTTTTAATCTTATCAAATGTTTTAAATCGTGCTGTGGAGACTTGATCTCAGATGACAGAGCAAGTGACAAACAGAGCTTTCCTCAGATTCTTTCTCCCCTGGAGGGTAGACATCATTGTATTATTTGTTCACAGATGCAGAAACTGGTGTTCCCAAGGCCCACAGACAGATGAGTCATGGCGAGGCCCACAATAGAACAGTGGCCTTCCCGTACCCTGCGGGGACCCAGGTGTTCGCTGCAGTGTTGACTGGCCAAACGCAGCACAGCTCGCTCACAATTCTAAAGATTACAGTCTTACCCCAGGTCAGATACCACAAGAACTAATGGCTGTCATTTATTACGATCTTACCGTGTACCAGGCACTGTGCTCCGCGATCTACAGATAACATGCCCTCTGATTCCTTACGACAAATCTGTCCACCCTAGAAAGATTTACCGAGCCATCCCGAGCACCAGACTCTGCTGTAGGGATGTAGCAGGCAATGAAATCGATGGAATTCCTGCCCTCTTGAAGTTTGTCTTCCAGTGGAAGGAGTTTAGACAATAAATACAATAAATTAACCAATAGTCATTATATTAGAATATGGTGAGTGCCATGAAGAGAAAGCAGAGGACGAGAGAGAGGCTGGGATTCTAAATAAGTTGGGTAGAATAGTCCGGCTGAGCAAGCAGCATTCAAGCGAAGAATCGAAGGAAGCGAGGGAGCTTGCAAAAGGAAGGTCTGCAACGGAGAGAGGTTCAAAGACCCTGGGAAAGGAGTGCGCCTGGAATGTTCTAGAAACAGCCGACTGGCCAATAGGAAGAGAAAATTAAGGGAAGTCAGAGTAAATAAGCAGCCAGGTGTGTAAGAAAGTGCAGCCCGTTCTATGAGTACTTTGCCTTTCACCTGGCGGAAGATGAGAAGCCCCGGGGACGTTTCAGGCGGGGACGTGACAGACGTGTCACACATTTCCACGCCCTGAGAGGGAGGGAGCATTTCCTCATTTCACCCATGGGACTCAGAGAGGGTGCAGAGGGAGGTCGGTTCAGTACTTGCGAGAAGTCATGGACTCGGAGACTCCTCAGCACGACCGCTCCACTCCGCTTCCCCGGGAAAGACGTGCCTGGCGTCCGTGAGATGTCTGTCTCGCTGCCGGACGGGAACAAACTCGTAGACGTGGTTTTTGAGATGATACCTTTTGACTATCTGGACTCAAAGTCGCGAGTGGTCGGACCATTCCGGGTGCCATTTGCATCATCAAATTCAGTTTCTGAATGAGACAGCAGAAGATAAAGAGAGATCTATAAACCGGGTAAAACTGCTCCAGGTCACAGACGCAGGAAGTTTCAGATGGGGGTCGGGATCTAGTTCAAGGGCCTGACCGGGAATCTCATGCCCTGCTCACGCGTCATGCTGCCCCACCATGTCGATAACTTTAGACTCTATGATGCGGTTAACGTACGCGGAGGTGGGCCGAGGTGGTGCACGCTGCTCGCACTGAGTAGATGCTCGTACTAGTGTCCTTTCTGGGTCACTCTTTCTTTTAACCTCTTCCAAACTCCAGGACAGATCTCTAGGTAAATATCCAATTACCAGATGGGCGCGTGTCAAAACCCTGTGGCTAGGAAAGGAAACAGTGTAACAAATGACATAGCATTGCATAGAAGTAGTCAGTTGGGGGCTACTTCCCTTTTTCTTAGAGCTAGTCCTCACTTAACATCGAGGGTAGGGTTCTGTGAGTTTAAGTGAAACGTTGTATAACTCAACCAATTTTACCACAGGCTAATTGATATAAACACGAGTTAAATTCCTACAGCATCTCATCAACGTTATAATGAAATGAGGTTGAACAAAATGATGTTATTTGAGGATCTGCTGTAATTCAGGAATTTTTTTCCTCCAAATCCTATAAACCACCACTAGGTGATATATAGATCTCATCGGATATCATATCAGAAAGGGTCTATTCTTTCACGATGAATTTGAAATGTGAACAGGTATCATTAACTATTTTAAGCTATTATAATGAATACAAAAAGCCATGCCCAATCAGACAAATGCAGGCACACAATAGTTTATACAGACAAATGTACACATACACACACACACACACACACACACACACACACAGCAGGGTTCTCCTTTTCTAGATCTTCTGTGCAACTTTGGTGTTTGTTATCTCAATCAAGTCTATTTCTAAGATTTGAATAATCACACTCCCTTTTGTGAGAAGCCATGCCTTGGTGGACTTTAGGCCAAATTCTGGGCATGCCTTTTTAAAGAAGACTTTATATCTAAAATCTTTAGAATTTTAATGTACTAAATAAACAATGCTTTCTTATAGGATAAGCACAGCGTTGCTATTTTCCTTCTCTAAATAACCTTGGATTTTGACCTTGTATTTTTTTTTTTTTACCAAGGAAGCACCACTATATGAATGAATGATATACAGCTTCATCTTGCTTCCTGCAAATTTTTCTCTGAGTATGTTTCTGAAGTTATCGCATACTGTGATTCTGCCTTTTTGTAGGGTTTCTGCGGCGTCTGCCACTGTTTCCCTGAATAACATAACGAGATGCCAGTGATACTCAGCCTTAGACTCATTAGAATAAAATTTAATACAGGTGCTCTGTTCATTTTCCAGGGAAGTCTTACTTGGGTGTCTGGCATTTTGAAATAAGAGGAAGTAATTATCTTGTTATACTGCTGAATGCTGGCAGGTGGGATGGACGCGAGCAAAAGCTTGATTCTGCTTAAAATTCAAATTAACACCCGGGTCAGCTCTGTGGTGGTACAGAAACATGATATTCCTCCTGCATGCAAGGCTAATTTGGGTGTTCGGTCTGAGTGGCTCTTGTCTAATTTCTAGGGAAGGGGCCTGGCTACGGTGACAGCCTGTTTGTTCTTTCCTTGCATTCTCTAACAGAAGGATAAAAAGAATGCATTTTGTTGAAATAAGTTATTAAGGAAGCAAACTTTGTTTACTACGAAACATGGTTAACCTAGCAATGGATTTATACTGGTTGCTGCTCAAATTCGAGAGCCGCTTTTCAGTCCGAGCTGAAGGTCCTAGCTGCGTGATTGGTCTCCTTGCCAGAGCATCGGAAATTGGATGTTTCTTCATTCTAACCCATACATACTGTTCCTGGGGTGATTAACATTTCAACACATTGGATGTACAAGTATCAGTGCCATGTGGATGGCGTTTCTTTACCAAGGGACAGACTATTGCCCGTGCTCAGCAAGTGACTCAAAATTAGCAAACCCTTGGCTCTAGGAGAAAGAGTACGGACCTCAGCAAGTAAACACACACGGCTTCTCTTTGTGATCTGCAGTTATGGCCACTAACTTTCTGCGGTTTCTTTGGTGGTGAGATAGAAATATTTTTACTCCTAAATAGAAACATTAGAGAAAAAAGCAAACTTATACCAGTTTATATTTGAAACTAGGGTAAAAATATGTAACAACGAATGCTAGATATTATTACCACTAATCTTATTTGTGGTTTATGAAATATATTACTCATTTGATATTTATTATAAGTCTGTGATAGGGTAGTGTAGGCTTCATTATCTTTAAGTTGTAGATTAACAAATTAAAGTTCAGAGTTTGTTTTGTCTAAGGTCGCAGACTTTATTCTGGTTTTCAGATTTTCATTTTTTTTTTCAGATTTTTTTTTAAATTTAAAATATAGAGCTTTTAAAATTATGTAACATTATATACTATATAAAGTGACTTTTATAGATTATGTTTCTTTTAGCTAAAGCTTTGCTTTATGTCTATTCTATTTTAATTCAAATTGCAATTAGCTTGTGGCAGAAATGTGAGTTATGGTGAGCTCCTTAGATTATCATTTGTTTTGAAGTCTCAGTGAGAAGGTTAAACAGTGACAGAGACGAGGAAGGAGACCAAAGGAAGGTTTGATGAAGTTTGGATGTCAGGAGTCAAGATGAGCACATAGTATCGCCACATAGACAGGTGTACGCCCTTGAGAAGAAAGTTTGCCCTTTGTTTTACCCTTACAAATAGGTTGCAAATGGCAACCTCACTTTGTTTTCACCTAGGTATAGAGTTGAGGGAGAATGAGATGGTACAGCAAAGCTTTCCTGTAATGGAATGGCAGGTCTCGTGCTCATTTTCTAAACTCTCTGTGAACCCACAGGTGATCACATTCATTAGTTAATTTAAAATGAAGAATAAGAGAATTTTAAGTATTTAAAATAAACCCCAAAGTCTATCTCAGAGAATAGGGATTTTCCCAGGAGTAAACAAAATGAACTCTCCCAGAGGCTGATGTTTGAAAGAAAATTACAGTGTGTTTGTAGATTTTAAATTTGACAAAATACGTTCAACCATCATTTAAAAATAACAACTTTAAAGGGCTCATAAATAAAGACATAAAAGACATTCCGACATTTAATACAAAAACAGCATTTTAATGAACTAGGTAAAAATGAATCATAGACATATGGATTACATATTTCTTATAGTGTGCCTGAGTTTCAAAATTGAGGTGGTGGAAATCTGGCAAAATATTTTTGGGGAATTTGCTATATATACTATATTTAAAAAGAGGTGAAGATGAACTCCAGGCTGCTATGATTGCTTGTGACATTGAATTTGATAACTTTTCATTCGCGTATAAGAAACTCTTGTGAAATAGCTCAATCTGTCTATGCATCATGGAAACAAATTATTGGAGACAGTGTATACCAATTCATTTGGTCACATAACCGACAAGCATTTATTTCCAGGTGCTTGCTGAAGGCCAGGCTCTGCACTAGGCACAGAACGACTTCTAGGACGGTTAACATGAACTGTGGACTCTGCCCTCATGGGAAGGGTAGGCAGTGGGAGCAAGAGGCTCACGAATTTGGGGGTAATCCAAGTACTTTGGGACATACAAGAAAAGACTATTTACAGAGCCTTTATTGTGTGCCAGTCACTGTGCTAACCAGTTTTTACATTCATTACCATGTTTGTTAGATCTCTACAAAAATAAAGATTTTATCATTTCCTTTTAATGGATGAGGAAACTGATGTCCATCAAAACGCAGAGATTAAGTGATTTGTAAAGTGACAGCAGTAGTCCGCTCACTGGGACTCCAAGTGACCCATGCCTTCCGGATTCACACCGCTGTGTGCTACCACCCCTGCGATCTAGGCTGGCCCCGAGGCCCACTGAACTAGCAGATCGTGGCAGACATGGAGTTGTCTCAGTTGCAGATCTAAGCCTTGAGTAGGTCTGGCAGCTTCCTCTTTTGTCACCTCAAAGTCCTGAGTCACCAGTAAAAATGTCTGCTTACCCTGCTGGCGAGACCCTGTGCTGAGACAATGTAGAAAAACGTGAGAGGGAGAGAGAACAGCTACGAACGTCCCAGCCAGCCCCGCCCAGTGGCACGCATCCACGTGACTGAGGACCAGTAGGATTGACAGAACCGTCGAGTCAAGATCAGCCCACACTGCAGAATCGCGAGCAAATACAGTGGTGGTGGTTTGCAGCCACAGAATTTTGTGGATTGTTACACAGCAAGAGAAGACCAATGTGGAGGCTGAATAGGACTTGAACCTGGGTCAGACTCTAATGTATATATTTTCAATCGCTGTGTTTGCTCACGAGCCAGTGGGGTAAAGAATCCAGTGATATTTGAACACCTCTCAAAATGGTCTGCATCTGACATGGATGAAGTGGGAGACTTTTGACTTTGTATTTTAGAGGAAAAGAGAAACACCCTATAGTACAGGACACAACCCCAGGGCCTTCTTGCTGTGTGTACCATACAGTGCGCGTGTCAGAAAGAACATGAGCCGGTGGCCAGACTCCCCATTCCTGATGCTCTTCTCGAGCAAACGCCATGTCAACGTTCGTATTGACTTTGTTCAGAATCATCAAACTAATAACCGATGCTAATGAATTCCTGTCTTTCGCATGGGAGTTTATAAAGTGAACGAGAGCAGGGGCTTTAAAAAGTATACAAGTGCAACACACACATACACACACGGGGGATGTCCTGGATGGTGACATAAAACAAATGGCGATCAAAAGGTATGAAACAGGGCCAGTCTGCAGTGGCCAGGGGAGGCGCGGGTCCCTGGCTGGTAACACCGGGGAGCACTTGAAAGGGTAATTTTCTGGCAAGTCCACGTTTGAAGTGATGTCATCTTTTACATTCTCTCAATGCGATTGCTCCTCTGAAGCTCATCCTTTCCATTCTGATGAGGAGCAAAAATGTCCCATCAAAGGTCAGTGCTTGAGTTGAGGCTGAGAGAGAGAGGGAGGGACACACGCATATGTGCCCTTATCCGTGCACGCACACGCACACGCACACACACATGTACACACGCACATGCACACACACACGCACACGCATACACGCACACGCACACACACAGGTGGGGAGAGAATCACGGAAGTTCTCGAAAGCATCTCATACGGAAGGAGCCCTCTTCCTCCCCGATGTGTAGTTCGCAAGCTCGCGTTCAAGTCTGGACGCGAGCCATCGCAGTGCGTTTCGACGAGGGTGGTGTCACTGGTGTCACCTTTGGAAGTCTGCGGTGGCGAAGCGTGTGCAAAGGGACATTGTAGTGCGGTCAGCTCTTCCAGTCCACACAGCAAGCTCCCGATTTGCCCAAACAGCCACCCCGGGGTTCTTTCCTCAGCGTTGCCATGATATGAGCTGGAGGTATTTATCCGGTCCCCCTTCGGAGGTGATCTGGAGTAGACTGCACCTGCGTCCTGTGTAGGGCGTACAGGAGGGGTGGTTCGGATTTCGTTTTGTGATCAAGAACACATTTCACACTTATAGGGTTTGTTTTTTTGGGGGTTTTTTTTTTGCAGCTGTACTGGCTGTTCGGGGTTGGATGGAAGGTAGGGTTACTCCTGTACTAATGCAGTCCGCATGTTGAAAGATTTCAACATGACTTTTCTCTTTTTCCTCTCTACTTATGTGCACCTTCTTGAGGACAGTAGAATGTGAGTCATTTTTCTCCAAGTTGTTTCACTTAGTGACACTCTGTTTGGCCTCTTCATGGCAACCCAGGGACGAGAGGGCAGGAGCAGCCTGGCTCCTGGACATTCTTTCAGAAGCAAGCAGCGGTGACCCTGCCGTTTCGTGGCCTCACGCAGTGGAGAGCCAGCAGCGAGCGAGCTGGTAGCTGGCAGCCCCGGCATGCTCGCGGGAGCTCTGCGAGGCATGGTGACGGTCACCAGGAGCCAGACCGAAAGAAACCAAGCGCCTGGAAGAGATTCCGAGAGAACTCCCGAGCTCACTGTTGGAAATTAGGGGGGAATTTGAATATACTCCCTTTTTCACACACCAGGGGTGAGCGCTGTCCTACCTCTAGTTTCATCGGTGTGTATTTGAATCTTTGAACCAAGGTCTGGGAAATGATACTTGAAAATAAATCCTTCCTGTCCTTCGAACATTTTCTCAGAACCCAGGGGTTCTGGATGGGGTGAGGACAGAGGTGAAGGGTATGTCCCGTTTGTCGGTTGAATCCCTATGTCCCGCAGCTGGGCAGCAGCTATGGTGGCCAGTGTGGACAGGCTGCCTGAGAGCTCAAGAGGTGGGCGAGCTCTTGGTCCATCGAGCTCCAGGACGGGGCTCGCGGCGTCGGCGACCTGCTGGCCTAGCAGAGGAGGCAGCGAGGGCCGGTGTGCCCGAGAGCGAGCCATTTGCGCTGAGGGCCCTTTTGGAAATCATGCCATTCAGTTTCTTTCAGTGATTCCATCTGACCATTAGACGTGTTTCCACGGACAAAGCCCTTTTTCAAATGGAGACATTTTACGTGAGTGCTCCTTCTGAGAAAAGCGGAAAGTTATAGAAAATTGCAGGGCCACTAATGGTTTGAAAAACGACCTCTTAGCACTGTGTTTGAAATTTTTTAGTATTTTTATAAGTAACATTTTATTTTATTTGTGTAACAAAGCTCATATAATAATCAATATTAAATATTTAATGCTGTGCCGGGGCCAAGTACACATATGGATGTGCTGCTAATACTAATAAAAAAAAAAAACCCAGAATTTCTCTCTGCAGGAAGCATTGCAAATATGTGTTTATTAATCCCCTGTGTCAGAGCTGAGATTGGAACTCAAGCTTTTGCCTGCCGACTGCTTCGCTTCGTCCTCTAGCGACAGGGGGCTCGTGGAAATAGCGGTGTGGACAGTATAAAGCTGAAAGAATGGCAGCTCCGGAGGGTCGATGTGATTTTTAAGAACTTGAAATAGATTCTTCTTGACCAAGGCCTCCTAGAATATACTTTTCCGGTGCTTTCCATGTTGTCATTTTCTGTTCACAGATCTAGCATTAGAGGTTGTTATTATTAGGGTAGAAATATAATGCACTGTGTCTTTTTTATTCTTTTTATCCTTTTCCTGATTCCTCAAGATATAACTGTGGCCCTTTCAAAGCTATCAAGGGCGGAAAGCATACAACTACTGCTTTAATCGTAAGCCTCCTCAAGGCTTCTGATCACCGTGAATTACAACGCCTATAGCATGTGGAGTGGTATATGTCGCCAAGTGCTTATCGCATGGACTGTATTATTTGATATCACCACTGCCCTTTGAGATAGACAAGGCAGATATTTTTATTCCCATCTTAGAGATAGTTAACAGATGCACATGTAAGGGACCCTCAAGGGCCACAAAGTGAGTACGCTTGAAAAAAGTATGGAGCCAAGGCTTGGACCCAGGTCTCCTGAATCAAAAGCCACCATCCATTGATCACGTGGGACCTGGTGGCACGTTAAAAAGAAAACCCCAAATACTGAGTATAACCTTCTATATACTTTCTCCTTTGGTATGACTAGAATAAAATGTAAATATGAAGGATGGATATGTATAGCAATACTGTACCATAACTTTATATAGGTTCGCCCTACGGTTCTTAATTATCATAGCATCACCGGTAGTATAGAATTGAACACGTCATAGGTGCTTATTTAATAGAATACTATTATATGTTGTTTACCAGTACGAATAGAATTACAAATAGACTTAGCGAGAGACAGATGTAAAAGCAGTTGACTTGAATAAAGATATGTGCGAATCCTCCAGGTATTTTAAAATTATAAACGAGTGCAGAAAAGCGTGGGCTTCGTTAACATGAACAACTTTGCGTGCACTGTACTTCTGCCACATGTAAATGGCTGCAAGACTTAGGGCATATGAATGTATTTTTTCCAGACCCGTCTTTTATTTTAGCCTACAGCACCCGGTATTCCCAGGTGGTCTCCCATCTAAGTACTAACCAAGCCCGACCCTGCTTAGCTTCTGAGAGCAGATGGGATCAGACGCATTCAGGGTGGCATGGCCATGGACCTCATCTTTTTTTTAACTGTAAAATGATGATTACAAGACCTACTAGATAAGATGACGTATATCGGTTAAATGAGTGCCAAATAGATGTATGTAAAGTGCGTCGTACATAAAAAGCTTTCAATAAATAGTTATTACTAATACACCTAACAACACATGTAGAGAATTATGATTTATGTAAGTACATAGTTCCCTGTAATTGAGTATATGACTTTTTTTATTCCTTTTCACCTTTTTTATCCATTCCCCCTCTTCCTCTTCTCTGGTACCAATCAGTTTGTTCACTGTTTTTGTTTTGTTTGTTTGTTTGTTTATTTTTAACATTCAATATATGAGTGAGATCATATAATATTTGTCTTTCTCTCTCTGACTTATTCCATTTAGCAACATATTCTCTAGATCCATTCATATTGTTGCAAATGGTAAGATTTTATTCTTTTTCATTGCCGAGTAATATTCCATTGCATATATGTACCACAACTTCTCTGTCCGTTCATCTATGAATGGACACATAGGTTGCTTCCATATCTTGGCTATTATAAACCATGCTGCAGTGAACTAGGAGTGAGGATATCTTTTTGAATTAGTGTTTCATTCTCTTCAGATAAATACCTAGTATAAGCTTCCTAATGTGGACACATCTACAATCTCAGTTTTCTTGGAAGAGATCTTTATAATTTATCTTGTTTTTCAGGGCTTAATTCTCAGCAGCATGCATAGGTGAGATTTTAATGAAGTAACGATTCTGTTAAAGAGTGTCTCGCTTCACCTGTGTGGTTTATTCCTGGTCAAACAATGCGGTCAACGATGTATAATGCACCTCGCCGTAACAAGCGAAGCGTCGTCTGCCCCATTTCCGGATATTAAAAGTATAATAGTGTTCTGTCAAACTTATTCAGTGGTGTCCTATTTTTTAGAACTGCCAGAATTTCATCCTCTGTCCAGTCCTGTGACTTGTGCTGAATTAATGTGAATTGTTTTGTTTTCGTCAGGTCAAAGCCTTTGTGACAATACAGTGAAAGTTCCAAGGAAGGTGGTGATGATGGATTTTTCTTTAATTCATTGGAGTGCTTGCAATAAAACTAATGAATGGAAAGGCCTGAACATTTTCAATTAGCTGCATATAGCAAAATCCTAAAAATAATTAGTGGCTGAGATGGTGTGTAGTTATTTTAAAATACTGTTTCAAGTTTATAAAGATCTTGGTTTAGTTTGCTTTGGAATTAAGCCATTTGAGAGAGAGAAAAACCTATAGTACATGTATGCGGGCATGTGTGTATGTGTATGCAAGTGTGTGTGTGTGTTTCATCCAAGCCTTTTCATTTTCGTGCAATAGTAGTATCATAATAGTAACTAATGTGTTTTAGTGCTTCATAACTTCACACATTTTCCTGTTATTCATATGAACTCATTCTTCACAACACTTTGAGATGAGCGTTATTATTCTATTTATTTTAATGAGGACATAGGCTGTATGTGTTTGAGATTAGCCATAGCTAATCATTTACATGGCTAAAAAACATGAGGGAGGTAAGCCAGGCCTGTGCTTCAGAATCCAATGTTCTTTGTCCTGTACCCTATTCGCGTTTGGGGTCTTGTTTTGTTTTTTGTTCATTAGTTTTGTTTGTTGTCGATAGCGATATTTTGGTTTCATTCTTGAAGTGAGCCTGTGATTCTTCAGTGCTTTCAGATTTAACCACATGTGTCTGTCCCTGAGGTCCCAGTTCAAGAAATAGGTGTTCTGCTAACACTTATTGAGTATCTAATGTACAGAGTGCTTGGTAGAGGGAGTGACCTTGGTTCTAGGAAGTTAAAACACGTTGGGAAAGACCCTGATCCCAACTGGGAGAGGATAGGGAAACTTACAGTGTCACGTCTGTCCAGGCCAGTTTTGCTTTCTGGGAACTGGATGCCATTCACAGTGTCGTAGTTTGATAACTCAAGCCACCAGGTGACTCTGAACTTACTGTCTTAGACAGAGGAAGGTTGCAGAGTTATTGGTCAAAACTGGATTTTTGTGAATCTGGATCAAGTGTGTTCTTAATTGAGACTTTATAGCTATCAGTGCTTTATAGATTATGATATTCTTCACTATATTTCTTCATTGGATCTCCATAGCAGCCAGTGGAATATTTTTTACTACTCCTTTTTAAAGTTGAGGAGCCTAGTTCCGTGCAAGGTCAAGGCACCTGAGCTCATTTTCTTTATCTATCATGTGAAAGTTTCTGAAGTTTCTACCCATGAACCCCAAGAGCAGAGGTCAAGGAACATACACATGTAATTTGCAAGCATCTTAGTTCGTGCTGCTATCATAGGATTCCATAGACTGGGGGCTTTAACAGCAAACTTTCTTTGTTTCTGGAATAGGGCAGTCCATGATCGAGGCCCTGGTAGATCCGGTGTCTGGTGACAGCCTGCCTCTTGATTCACGGGGCCGTCTTCTCTCTGTGTCCTCACATGGTGGGAAGGGGTGAAGGTACTCTCTGGGGTCCCTTTCATAAGGTCATTGATCCCATTTATGGGGGTTCCATCCTCATGACACAGTCATCTCCCAAGGCCCCGCCTACTAACACCATCACATTGGGGTTGAGAATGTCAACGTGCGAATTTGGGCAGGACAAAAACATCATTTCATAACAGCAGAGGCCAGTAGTGATGGCCGGGAGCAATCAAAACATTTGTTTAAGTCTGCCTGATCTTTAATATGCATGTGAAATTTGCATTTTGCTCTATGATATGCATTTCAATATAAAAATCGTTCCCCAAATCCAAACCAGAGTAAAATCTCTGCCACAGAGGATGCCCCGTGTTTGTTCTGGGCACGTGTGTCGTGCGTGCCACCTTGCCTTACACTGGGAAGAGCCCAGCACGATGACATCAACCCCACATTCTTCCAGCTTTAGTTATTCTGTGTTAGAGCTCGTGATCTTAACGTTTTCCGGTTCGTTTCTCTCCTGCCCTCTCTCTTTTTGTCTATCTAATTTGTGATCTGCACTTTTATTTCAAACAGAATTTGAGGGCATTCTCATAAGGACACACAATAAAAGTATAAAAGCATCTGAAAATCAGGGTGAAAGAAAAACCCGGTTGTCTGAGCAAGATTAGATTGGGCTGAGTGTCGGGAGGAGTCACTTTTATTATGCCCTGGCAAATGTGCTAGAAATAGACAATTGATTTGGTGCTACGCTTCCTCCCAGCCAAACACTCTCAGCCCGGATTTTTCCCTTGTCCATGTAATCCATACTCAGCAGAGGACAGGTTCTCCAGCCCCGAGGTCCGAGGGACATTTCTCCTTCACGTCCACATGAGGTGGGCACACTCTGTGATTGCCAGTCACCCCGATTAACACTCCTGTGGCAAACCTGCGCAGAGGGCCATTTGGCTGCCGATTCCACCCTCCCCGAGGAAAGCTGGCAGATGTACCACCAAAGCACAGTGTGACTGTGGCAGCCCTCAGCCCAGGTTTTCTGCCCGCGCGTCCGCCGTGGTCTCTGACGAGGATGGATTACACTCTTGTTTCTTTTCCGTCCAAAGAGCATTCTGGATGGAGTTAAGAGAAAATGTGTAACAGTGATTTCAATGCCGTGTTTCTCTCATTAGGAGAGAAAATGAGTAAGCTGGAATTTTAATGGTGAGCCTTTTCAATAGCAATCCTCATGATTTATTCTCCTTGGGACTTTATTCGTAGTCTTAATTATATATGTGTATATATATGTGTATATATATGTATGTGTGTATGTTATATATATATGCATATATATGTATGTATATATTATATATGTGTATATACACACATATGTATGCATATGTATATATAGATGTTAGCTTCTCCCTGTGGAACAAGTTTTAACGTGAGAGAAGGATAAATTTGCACAGGTTACTCAGAAATGGTGAGCTTGATTTCTTGTGTTTTCCTTCATTAGATGGATGTGAATGAGAGCCAGCAAGAATTTAAAAAAATATGTATGTCCACCATCATTGTTTAATCAAACACTTACTCGAAACTTTGATTTGGGGAGGTCTCCGATTATGCACTCTTCCAAAAGGACCATTCCCACGGTTTATATGTGTCTGGTTTATTCCCGTTTGTACACATAGTGGCGACCCACATGTGGCTCCACATTTGTGAGATTCACAGCACAGAGGGGTCTCCTGCAGGCGGCAGGCGTTTGCAAACCGCTATTCCTTGGCGATTCGGGTCGGCCAACGGTAGTGACAAAAAGAATGAGACTGGACCGCTCCCCTCACGCTGGTTCATGGCGAACCAGGCTCCCGGATCGCTGCGAAGCCCTTGCTGCTTCTCACAGCCCTTTCCTGGTTCCAGACGCTTGATCACAAGCACAGCGTCCCCCCTGCTAATGCTGTGCAGGTTGATAACACGGTTGCCGAGCCGGAATCCCTAAAGAAATTATTAATTATCTGGTTAACGTGCGCCAGGCTGTGGGAGTGCGAGATTAATCACCAGCCGCGGGATGAGTTGCTGAAGTGGATTTTGGTTTTTCGTCTCCTGTCACTCGTAATGGCTTTTCCTTCCTTCGCCATCAGGTGCACAGGTGCAGGGATGCTGTATTTTCATTTTCCCAGAGTCGGGAACAGCCGGTGACCAGGCGATGGCTGTTCCTTGGTCCTGCTGCATGAGCAGTTTGCAACATGGAGTCTCACCGACTCAGAACGTGCCAGCTCGCAGGGGATCCCCCAGCGTGACAGGTCCTGCTTCTGCTTTCCGCATTCCAGATGAGGGCACGTGTACACACGCACAGCCAGCAGACACACACGGACACACGCGTGCAGACCGTCATCGATATACACGGAAACGTTGGCGGAGATGTCCGGATGCTGCGAATGAATCTCTGCTCAACATCTCCTCTCATTTCTTCCTTTAGACACATGTTCCTTATCTCTAAATGTGAAAAAAAAAAAAAAAAAAAAGGAAGGAAGAAGCTGTGTGCAGCTACTTCTTCGAGAGGGATAGAGAAGTTCGACACTAGTCATTTGGTCGTGGCTGCTGGGAGACAGATATTATAAGATGTCTCTGGATTTTTTTTGTTTTTTCCTTCATTTTCCCTCTTCTAGGCACTCGGTCTCATGTCCCAGGAAGTGGTCTTCACTAAGGCCAATCACTCATGTGCGACGTAATCCCTTATTTACAGTGAGCGTACTTTCAGAATGCGACGCTTTCATTCCGGGATGTGAGCGTGTCTCGGAGTATGCGAAGTTGGTGAGGAAGGTTGGCTAGTGTCGTGGGTAGCAGAAGACTGAGCGCCTCTGTGGAGCGGGTTACAGGAGAGCTTTGCTGTCCACCTAAGGCCGTACTTCTCCATCCTCTGGGCGAAGACAGAGTCCTGAGTGGACCATGGATCCTGGAGGTTTCTGTGGATCGGGTGAGTCCTGTCAAATCCAGCCTCTCTCTCCACTTTAGACTGGAGGCTGAGATTCCCAGGAGAGTCTTCTGCTGCTTCACAGTGATGCTGAGGATATGAAACTACCGGCAACACCATCGATTTTAGCCGATTATAGTTATCTAGAGTTTGACAGTTCTTCTCTTTCAGTTTGAACAGATAGAATGCAGTGGAGAGCTTGCGTGACGAGAAGGCAGGGAGAGGTAGGTAGCAAAAAGTCCGAAATGAAAAATCTATGAAAGTCTGATGCTCTCTTCCTCTCTAGTACATCTTCAAGTTATTTCCAAGTAGGCATCTTTCTGAAACTTCGTTAATGGATATATTCGCTATCTTGCAATTAGTTTTCCTTTAATAAATACGTATTTGTTGGGACCCTCGGATGTCGGGGCTGCAGCGGTGACAGGCTCTAAGCATGCACGGACCTCAAAGCTTCGTGGGGTGTTCCATTATTCACTGAGCACGTGATGAGAACCATAGAGATTTCCAGACCGCACTGTGAGAAAATAAAAGGCAAGCGTGAAGTAGAACGACTAGACAGTCAGACAAGACTTGAACTTTAAGAGGTAGCCTTTGAGCTGAGGGCTGAATCATGAGAAGGAGCCCACCCTGTGAAGAATGTTCTTGGCAGAAGCAGCAGCTCGAACAAGTGCCCTGAGCTGGGCTAGTTCAAGGGACAGAAAAAAGACCAACACATCCAGAGGCTAGTGGATGAAGGGAAGCCTGAGTGTGGGCTTCGCAGGTCAGCTGAGACCCGGTGACACTCAGCCTTGTAACCGCCAGTAAAAATTATGCAATCCCTTCTGTGTGCGATGGGCTGCCATCAGCATCTGTTTGTAGACAGTGTGTTTAAAAACCTTAAGTTCGTTGAAGTTCACTCCATGCAGTAACCCTTGCATCTTTAATTTGCTTGGCTAATCTTTCGTTATGCATAGTATGAAGAAAAAGTCAGTGTATATTGGATTTTCACAAGAATTCTGAAATGATTCCAGTTTGAATGAAATGTCATTTTGTGCTAGATGGCATTGAAATGGATGTCGCTGGCTGTTATCTGCACTGGGCCCTTAATCTCATTTGGGGTGAGGACTGCTCCTGGAGCAGTTCAGGAGAGGGTCGCCTTCTGCTCTGTGAATTCTCTTGATGTCTGCGCTCAGTGCTAAGAGCCCAGACACTGCTCAGAGCCCCAGAATGTCTGCCTTGTCGTAAACATCCAGGCAGTGGACGGGGTGTGCAGCCACATAAGTTGCAGGTGAGGCATTTGTCTTTCCAAAACCTAAGCCTGCCTACTAGTCATATAGCTGCTGGGGCTTGGTTAGCTTTAAACCAACTCCTGGACTGTTGGTTGCATGTCACCTCTCTAGTGTTTGAGTGACTGCTACTCAGGGTTACCCGAGCTCACTCTGATAAGTAAAACCAAGTTTATTTTATTCAGCTCAGCAGTTCCCAGCAGTAGAGAGATAAGAAAGAGGAAAAAATAAGTACATTTAGGAGGGGAAAAAAAAGCTGTTTCTGTTTATAACAGGCAGCAAGTGCATGTTGATTGACTTTATTTAATTTTAGCAATCTCACACTACATTTACCAGAATATCCGGAATAGCTCATAAACTTTAAAGTTGAACAGAGGATTTGATTAAGCTGTTTGTCTCCGGTAAAACCACTTCGTCTGCAGGTAGAATCTTCGGAGTTATTTTAGAAACGTAAGTTGCAGTGTGTCATTCATGAGGGAAATTATTGTTGCTTATCTTATTTAGAGAATTAAGAAATGAACTCTGACTAATTATCAGTTGGGGTGATTGCATTTGCAGTAAATACTATAATTTGTAGTCCTCTCTTGAGTTTTCATGAGAGTTGCTACTTACTGAGCCCCGCTGACTCTGTGCCAGGGGCTCTGTTGAAATCATCATTAATATTCCGAGCAGCCCTGCAAGGTGGGGATGGGTATTAGCCTCGTTTTGCAGACGAGGAAACTGAACCAGCAAGAGGTCCAGTCACGCGCCCGCGTGGGGAGCCTCACCCAGGCAGACGTGCTGCCTTTGTCCTTGTGCTGTGGCTTCGTGCTGCCCTCTTGACGCCACGTCCAAGTGTCCAGGCAAGGTCATTACCGGGTCCTGGGTAGTGTTACCTCTTGTCTCGTTAATAAGGTAATGATTAGTCCCTGGTAGCAAGCTGTCAGCAGAGCAGCCGAGGGCGGGGGTGCAGGGCGTAAATGGCTGTAAGTAGCATTTACTCTAACCACGGACCCTGTTCTCATCCTCCGTGCCCCAAGGCATTTTTTTTCTCAGATGGATTTTTTTTCCCTCTGCATCTCTGGGTATTTCTCCAAACGAGACCCAGTGTGTGCCGTGAGTCCGCAGGCCGCCAGGGACCGGCTCTGCAGGGTTCTGCTGCCTGCTGCTGCCTCTGTCAGTCACTTTCCCATCCTCCGTTCTTTATAGCTGGGGAGTCAGATGCAGACTTGTAATCTGGTTTATTTCCTTCTTTATTCATAATTCCCCCTACGTGTACACACACACACACACACACACACGCACGCACGCGCGCGCGCACACACACACACACACACACCCTTTGCCTACGTCCTTTTTAACTTAAAAAAAGAGAGTTTTACCCCAGTGCTTGATATGTTATGGTCTTTCTAAAAGGCGCTCCGTGGAGAATTACATGCTGGTCCCGTCTCCTGCAGACATTTCCTGGGACAGGGACTTGCCACGACGAGCATTATTCGATACTGATAAGGCACACGTGATGACGTGCGTGATGACGTGGGCTTTGGACACACAACAGACTAAGAATAAAGCGACTCGGTTCCAGGCATGTTTTATAAAGCTCAGCGAGACAGGTCTGCACACATGCACGAATACGCAGACACACACGCACATGCAACCGTGCAGCATGATTTCTTTAAGAGGGGGTGATGAAAGCAACCCCAGCACCATATTCTTCACACGAAGGTGGTTCATACATGCTCCATGGGACAATGACAGTGTCGTGCTCTGCCGACAAGTAGGAACAGGAAAACAGAAGGCAGTTCAGTTGGCCGGTGGTCACTCTGGACCTCGGGCCATATGCGTCAATAGTAGAGATCTGTCACTAAAAAGGCGGGCAGGCCCAGTCACAGATCAGCAGTTCCAGGAGGTGGGGCATCCTCTGCATCGAGCCTTGTTTTGGCCATTAGTACTGTTTTCTCTGGGGAGCCACAAAACTATTTTAAAAGCCATCATGTTTTCTCAGCTGGTGGAACTCTCAGAAGATCTGGGAATCTTCACCACTACACTGTGAGCTCTCGAAGGTGCTAGAGATAGGTCCAGTGTTAAGGTGTGTGTAGGGTGGGCCAAGAGGAATCATATTTCATCCCTCTCTTTTTTAATAGAGGCAGGAATAATGACCGTTATTGTCAAGGTCAGGACCTGCCTGGACCACGATACAGGACTTATACAGGGGATGCAGGGAGGATTTGGAAGTTAGGAGTTTAGGGAAAAGCCTTGTGACGTTCATGCTTCATGGACTTCCAGCATAGAAACAAGCGTCGGTAGGCACCTTGTCCCCGATTGGTTTGCGACAGTAGAGCTACACATTAAAGAGAATGCATTTCTATTTTAAAAAGAGGAGGGATGACTTGACTTCCAGACCGAGAAGAAGCTCTGGACCCGATATCGTACCCTCTATGTTAGGAAGTCGAGAAAGCGGGGGATCTGTGTAGGTGAATCGCCCCTAACTGCTTGAAGCACCCCATAAATTCCCCAGGCCTTTCCTAGCTTCTGACTCTGCTGCTGCGCCTGTCCCTCCAAACAGCGAGGTGGGTGCGTTCTGTGACTCCCCAGCCCACCTTCACGCTTCAGCTCCAGTTATGGGTTCCTGCCACCGACACAGAATCCCAGGATTCAGAAGCAAAGCATGGCAACACGGAGCTTGCTGCTCAGTGTCCAGCGTTAGCAGCTAGGAGTGAGTGAGTGAGAAATTTGGGCTCCCTGCGTGAATATTCTGGACGCTCATTTCACTTGGCAGTGTGACACCCTTAGCGCAGTCCGACTTCTGCTATTCCTCTTCATCGTCATTATCTGAGATTCACGAGGACTGGGTATGGTTCCCCGTCCTGGAGTTGTCTCCAGTGCACACTTTGCAATTGAAAGATACAGATATAGTCAATGTATTATGATTACCTGTGAGCCCTTAGTGTAACTAAGTGGGATCAAGCTGCCGTGGTTTAAAATTTTATTACATAGTCTACCCTTGGTCCACTCCTTAAAGTGTCAAGGTCCTTATGATTTGGGACCAAGAGGTAAAACATGAGGCTAATTCTTCCTATAAAGGGTTGAGATAATATGGTGCGTATCTTAAGATAAAATTTATACACTAGGTCAAAATTCTTTCCCTTCAAACTAGACCTAGTTGTTTCTGTCTACACGCTGCACCACTCACACACACATACACACGTATGCATGTGCGCGTGCACACACACACACACACACACACACACCCCTCACGCGCCCACAGCCCAGATACGCTGCACCACACACACACACACACACACACACACACGTATGCATGTGCACGCGCGCGCGCACACACACACACACGCCCCCCTCACACGCCCCTCACGCACCCACAGCCCAGAAGTAATTTCGCTCCATTTTCTACTTGCTCTGGAAGCATCCTTTTCAGTATGACTGCTTCAACTTAGGAGCTTTCCCGTGTCTGCAATCTGAGCGCCGATTTGAGGGGGAGGTGTGTTCCCCCAGCCTTCTGGAGAAAGAGTGAGTGTGCCGTGTTCAGCCCGAACAGCTAGAATGTTTTGCTTGTCTTCGGCAAAGCGCTCAGAATTCCAGATTTGCGACTGTTCGGCCTGGACGCGTCGGTGCCGCGTTGGAGACAGCCAGTTCACCGTCTCTGACTGTCCTCGGTAGCGCCCGGCCTTCGAGGTCTGTACTGAGTGCAGCAGATGCTCGTTTAGGGAGTATTCTATGCCTTTTTATTTAAATCTTTTATAAAGAGGTTACAAAAGCTCTTGATTCTCAAGGGTAAAAAAAAACACAAACTAATTTGGATTTCTTAAGCAGCTTCATGATATCATATAGCGGGGACAAAATAGTTGAATTTGCAAAAGGGAAGAGATGAAGGGAAGACAGCCTGGTGTCCTGGAGTGTGATGCCGATACGCGTGTCTTGGGCATGAGACGTAACTTGGCTGACGAAGCGCTGGGTTACGGCTCTACGTTCGGAGACGTGGCAGGTAATCCGGCTACCTTCTGGGCCGCCGTGGCGACCAGCACCTGTCAGACCCTGAGACCTCCCTTGCAGATGGGCCGACCGGCTTCTGCCACGTTCGCCATCACATTTGCTTGGGCTTCAGCCAGATTTTCCCCGTCCTCCTCCACGAGCACGCCAGTGTAAGCGCCACGCGAGTGTTCTGACGGCGTCTATATGTGCCGCGTGGGCTCTGGGACCGCGGCATTGCCCAGGCAGATGGGGAGCTCGTGCCAAGCCCGGAAACTTCCGTCGTGGCCGGTCACTCCCTTCGATTCATGCGTCGGCATCAGAGAGGAAAGTCGGACGACATTCTGCTCCAGTGCAAACTCCAAGACGATCTCCTAGGTCTCCAGATCCACGAGGCAGAAGCTCATTATCCCTTTCCCTCCTTGTTGGTGGCCCTGAGCAGACAGCCCACAGCCTCCGAGCCTCCCCAAAACCTTTATTTTCAAGGATAAAATCAGTGACGGAAGGAGCAGGAACAATTCACATCACTGTGCCAAGATGTTAAAGAACCTCAACACGGTGAACGGCGCCTGCGAGATTCAGCAGTAACGAGAGGATTCCGAGAACACCCTCCAAACGTCCCAGCAAGTGCTGTTAATGAAAGTGGTTACGTACGAACAGGGAGATGCAGTCCAGGCTATAATTCATGTGTCCTTAGCCCTGAAACTTTCTTGTCCTTATCCATAAAGTTTCTTAACCATTCATCTCCTAAAAGTGTCCCAAATTTCTTTTAAGGACAATGAATAACAGATATGCAGATGTCCAATCTGCCATGTCCTCCTACTTCCTCCGAGCGCTTCGAGGTCCTTTCTAGTTCTGTTTGTGACCCAGCTGTGGAGAAGCACACGCTGTCCCACGCTTGAGGCCCTCGAGTTACTGGGAGCATATTGAGGGGAAGAAGCTAGGGCTGGGGTGGTCTAGCTGAGATTTCTTGTCTACCTTGGACAGCAGTGGAAGATGTGTCTGGTGTTCCATAGACATGTTTTCCCCTAAAAACAATAGTTCACTTACTTATAAGTTACATAGATTTTCGTGGAGTGACCTGGACACCTGAGCTTTATTTATGACTTGGTTTCTATGGAAAAATCTTTCTAATTTCAAAATAATCATGAAATCCAAACAATTTCAGAGTACGCACGTTGTGATGACTTCTCAGTCAGGTCATCAATGTACTTACGTCCTATAGTAGTAATCTCAGCCTAGTTAGTAAGAGTATATGAGCCCCTCTCGTCCACTGTCAAATCTTAATGATTCTTTAAGTAACTTAAAATGAACACTCTAACTCATAAATTGAGTCCCTGAAATTTAGGGCCTGACACTTGCTTTGACTGACGGATTTCTCTGATTCTGCATGCACGTCCGCACCTCTCACATCCAGGCGGTGTGCTAAGGGGACAGCTGCATTATCTCGATTTACCCTCTTATTTTGTGAAGAGGTGGTTCGTATTTCTTGTGCAGAAGTCCTATTTCTTGTGCTTTTGCCTACCATGGATATTCGTATTTCTTGTGCTTTTGCCTACCATGGATATTCATTGTGCAGAGGAGAGATGCCTACTGTGTGCTACTGTGTACTATGGATATTCATTGTGCAGAAGAGAGATGCCTACTGTGTGCTAGGTTCTTCCCAAGGTCACGCCTCTAGTGACAAGACGAGACTGCACTCAGACCCAGCTCTCTCCCCGCGTCCGCTACGATGCCTGTGTGGGTACAGCAATATTGGGGCAGTGACTGCTCCGTAAATAGAGAAGTGAGACCTCATTTTTATCAGTGACTGAATCCTTCAGAAATTGTTCCCCTCCCAAAGGGGAATGACCAGTTTTTCCAAAATTGAACTGAGCGCAAATGAACGCTGGGATAACAGTTAGAACAAAGCCATCCTGTGTTTTGGGTGAACAAAGTAATGTCACATACTTGGGCCACTTATTGGTTCTTCTTCTAATCCCTTCTTGCCTTTGCTTTCCTTGCGAGTCCTACTCCTGGAGGCTTGATTATGAACCGT
>NW_006439191.1:5884242-5914442 GCF_000325575.1 Pteropus alecto | reverse complement strand
AAAGCCTTTATGCATAGCTTGAAAGTCCTTTTGAAATGGCATCTGTCATTTTTTAAACATGCGTATTTTAACATCACAGAGCCATTTTCTCAAACTGCCACCCACAAACTCAATGGTGGTCCTAGTGAAAAGTCCCGTGATCTATTTAATCCAGAACTCTGCTCTGTACGTACCTCACAAGGTAGTCCTCAGACACACGGATTTTTGAGAACGGTTGACTGAAAAACAAGGGTAACGTTAGGCAGAAGTGGTCAGGGACACCTCAAGTACTGAGCTCCCCAAGAGTAACTTACGAGTGCTTTTACTCAGAAGGACTCTCTTCGTGTGGAAAATCCAGCCCATCCTTCTCAATTGTACATTTCCTTCCCTCCGCCATTCAATTCTTCCCAGTTACTTTTTCAAACTTCTGTGCAATGACTGATCAATGAACTTACACATGAAAGACAAACTTAAACTCTTTCATTTCTTTTCATCCCCTCCACAGCTAATGCCCTTTCATTTCAGACATTCCAAAATGTGGCAAAAAAAAAAAAAAAAAAAAAGAGGCTCTGCAACAGATGCAATTCTTTCTAGGTCTCTAGGTAACATTTTAACCTGTGTAATGTTCACTGCACAGCATCTTAAGTAATATTCCAGGAAATACGCTGCTGCTTGTTAAAAAGGATAGGACCCCAGAGATGTCTTTAAATATGCCTGTAAAGTGAGAGGTGCCAAGAGAAAGATAATATGGCTGATTATAGTTATTTACCTTACATTTTCATTCGCTTTTAACTGGGTGTAATTTAGGGGCATGAAATCTCTTATTGGAAGTGTATTTGCATTAAACAGCTCTAAGCAACCATGAAAGTGCAGAAACTGAAAAATTGACAGACTGGGTTCCTAGAATCCCAAAGTAGCATTTTTGTAATAGGCATACAAACAAATCGAATAAACATGTTTTGCTTCAGCGATTTAAAGAATATGGTCTTTGGAGTAATTTGTCTTTTTTTAACTATCCTTTCTAACCTTTTCATTGCCTATCTCTAGTTTGCAGCTCCCCCTAACAATCTGTGGCAATTTCCCAGCCAGCTGTTGGTGCACTAGTGCTCAGGGTGCTTTGTTTCTATTTCCTCCAGCTATCCAATCAGCCTATAAAGGGGATTACCTGAGTGCTGTTGTTTCCCAGGTTTGCCTTTAGCAGTGGGTGTGTTTATCGTTTTTTTGTTCTCAAGGTGCTTCATTGTATGGAAAGTGGGCTAAAAAAAAAATGCAATGCCCTGAGTCACAATCCTCAGGCCAAGTGTCAAAAGATGCTTCAAGTAATAGAACTTAAGCAAAGAGTCGTTGACATTTTCTCTCGATTGTTTTTAGATATGGGTAAATGTTGTCTCGGACTTTCTTTGGAAGAGAATGTGCGTCCATCTCATTATTCTTGGCATGGTGTTTAACATAACCATTTGTATGCCCTCACCCCGGGAGACGGCACAGGGCAAACACGCGTGGACTCGGTGGAGGAATGAGTAGAAAGAGACGCTTCAGCTTGCACTTAGGGTGTTGACTCTAGTGAAAGGGGAAGCGAGGAAGCCCTGGTCTTCGAAGCTATGTTTTGTTCCCACCTGAACACGCGGAGCAAACTCATTTTTCTGAATCACGCGGGGATACTGCCACCGTAAAATTACTAAGCAGAAAGAAGAAAAGAGGGAGAAAAAAGAAACATGAGAAAGGAACTCTTTCAGTTCCCTTCTCCACCCCTCCCCTTTTTTTTTTACCCGTCACCTTTCCCTTCCCCCCACCAAGTTATATTATATTTCCAGTCCGTCTGGCTGCAGTTAGTGTAAGTGCTTTTACTAACACGTCCATCATAGGAAGGAACAGTTGACTCTCAGCTTGTTGCCAGAGTTGTGAATAAGATTTTCTCATTTGAGAAGTCCCTTTAGTTTATTTAGAACCTGCTAGGATAGGAGAACATTTGTATCCTTCGGAGGAAAATTTTTCTTCCAATTAGAGCCAAGGAAGGAATTCAAGAAGAGAGACTTATTCTCTTTAAACTGATTTTTTCCAACATCCTGATAAAACGACGAAGATTTTCCCCGTAATTGGCCCTCTAGTTTTTGATCACTACATGTTGCGATGTGCCTTCTGTCAAAAACAAAACAAAACAAAGTACACCAGAGATCAGTAGGTCTTAATTAATAGGCTTTATGGTTTTGTTCCTAGATAGACGTCAGTCATATATTTTTTAAAGTGACAAACAAGCAAAACTATTTCCCTAGTCATTTCTCTCGCTTGAAAGATATGAGAGAAAGTCTTATTTCTTGTCAATAGAATTTTTAAATGTTCCACTTACAAAAAAGAAAAAATAGAGCAGTTTTACTTCTCAAGGAAAAGTGATGTTTCCTAATAAACCAAAACAAGTATGACCACCTATGAAAAGAATGTAAAAAGAAAAGCATATTTCAGGTATGGTGCAGGTGTTTGTACTCACCTAATTTTTATGGTTTGTCCAATGAATAGAAATAAATAAGTAGAGGGAGTTATACTATACATATGTAAATCAGAGCTGTACCCTGCCTTTGAAAAGAAGTATACTTAAGTGAGGTTTTATACACATGCACACACACACACACACACACACACACACACACATATTAATTAATTAATGGAGTTTTTTTATTCGATCAGGATAAAATGGTCTAAAAATAAACAGCTGTATGCTACTTCATCAAGCTGCTGCTTTGAGTGCTTTGCTCATGGATTAGTCTCAGGGCTAATGCTGGTTCGTTCCTCGTTTCATCGCTAATTAACGTGGGCACTGCTTCCGGCCACTTGACCGTGTTCCCTGGTGAACACGTGCTGGTTTGGCAAGTCACAGCTCTCCCCGGCCTTCCTCCCCACGCTGCCTCCTTCCCCAGCCCCTCGTCTTTCTTCCTCCTAAAAATACGATTTTCAGCCAGGAGGGAAGGAGGATCTCCTCTTAAGTTATAGTCTTCAAGTTCCTCTGTAAAGAGAGCAAACTCAGTAAAGAGATTATGTGCAAGCCAGAGAAATAAACTTAGCTACTCCCCCCAAACATTGGATTGAGGGGCCGTGGAAATAGAGAGGATTCGCTCTGTCTGCCGTATGAACAGGCTGGATTGGTTCGTTTTGCATCTGTCTCATTGATTCAGGCTTTTTCAAATTACCTGACGCGGGGAGTTATGAGCAACGACCTTTAAAAGAGAAATTGACCGTTGGCTTGAAGGCATCTTGAAGCCTCTGAGTCTCAGACTGTGTACCCTGCGGTTGGTTCCTGGGTCTGTGCAATGGAATTCACGGTCAGGCCAGAGTTTCCTGATCGGACGCATGATTGTGGCTTTTGCAAGAAGATCCACACTCAAGCAGACCATAGGTTAGAATCGGAGCAGAATACTCCATTGTGCAGCTCAGAGTGGGGAATGGGCAGAATCCACAGTAGAAACATTACGAAAACCACTCGCTTCTGTTCCGGGTCAGGGGATCGTCACTTCCATGAACTGCAGCCATCGTGTATGTTGGAAAAGCTTTTCCAGAATCATTGAATAATGTGTTGTCTTGGCTCACTTCCAAATCAGAGCATCTCTTCTAATCGAATCAAATAGAACATTGCATTCTGGAAATAATTTCAAATTAGTTTTGATTCTTGTGCTTCGATGCCTTGAGTTCCCTAAGCTATCACAAAGTCACCAAGTAGCCTCCCTCAGGTGTGCCTTTCACGAGGGATTCGTAGACAGACGACCTTTACGTGTCCAGTGCTTTGCGGCATAGCCACGCTCCTCGCCGACTTCGTCTGTCAGTGGCCATTTTAGTGTGTATTTCTTGCCTATTCATTTATGTCTCGTCATCTCTATATGATTGCAAGCTCCTTGGGAGAAAGGACTGTGTCCTATTCACATTTGCAATTAAATCAAAATATATTGGTGCCTTTTTGTTTGCCAAACCCTATGCTTAGGATCCATGATGCACTCAACTGAATGAATGGAGGAGCTGAAGCTTTCTTTAGTTGTGACATCATTCCTTTATCATTTCTCTTTTAAAACTCGTTGTATTTATATATTTAAAGTTTATATGCATCCCTAATGTGCTCTCTTAGGCCCCGGGGAGTTTTAGTTTGATCTGATGGAGAGTCGGGGTGATTTCTAGTTACTGAAGCCTCAGGAGCACACTGGGGATTCTCGCCGAGCCCCTTAGGATGGCCTAGATTTCGAGTCGGTCGTAAGCTTCCTGAATTCAGGAACCGTGTTGCCTTGCTTGCTAGCATATTTCCATTATCGGTGATATAGCCTGGCAACTCGTTTGCTCAGTAAACTCTGTTGAAGGAAGGGGAATGGACGGAGCATCCTAGGCAGCTAGATCTGCATGGAGGTTGGATGTGGACATGTTTTTTTCAAGAACTATGTATTTCCAGCCCAGCAGGAGCAAATAGTTTGTCGAGTGTCGTATACGACAAAAGAAGTCATAGAACATAAGCATGGAAGTGTATCTCAGCACCAGACTATAAATAGTCTTCAATGTCCAGCTAAGGAGTTTGGACTTTAATCCTGTACGCAGACACCGACTATGGTTAATGACTGATAACTGCAGAGAAAGTTACCTTAAAACAAGGTAATCCTGGCCGTCATATAATAAGAACACAAAGGGTTGGCTTTAATTCTGACTCTAGAGATACCAAGCGGGCGGGTGGTAGAGAGGACGACAATTTACTAATTCAGATATGCCGGCTGTAATTGCTGTAAGAGCCGGATGCTGTCACAGTGTGTGGGGACCACGCTGTGTTCACTCGCATCCATCCCCTTGCCACTGCTCGGCTTTTCACGGAATTCTGTCTGTCCATCTGTCTATCTGTCTCCCTCTCTGTCTTTTTTGTCACTGGTATAAATTGGTTCAAAAAGAGCCTAAGAGACTTGATTTGCATAATCTGAGGCCCTCTGAACCCCGATATCCACTTTTGCTTCCTTAAAGAGGATAGAAGGACTTGAAATGGTCCTTCGTACCTTTAACTACCACAGAGAAACTCCCCATGATAGTATTTCTGTTAAAGAGGAGCTGGTTCTCTTTCCCCCGTTGGAGGTAACGTAAACCCCGCAGGGAACCATTGAGAGAGAAGGCAGTGCTCTTACCTGACATCTAAGGCGCCAGGGGCTGGACGTCAGTGAAGAGTGTCATCGTGGTGGGCCCACCACCTGATAGGACATTTGCCCCGACATTCGGTAAGGCCAGAGTTTAAATCTATGTTCTAGTTCTCTGAATGCCAAGAGGCACACTAAAAGTTCTTCATCAAAGAATATTTTCTTTTGTAAATTAGGTAACTTCAAATTTCAGTATCTGCTCACAGAGAATCCACGGACCTGAAAGGAAGCACAGCACCAAGAACACAATTCCCCCAAAGTCTCCTGTTTTCTCTTGATACCGCCATGCCCTTTGCCCCCTCCAGGAAAAAGCTCTCAGTGAATAAAATTTAAGAGACTATGATGGAAACTTTATGGAGAAGTCATCTCTTAACTGACTTTTTGCTGTTTCTGTGGTATGTGGCTCTCCAGAATATTCAGTAATGAGGCAGCTGCAGATATCTGTTGCCACGCTTACGACAGCCCCTCAGGACAGGGGCGGGGTCATGACCTAACCAGCTATTTTGTGTGTGTATGTGTGTGCGTGTCTGCACTCGTGCACACGTGCGTGTGGAAGAAAGGATTTTCTTATTGAGATTTTGAAGAAAAATAAATTTCACTAGTTGGGCATGGAGGGGGGATTCAGTGACAGGACTGACTGTATTAAGCTTCATCGTTTTACTAAAAATTCATTACTTGTTGAGCTATTAAGTGGTGAAACAATCAAAGGAATAACAAAAATCTAATAAAGACGAGAACAGCGCAGCGTGTTGTGAACGCGCATGTGGGTTTGTAGCAGGAGATCCGTCTGCAGGCGCCGTGATTCGGCAGACGGAACCTGTACCACAGACACGGGCATGAAAAACGCAGCAGCAGAGTTTCCGGCCAGGAAACCGTTTTTTCCATATGGGCATCCATATGTTTTATCTTGAAATCCATATTTTTGGCCTTGATACCCATATGTTAGCTTTTTGCCCGAATAAGATGGTGTAATCATTCTTTATTATTTCTTCTTTCCTAGAAGTTATTACTCTAAGGTTTGGAGGGAAGGAGAGGGAGGAAATGGACGGCTTTACACAGGAACACAGACATGGGAAGGACACAGTGCTACAGGAGAGACACCGTGTGTGTGTGCGCGTGTGTGTGTGTGCGTGCGCGTGTGTGTGAATGTATATTCATTTTTAAGTACTGGGTCTACGTGCACTTGGTCAAGGCAACATTCTCATAGGTTGCAGTTTTACATTGCGGGCCATTTGTCTCAGGCTGATGCATCCATGTGTCCAACTGGGTGATGAGGAACACTTTGAGAGTGGGCGGGAGGGGCGCCTTTGGCTGGGTGCACTCTTCCATACATGGAGTCACTCAGTAGGTACTCACTGTAGAGCCCGGCTTTGTTATTTCCAGCGCCACAGGAACGGTAATGGGGCACGTCATTTATGATACCATAAACGTCCGATTCTACTTGAGACTTCCCCTCTAGACCATGAACTCCTGGAGAGCGAATCTGGGATTGTATTTTATTCATTTTTGCATCCCTGACTCATAGCTTATAGTTGGATTTCAATAAAAAACTTTAGACCTATTAATCTATAACAGTAGCTTCTCAAGAGGCAGACGATAAAGGCCTTTACAAACCTCCCAAATCAATGAGTTCTCAAACAAGTAAACTCACTTTAGCACAAAAATTTAATGTGCAGATAAAATGAATTTTATTCAGTCTGCATGCTAGGGTATCTCTCTATTACATTCCATCTAATATTTTCAGCTCTAGCCTGAAGTAAATGAAAAGAGACCACCTTTTCATCTTTTTTTCTACTATACACAATAAAACAATTATTAGGTTTAGATGACCTCACAGAAATTCACATAGAATTAACTCTCGGTTTATGGAGAATTGATTAACGCGATGTCTTACCCCATGAGAAATACTGTTGGGAAACAAAACAAAACCCCAAAACAAAACAATGAATACGCGCTTCCGAAAGGAGAGGCGCGGGAATCACCTTATTCTTTTCCTGACCGCACCGCATTTGCTTTCTAGAATTTTAGCTGACCGCATAGGATGGTGCACGGTGAATTTGCAGAGGAGGCCAGAGTGGAGAAATCCCTTTCTGCAATCATTTCATTTCATTTCATTTCATTGGGGGATTTCCACTATCAGCCATTTTTATCCTCCTTGTCCTGGTGGCCCAGCAAGGTCAGAAGTGACTGTCCATGGTCTGTCAGCCTCAGGACCTTTGATTGACAGGCTGCTGAATTGCTCTTTGCAAAAAAAAAAAAAAAGGCCGCTGCGGTGTGCCTAGCATGTGCAAAACCCTCTACGTTAACCGTTTCCCGGGCATTTTGGCTTGGAATTGGTGCTTCAGCAACCTTCTGAGATAAGTCCACTCAGAGCATGTGTCAGGGCCGCCTCTGCTGGACATCACTGTGTGGAGAGTCAGCATTTCCCCCCAGCTCTCATCAGACTGGAAAGATGTCAGCAATCCTTCACTTATTATATTACTAGGAAAACATGCTGAGGTAACTCTGACCGCTCGGGGTGTTCCTTCACCGATAAGGAGAGCAAGTACAAGTTCACTCCTCTCGGTTCCAAGGGCTTTAAATGCTGAAATTCTGTCTTTTACCTTTTCTCATTCTTCTGAGGGCTGAAATACGCAAGTACGGGCTTATTTTAAGATTCCTCAGGGCAGCATTTGATTCCTCGGCTCTTGCATTCTTTGCTGCATGACCTCACTGCATTAGCGCCCGTATCTCTTCTGAATGGCATCCAGTTTCCTTTCCATTCACAGTGGCCGGGGATCACGTCTCTGATCCACTTAGAAATGGTGAGCTCTACCCCTGAGAATGTCAACGCTTTCTCGGTCACATCTATTGATCTTCAGGGCTCTATTTCTGTATTTCCTTTCACTCACTCATTCGATGTTTGGAATATTGGCCGTTCCGTTGAGGGCCGAGAGGCAAGTTGGGTGCTAGGATAAACTAGATAAAGCATATGTCTTTGATCCTGGCGTCGGTGTTGATGAGAGTCTGTGTGAATCCCGTACTCCTGTGAGTTCAATGGAGACAGGTAAAATGTAGTAAATTTATCTCACTGGGCATGCTGTAGAAAAAGAGCACTTGAAAAAAAAAAAAAGATTAATAAGGTAGTCATTTCATTTAAGATTGTTATTGTAGAACTAAGTGTGAAGTAAGTGAATAAAATGAAAAAAAAATACGACAAATAAATTTAGGGGATTATTTTTAGACTGAAATTCCTATTTCTAAAGACCAACAGTGCATATTTCTTTGAGGAGCCAGCGTTTGCTACAGCTTGGAGATAACACACTGTCTGATGTCGTAGGAAATAGGACATAAGAAAAGAGAAGCCTAGAATTGGGTAAAAAGTTTTCCCCAACCGTGATAAGGAATTGTTGCCATGAGAAAAACATCTAAATTAGAGACGAGTGACCGTCTGTCTTTGTAAGAGCCAGAGTGGAAAGCCTTCTTGAAATAGAAGTAAAATAAAGGGGAAAAAATGGCTCCGTTGCAGGGCTAATTTGATGAAAGGCCCTCAGTAATTGTGATTGCACAGTTAATAAACCCTAGAGCTTTTTTTTTTGGAAGACAAAATGTTCAGTGGGAAAAAAAAAAAAAAAAAAAATCAATTACAAATTGTGTTGTCTTCTTTGAGCGATCAGGCAGAGAAGCCACTCGACTAATGAACACTCCGAGTGAATGGAACATCGCTGCATCTAAGATTTAACCACGTTTTTCAACAGAGACGGAAAACTAACATTTCTAAATGGGGACAGCATTCTTTCTCATGGTGCCGAAGGGGCGGTTCCTGTTCTTTTCACGTGAAAGGTCTGTAGAGAGTTATGGACATGTTAGGTATTTTTTTTTTTTTTTAATACAGTTCAGTGAATGAGTATCTTGTAATGTATTCAGAGAGGAAAAATCAGCCATTCAAAGGAAAGGAGTGGGTGTTTCTGCATGTGGCAGAAAATTGAAAAACACCTGTGAGTAGGTCAGTTATGCTCGCAGATATAAAAGTGCAAGATTCCATAAACAGAGCCACCGTGTATATTTTTTTCAATATAAAAAAATAAGCATTATCACTTTGGTGCAACAATTCCAAATACATGCCAGGATATACGTGCAAGATCATCTTTTTAGAAACACGACAGGCAATTTAAGGGCCACGAGTAAACCCTGCCACTTTCCTTGATCAAAATCAGACCTGCGTTAGGGTAGGGAGTCTCGGAACGACCGTGTCCTGATAGCTCTGAGAGCTCGAGTTGAAAATCAGTTCCTTGAAACTTAGAAGGGATTTCTCCACAGTGAGAAAGGAGTGTATGGCAACTGACGATTTCAGGGAAGCTCACTGAACTGATATGGGCGAAAATACTGTGCATATGAAACAGTGAGTTAAGCCGGTGACAGTGGCCTTGTGGGGAGACTTAGGCTTTGGAGTCAGCCAGAGCCAAGTTCAAACCTTGCTGCCAACTCAGTGACTGTGGATACATTATGTGGCCACTTGGATCCTCGGCTTCCTGATCTGAAAACTGGGATGGTGAAAGCTTAGGGGTGCTTCTATGAATACATATTACACTGCATTTAAGATATTAGGTTGTAACTATCAGTTCATGTGAACGTCCTCCCACTTGGACCTCAAAAGCATTCTTACGTTAACCAGCCAAACAGTTTAGGAGAAGCGGAATTGTTTTAGCTCTGACCAGCAAGGTATAAGGAGGTAGGATTCCCCGTTTTAGCTCCAGGTGACCCAGTAGGCGTGGCACAGGGTGTGGTCGCGAGTGGGAATGTAAAGCGGAGCCTGGGCGCAGTGAGGCTGGGAAAGGGAGCTCATCATGTTCGGCTAGTTGCTCACAGCTAAGGGACAGTCATTCTCGGAAATTATCCATGCTAGGTTTAGTCTGGAAATTCAAAGCTAAAAATTAACTGGAAAACACGGACGGTATCTTCAGAGACCAAGGATGTTCATTAAAAGGTCAAATAGAGAAAAAGGAGTTAAGAAAAGGGACGAAGATGGCTACAGACTTGAGTTTCCGGGAAGGGGTTTGTGTAGGAGTTTGGCCTCAGAGGTTGAGTAGAAATTTGGTGGGTGGGAATGCACGTGGTTTGCTCTAGCAGAGGACTAGCCTGTGCCTTTGGAGGGCAGCGAAAACCAGGACGAAAAGGTAGTGGTGGGGTATGAGACTTTTCTCAAACAAAATCTAAGTTGGAAACTTAGAACCTTAATTTACAGCCCCTCCGGTCAGTGGCTTCACATCTCTGCCTCCCCCTCAGCGCCCCCCACCCCAGGTCCGTTCACCCCAGAAGCAAGTCCGAGCAACTCCGACTCGTAGTTCCAGTCACAGGCATGTTTATAAACCTAATTAATAGTTAATATTTACACACCATACACATGTCACACAATATATGTTCAGATCGTATAGAAAGGGTGTACATTTAATATACTTTGCACATGATTAAACGGATATACATTAAATCAATGCACGGATTATATATTTATTTTTACATTTAAATGAACCCTAAGAGGCTGGAATGTAGCCAGCCTCTTTCTTTATTACTGTACCGTGTGGCTATCACTAAAGGTTTAGTTACTTCGCTAGGAAATTCTGTATAAACCGGAATAAAGCAGCTGTGAACCTCACTGCAATATCAGAGTGTAACATAGAAAGCAGTGAATGTGCCTTCAGATATGTTCTTCGTGAGACCTATTCCTCTGTCTCTGAGTCCTTGATGGAAGATTCCAGAGGGAGAAGGGCTGTCCTAGGCTAGAGAAAACCGGGAGGACAGCTCCAGATATTGAAGAATCCTCAAAGCAAAGATTTTAGTGGCCGGTGAAAAGTTGTGCGTGCCACGAGAAGACTTCCCTTTGCTGAGATCTCATTCTAAACCTTGAATCCAAAAAAAGATTCTGTCTGGGGAGGGTTCAGGTGGCCACTGTACACTTAGACCAAGAGAAATACATTGATTTTAAAACGAAAATGAAGTTACCAGTAGCTGGCCCAATGCCTTGAACATAGTAGGCTGTTAGTAAACGTTTCATGAATTGAGATGTATTTTTTTCTGGAATTGTGCATCTAACAAAGAGTGGATTTGATTCTGTGGACTTTTGAACATGGCATGTGCCCTGCTAGATAAGTCCTCTTTGCAAATCTATCTGCAACTCAGCATACGGGATTCTATTTTATCTATTCATAAAGCTACAGATTTATGTTTCAATCTAAATCCAGATTGACAAACCTAGCTTCCCACAGCAGAGCATTAAGCGACTTGCTGATGGATTTCTGGAATATTTTTCACAAGCCAAAAAGGTAAAACTTTTGGAGAGCATAGTCAACATGATAAGAAGTTTGGTAACACTGATTTATAAAGACACTGTAACTTTTAAACGCGAACTTTCAACCTGAAGGACTGCAGTGGGGATTTCAAACACGACTATTTAATTTTTTAAAATTACATAAATTAAGTGAACAGCCCATTAGCAGGATGCCATCAGGATCACATGGCCAATTTAGATCAAGTTATATTATCTTGCCTGCCCGATTTGAATAAGAATTAAGAAATTACCATTCTGAAGTGGTGTTGGACTCGCTCGTCATTTGCAGAGATGTTCTTCATGGTAACTCTCTGGAACTGACGGCTCTGACGGGCGGCCCCGGCTCCCGGTGCCACCACCGGGGTGTATTCACTGGAGGGGAGCAGTGACCGCATAGTTCTCCCTGCCTCCGACGACAGTTTATACTGCAGGGACCTGGAGGTGAAGCAAAGGGACGCCGGATGCGAGACCCAGTACAGCAGTCACTGGGCTTCTCATTTCCGTCCCCTTTGCTAAGCTAAACTCCAGCTTCACGGCCACACTGAAGCAGTCAAACCTCCCTCTGTCCAGTCACTGCTGACTCCGCGGCCTGCATGTTTGAACTTTTTATTTAGACAGTAATTTCATATTAATCCATATTTTGCCTCTTGGGCTCTTCAACAGCTAATGGTGTGAAAATAATTAAATTTCTTATCATGTAATCTTAGAAATTAAAGATGAAACAAATATATTCTCAGTTTTACCAACATCATTTTTAACGGTCCTTTAAAAAACTCTATGATGTTGCTTCTGCTTTATTTTTGTGTATTTAAAGGTCATTTTCTACTTCTTCCCAATTGCTCTACCACTGATAAGTATTTCCAGGTATAGCTGAAATTCTAACTTCCATGTGATCCATCCTTGACTAGTCTGGTACTTAAGCTTCCTGTCGAACAATTTAGTTCTAATAATGACTTACACTTCGCTCTTTCCGTTGTGTTTGTCTTATTGGGACAAAACCTATCTTTTGTTTATTTATTCCAGCATTTACCACATTGCTGAGTTCCTTCTAGGGATTAGGAATCACTTGGCGTTCCTTTCCTCATTGACATCTTCAACACCATTCTGCTACCTAGACAGGCCCTGTGCCAGCCACTAGGAATCTTTAGTGCCCCCTCTCCAGGACCTTACACCGAGTTCATGAGCACTGTGGTAAGACCAAAGAGCATGGATGCCCTGAGCCCACGAGGCTTGCGTTCTGCTTTAAATTCCATAGGCAGTCCGAGGAAGTGAAGAGAGGAAGAAATTTATAACCCAGAGTCCTCTTGACGGTGCAGCCATTCTCCAGGCAACCTGGGTGAGGTCACCGAAACCCTCTGAATTTCCGTTGCCTGTCTGTGAAGTGGTGATTATAATCATGACGCCCACCTCCCAGGAAGATGGTTCTGAGGGCCGATGGAGGCTTCTTTTAACCTTTAAAATACCATCTAGAATTGTATTTAGAGGTCAAGTCCAAGACTTTTCTTAAGGATTTGTCTTTGAATCCAGTGCTGCAAACTCATTGCATTCAGAAGACTCGTCGGCACGGTTTTGGAATTCTGTACTTTGAAAACATGACGACAGATGCTAATGTACGGGGCTATATAAGTCACTTAACAGATGGCTCGCAACACATCTTCCCTATTAGATTTATGCAATGAATCCTCATTCCCCTTGAAACGTTTGTTTGACTGCGTCTGTGACTTTTTACCCTCCTCTCGTATGTTTGCGGAGTCCACATCTGGCTTCTTAAACAAATCGGATCGTAATTAGGGTCAGGTATTCTTTTCCTTGGCCTGTATTAATTACAAGTCAAAATTACTCCCTCTTTTGTTTTTTTTTAGAAGGGAGGGGGGTTGGTAGCAGAAGAGTATGTAATAATAGCGGGAACCCTAGAGAAATAAGAACTTTTTTTTTCTGGTCTTGATTTTTTTCACACCTCTACTGATGTGGGTACCACTGCCTCTCTCTGCTCTCCATCCCCTAGCTCTACCCCCACCCCCAACTTCTGTTAGGGAGGAGGGGAGTAGAACCAGGGGGAGTTGTGTGGCAACTCACGGGCAGAGGAAATACAGTTTACACCCATTAATATCTCTGAAAAATGACTTTGCAGTGCTTGTGAGACTTATCAAATAACTAAAGTTAATTTCTTCCAATGAGGACGCCATGTTTGATAAGCTACGAAGCTTTGTGCTTGTTTTGAGGGTAATCTGTCTGCTTTCTGGCATCTATATACCGGCGAGCATCCTCCCTTAGAGTGAGAATTATGGAATGTGTTCGAACAATTAGAAGTTTATTTAAAAACTGGTTAACTCTCAATTTTCACCAAGATTTTCTTTGCTCACATTCGTTCATATTCACCATAAGAAACATTCAATATACATAAAAATAGATGCATTTGAAGTTTGCTAGTTTAATTTATGCATTTTTTTTTCCTTTTATGTTGTTTCTTAGAGAATTTCCCTGAGGCTCACTATAGAACAATCTCGGCTTCAATTAATATTTACTTTTTTATCTGTATGTTCAATTGTTTGAAGGTAGAAAAAAAGCATATTAAAAGGCAATAATTATCCTAGTGTGTGTTCAATCATAATGAATCAGCTGTGCCTTTCTTCTTTGCAAAATAGTTACATTTTGCCTTTATAATGAATACTTTTAATATAAATGAGGATGTATTTCAGGATTCTAATTTCCTCTTGGTTGTAGATTCATACCCCATGTCTCTTAATAATATAGTGTCCCACCATACTTAGTTTTTACTGTGATATGATTATAAATTGGTATGTTACATGTTTCCTAAAACAAATGAAAACGAGAGTGAATGATGATGATGTTACGAATATAACACTAAAATGAGAAGCACTCGCCTGGTCAAAGTCACGTCAAACGTTCGTAAGTGCGTTAGAAAATTGTGAATGCCGTTTGAGAACTGCGTTCGGATTAAGCTCTTGGAAATCTGCTCGGCAGACATTGTTAAGTTAGGTGGCTTTCTGAAATACATCAAGTCTCTTCCCCTTTCCAGGTGTTAGTTTAAATGTCCTATAAGTCCACCTTATGGAAAAGCATTCTGGGGATGGAGATTTTAGGGAGAGGGAGATGACCGTTCAGTTCTCCTATACTGAAGCCCGGCTGCGTTGGGATGGAGGCGATCTTTCGTTGCTCGGAAAGTTCCGTGGGAGTGCTTCTGTTAGCTCTCTAGTGATACTGTCACTGAAGGAGCAGGGGGAAGAAGAGCAACTAAATCAGACATCCTGTCTCTGCTCTGCCGTGTCCGCGTCGAGTGCGGCATCCTCGCAGACGCTGTCTTTTTTAAACACATCCCCCCCCCACACACACACACACTTCTTTTTCCTGGTGGCCTTATTTTTCCCCTGTAGAGTAAGCTGACCAGATTTTCACTTAACAGAACGGGGACGGCCTGGCAGGGGGCGAGAATTGCCACGCACCATCTTCTGGGGATGATAATATCAGCAATCAGAGGCGGCCATGGCAGTTGCAGAGAGAGAGGAACTGCGCTGTGCAGGAAGCCAACGCTGTTGTTCATTTGCTCTTTCCTGAACTTGAGTTCAGCGCTCCACAACCGTTTACCAAAAAGTTGAGCTTGAGTGCAGCCCTGTGTAAACTCTTGAACTCTAAGTTATTTAGAGACAAAGACAGATGGCCAAACAGATTTGCTAAAAAATTACATAAATGGACTGTGTTCCAGTGGCTCTATGCTCAGCTATTTGCCTTTACAACTAAAGTGTCTGTGTTTAAGCCACAATTGTGTGTTAAAATTCAGTTTCTCTCATCTCACCTTTGGTCTTTGTCCTCTATGCTCACCTACCGCTGTTTTTTTATATGTCTATATAGTTGTAACTTAATAATTTCTTTATTTGAAAATATATATTATGGCTAATTTTATCCCAGGCATGATTCTGTACAAGAGGAAATACAAGGATAAATAAGCAAATCCAAAATTTACATATAAGAATACAAATCTTTTCGCACTTTATCCATACTTTTGTGAAGCTATAATGTCCATACTTTTGTAAAATTATAGTATAACTCATACTTTCGTAAAATACATACTTTTGTAAAAGTATAATTTTGTAAAATGAACATTCGTTCATTCGGCAACTTATTTTGAATATTTTAAACAGATGAGAGACCAATAGTCCAGAATAAAAGCACAGAGAAACTAAAATGATGAAAACTTACTACTTATTAAAGGTGGCATCCAAAAAAATTAATGGCAAAAGGACAGATCGTGTTTTATGTGGCTTTTTGAAAATGGTAACTTCATAGAGAAATATGAAACTGAATCCCTTTCTAAACTTTTTACAAAGATAATCTCTAGATATATGAGAGAGGTAAATGTGGGAAATAAAACTAAAAATAATAGAAGAAAATGCAGGAGAATATCTTGTGACCTAGAGATGAAAATCTTATTTTTAAAACCTCCAAAGGATATATTAAAACAAAAACCTTGATTAACTTATTTACATAAAACTTAAGGATTTATGCTCAACCAAAAAAATAAATAAATAAAATTTATACTCAGTTAATAGAAGAAAGTAATTACTTAGAGTGCTAATATGATGGAGGATTAATATCTAGGCTCTCAAGAGCTGAAAATTAGGAAGAAAAAGATAGCAATCTCAATCGAAATGACAGGCAAAGAATGTAATCAGGTAACTTACAGAAGAGGAAACCCGAAGAGTTAGCAAGCCTAGTTAGAGGGGCTCAAACTCATTAACAATACGAGAAACGCAAATTCCAACGACCTGAATCAAGTAGGCAAAAAATAGCAACAAGAACTTCACACGATGCCAAGTGTCAGCAAACGAGTGAGCGCGGGGCCGCCTCACCTCCGGTGGGTGGAACCGCAGTTTTGACCCCAGTGAACCTCCCAAAGAGCTGCTTCCACCGCCCATACCGACTTGCAGGCAAGGACGTTAGCTGCGGTATCATCCGCGGTGGCGAGCGGCTGGCGTGGCTGCCACCCGGAGGCCGGACAGGTGATGCAGGCAGAGCGAACACCTGAAGTACTGCGCCGCGCTGGGAGCGGTGGTCCCCAGGCGCGCAGGGCAGTCAGGATGGGTCTGCAGGACACGGCGCTGGATGGAAACGGTACGGAAACATTGGCGTACACACCACGATATCGTTTGCACGGATTTGGGGCGTGTACACACAAAATCACGACGACTCCTCCGCAGGAATACTGAACGTGTATGAATGAACCTGCGTGCCATTTGGCGGTGGGGGCACGGGAGGTAGAAACAGATGAAACGTGAGACAGGTCTTGCGCAGACCAACAATGGTGATGGCAGGGGTGGTGGGTGAGGGCCCATCCCTATCCCTAAGGAGCTCACAGTGTAGCGAAGGAGACAGCACACAGACGGTTATGATGACGTGTGGCGAGTACAATTATAGGGGTCTGTACAGAGTATTTGCATGTATTACCTTTCTCTGAGATTGAAGTTTCCATTAGGGCAACCTCTGGTATTTTTTGTTTACTCTTGTATTCTTCCATATGATGGATAAAGGCCTAGGAAAGATTTGAAAAGTGCTTTCTTTCATCGTTGGCCCTGTGGGTTTGCTTTTGTTCGGTCTAACTCTATGAAAATACATGGAGGCTTCGGCCAAGGTGCAGATTGTCTCATACCGAGCGTGTAACGTGAGGCAGGTGTAGCCCAGCGGACTGTAGCATCATGCCACGGTGATGGGGAGCTCTGCTTCTAATTGTTGCTTCTCTTATGGCTTAATGATTGGTTGTGTGGCTGCCATGAATAGTACTGGCCATCTCACAACTTCCGATTACTGGTTACCGGAAACAGATGAAAGCAGGGATGCAGATGCCTCACGCTCATCAGTCAACCCTGTAAAGCACGAGAGATGGCGGAAGTGACACTGTAGTTTACAAAGATAAATGAAAGTCGGCGTCCTTTGTTAGTTGCTTCTTCCTCTCTGAAAATATGTATTTCTATATATAACGATTAGCTTGTTTTTAATATAAATGGGATAATAATGGGGAATTTCTGAGATTATATTGGATTTGTGGAGGGTTCACGTTTTGGCAGATAGGTCTTTTTGAAACTTGAAAACCCCAGGCAGTCCCATATATTTCCAACATAATGTGAGTCACTAATGAAAGATAGCTCATAACTTTATACATTTGGTTATTTATTGTGTAATACTATCAAAAATGTTAAAACGTATACACATTTTAAGAAATATCAAGAACTCTTCAAACCATTCAATTACTCTTTGCAGTTCTTGGAGTAAAAAAAAAATTCTTAAAAGAAAATAATATTGTAATCTCTATTGTAATCTAATATTAGTATAATCCAATATTATACTGTTCCAGAAAATGTATACCTTTATTTTACTTTTTTTTTATTTTAAAGCTTCCCTTATTTTTTATATTCTTTTAGTTTATCAGCGTAGAAGGGTATCTTCCAGTGATTACATTAGTCATGAGATTGAAGGCCCAGGTGTAAATCTATGTAGCATTGTAATTCTAGTTTTTTTGCCTGATATCCATTCAAGACGATGGCATTTCTCTCTAACGATAGCTCTTTTTTCTGTCAAAAATACCATTCTTCTGCAACTAGACTGCTCAGATCCACTAATGGGGGTGTCGGTTGTTAAAATCACTCTGGGAAACTTGTAATATCTACTAATGTTGAGGATATGCATAGCCTCTGGCCCAGCAATTCTACTTCCTGGAACATATCTGACAAAAATGAATACATATATGCACCAAAAGATACGCATAAACTATCTTTCTAACATTTGTTACAACAAAACACTGGAGAGAACCCAAATGTCATCAACATGAGAATGAAGAGATAAGTGAGCATAAATAAACATGGTATTAATATAGTGTTCATGTAGAGGAATACTATGTACTAGTATTAGTAGTACTAGTACTACTATGTACGAGGAATACTAATACTATGTACTAGTGCTATATGCAACATGGATAGGTCTCATAGCTATAAGGGTCAAGAAGCTGGACATAGAACATGATTTGTGTATGGTTCTATTTATTTTTTAAAAAATCAAAACTGATAAAAATAACCTGATCTGTTAGAAGTCGGGGTAACGGTTGCCTTTGTGGAAGAAGTTAGAGATAATGATTTGGAGAGGCCTGAGCCATCTTTGGGATGTAGGCGATATTTTATATGTGGATCAGGTGGCAGTCAAAAGGTGTGTTCATTGTGGAATAATTAATCACGTGTATGTGTACGATCAGCAGCCAGACATCTGCGAGGGGAGCTTTCTTCCCACATCATCGGCGCCACGATCCTAAGAGGGTGAAACATACCCCTGGCTTCTTACTCTCTGTGTTCTGTAATACTTGTTGGCTGAATAAGATCATTAAAGCCCAAATTTATGTGTAGAGGGATGGAAATGGGAGCCCAAGGAAATAGAAAATACCAGAGATGATGAAATGGGTTAAGGGCGTGGGAAAGTGACCCCATAAAGGTGTTTATGTACTCCTGGGCTCACCCCTGAGCTAATATATACGGATCTGGTTCTAACTTTCTGTATCCGAACATTGAAAATTGAAGATAATCACTGCTTATGCCCACACTGGCCACTGGATGGCGCACACATAGGAAAAATCTGAATAGCTCTTCAAAGACTTAACATTAGAACCACAAGCCCACAGAAGATGAGTTGGAACTTGCCGGATGAATCTCACTAGTTCGAGTGTCTCCTAAAACAAAAATGTCACATCGTCCATAGGATTTAAACAAGAGACATAGTCCCATAATATAACATTAAAAATGTCCAAGATACCATCCAACATTACTTAGCATATAAAGCACCAGGAAAATTTCAACCTCCATTGAAAAGGCAATCAACAGATGCCAATGATGAGACAACATAGATGTTAGAATTATCTAATAAAGACTTTTATAGAAGTAATTATAAAAACTACACCAACCAGTAATCACAAACACTCTTAAAACAAATGATGAAACAGAAAGCCTTAGTAAAGAAATAGGAAATAGAAAGACGGGTCTAATGAAAATTTTGTAACTAAAAAACACAATAATCAGAATAAAAATCTTACTGGACAAACTTGATGGCAGAATGCAGATGAAAGACTAAATAGCAAGTAAACTTGAAAATAGATCAGTAGAAATTATACAACCTGATAAACAGGAAAAAAGATTAGGGGAAAATAAACAGAGCCTATAAAAGACCTATAGGACAAAAATTTTCTAAAAAAGTCAGCATTCGTGTTATTTAAGTTTTAGAAGGAGAAGAGAAAGAATGCAGCACTAAATATTTTTTCGAAGGAACTTGGCCCAAAACTTCCCTTATTGGGGGGAAGTATATAACCTATAGATTCAAAAAATGCAGTGAAAATCAAAGAGGATAAACTCAAATCCATGTTCAGATACATCAGAATGAAAATGCTATAAAATATAAATGCACAAAAAATCTTGAAAGTGGCCAGAGATAAGATATGAATTTCCTATAGGGGAAGAACAATTTAAATGACTGTACATTTCTTATCAAAACCCACAGAGGGCAGAAGGATGTGACACAATATTTTTAAATTACTGAAAAGAACTGCCAACCTAGAATTCTATATCCAGGAAAAACACTGCTCAGAAATGAAGGTGAAATAAAGACATTCTCAGGAGAAGGGGAACAAAGAATTTGTTGCCAGAAAACCAGCTCTTAAAGAATTTCTAAAGCAAGCTCTTCACATAAGAGGGACATAACACCAGAAGGAAACTCGGAACATTGAGAACGAAAGAAGAACAGAGGAAGTAGTAAATATTTGGGTACGCATTGTAGACTGTTCTCTTCTGGAGTTCTTTAAATTACATCTGTCAGTTGAAAGCAAAAATATGAATATTGGTGGCGTTTTCAGTGTATATAGATCTAATGTCTAACATAATGGAGTGGGATAAAGGGAACTCCGAGATGGTAAGCCTTCACATCTCACTCGAAGTGATAAAATTGATTCTAAGTAGACTGTAAAAAGTGAAAAATACATATTATACTCCTTAGAACAATCACAAAACTACACAAGAAATAATAAAAAACACAATTGATGAGTTAGAATGCTAAAGGTGTCTAATAAGTTGTTTCTCCTTAGAAACTGAGAACCAAATAACAAAGAAAACAAATAGAAAACAAATAATTGATAGATATAAATTCAGATGTAGCAATAAATATATGTAGAGAGTCGAAATAAGCAAATAAAAAGATTCTTAGGAGTAAAACAAAAGATCCAACGCTATACTATCCACAAGAAGCTTCCTTCTAATATAAAGATATATAGAGAGAGAGAGATTAAAAGTAAAAGAATAGAAAAAAATATTCCATGCAAACACTAATCAAAAGAAAGCTGTAGCAGCTATGTTAAGAAATAAAATAGACTTTAGAGTTAAAAAAAAATAAAGAATAACATCAAGAATAGAGAGGTACATTACATAATGATAAAGGGTCAATCCACCAGGAGGATATAACAATTTTAAGTGTAAATGAACTTAAAAACTAAACTTCAAACTACAGGAAGCAAAAACTAACAAGTGAAAGGAGAAATGGGCAAACCCACAATTATAGCTGGAGATTTTAGCACTCCTCTCCTGATGATAGATAAAACTGATAGAAAGTCATCAAGATTATGGAAGAATTAAACAACACCATCAAACAGCTGGATCTAATTGACATATTTAGAACACTCTATCCAATAAGCAGAATACCTATTATTTTCAAGGGAACATGGAACATTCATCAAAATAGGCCATATCCTAGATCATAAAACCAATTTTAAAAAATTTAAAATAATTGAAATAATAAAACATATGTTTCCTAGCTATAAAGAATTAACATAGTAATAACAGAAGGATAACAGGAAAATATGCAAACTTGAATACTAGACAATTTATTGATAAATAATGTATAGTGAAAAAGGAAGTTTCAAGGAAAATTAGAAAATATTTTGAACTGAATAAAAATGAAAATACTCATATCAAAATGTGTGTGACATAATTAAGGTAGTGCTTACAGGGAAATTTATGGCATTGTATACTTATATTAGAAAAGAAAAAAGCTCCTCGATCAATATTCCAAGTTTCCACCTTAATAAACTAGAAAAAGAACAAAATAAACCCTAAGAAGCAGAATGAAGAGAACGATAAAAAGAGGCAGAAATTAATAAAATTAAAAACTATAAAGAAAAAAATAAAAACAAAAGTTTATTTAGAGGAGTTTTTCTTCAGACAGAGATATATGAAGGCAGAATTCGGCCCAAGCTATAAAAATTATTGTGAATTTACAATAATGATGTTTGAATTGATGTTTCAAGTTTGGCTGAGGGTTTGGCTGTGTGTAAAACTGAAAGACTAGGAAATATTACTGATGCAAAAGGAGAGTTATTTGAAAAGTGATTGGAATTGACTTATTCTGTCTCCCTCTCAATCAGTTTGTGCAGGCAGGTACGGGCTTTCTGAGGTGTTGGACAAGTGATTTCATTCTGTGCCTCAGTTTCCTCATGTGCATAAAATGAGAATAGTAATTCTGGCAGTGGATGTCATATCAGCATACACATGACATACATATTTAAACACAAGGCTTAAAGGCCCTTGAAGAAGAATGTCAATATTTACAAATTCCATCACTTTATTTCTTTAAATCAAATATATATCTTCCTCATTTCACAGTTTGAACCCTGATGAAGAAAATGACAGAAACTTGTAATTAGGTAAATTTAAAATATTTAAAGTTAGAAAAATGACTGTGTGGCAGAATAAAAGGAAGAGAGATTGCTTTATACTCTTTTTAAGTTTGAAAAACCACATCAGAGAATGAAAGGAAATTTAATCACAGATGCCAGAGTTTGAAAGCTGTAAGAAAAGCCATGTGGACATGAAGAAATATGGACATACCTTAATCCCTTTAGAAGATAAAGATATCATGAAATATATATATATATATATTTCTACTCCATATGCGGCTTTAATATGGTTGCCCTAGAGAAGCTTAAGGCAGACCTTCAGCGGAAATTAATATGCATATGTGTCATTTTCCCCTAAAAATACATATTTCAATATTGATAAAGACATGTATTTAAATAACAAAAAGCATTCTTTCAAACATATTGTGTTGTTATAGTTGAACAATGTAAAGGGGATAGACACACAGATCATATCGTATACAGACATTTAAACTATGGCCGCTTAATAGTCTGTCCAATAAAATGCATGTACGTGTGGGTGTATCCACAGCTTGTGTGGAGGGCTACTTGATAAATCTGTTTATTACTTGAGAGCCTGTATTACATGACTGTTCATGATAGGCCGCAGAGATGACATCCGCTGCCGTCAGACAACATGTTCACAATATCTGCATTTCCTGAGCAAAAACGAACGGTACCAGCATTTCCGTGTTGACACATATCTGGGCTGCTTAATGCAAACACAATTTAGAGTTGCACTTTCTAAGGATAAACTCAAGGCTCTGCAGAATGTCGTGTCTTCTTTTGGGTGATCTTTGGGTGAACATTGTCGTTGGCGTTACTCTGGATCTTCTACAAAGTAAAAAAAAAAAAATGTTAAGGATGGATGTCAATGCTGCTGGTATTGTCTAATGTAGGGACGTGGCGTGTAGAGGATGTGAAGATTTTAGCTCTTGTTCTGTCTGCTTTCTTGGATGTCCCATAAGGAATGGGAATGTAAGTGACATCTGAGTGTCACCAGGAAAATGCAGTGCTTCTCCTTCTTTTAAACATCATTAGTCAAGTAGTAAGTAAAATTTCAAAAACCAAGTGATCGATTGGATTATATATTTAATATGCGCTGGGATTTTGTGTTTTTCCAACTATTAAGGCCATCGCACCGTTTTGCTTTTTAAGTTTCTTCTGATTTTTTTTTTTTTTTTTTTACTTTTTCATTGTAACAAAGTTTTCAAAGAGTAAAGTGAGCCAAGGCCAGTGGTCCCACACGAGCTGTGAAGCCAGATAGAAACTCAGCTACTTCCCGCCACTGCACACTATGTAAATGCGTTTCTGAAACCCTTAAGGTAAGACTTAAAAAAAAAAAAAAATGAGCCGTCGTCAAGGATGGTTGATTTTTAAAGCTTAACTACCTGAGCAATGTTCATTTAAAATAACATATGAGTCTCAATCAAAATGATCTAAGCTGGGCAAACGGCTGCTTTGTCCTTCTCTTTCAAGGAAGTTCTGAGGTGCTGAAAATTTCTTCGGATAGTGCTCTCTTTATTCCTTTTCGGGATTTCTTTTTCCCCGCATAGCTTTAAAAAAGTTCAAGCCTATTAGAAAACTCTTTATAAGAAACGTTTCTACTCAAAGGCTAACTCTTCTTTTTTGTCTCATTCATCAAAATATAGGTCCACCAGAGAGTATGAGGTAAAATATATTTTATTTGGGGAATTAAATGTTTCTGCCAGAGGGATAAAGGCCTTTCCATGTCAGTTCCTGTTGTGCTGAGGGCTGGGGCCCATGATGCTTTTGGGGGTGCAGCTCCCCACTCCTTCGCCTCTGCAGTGGGGCTAAAGCATGGAAGTCAGGAGCCCATGTCTCAGGCCGGTTGCTTATTCAGTGCTGTCCTGCATCTCAAACACGGCTTCCCTTCCCAGAGAACTTGGGGTGTTGGGACTCTAGGCAGCATCTCCTGAAGTGAGCAGATGCTCCCTGATGCTTCCTGCTACCCTACTCTGACCACCAACCCCTGAAAGTATGACGAGATCACGGTCATTCCTGATGGAAACGCCTCAGTGTCCCCGGCTTTACACTGTGTTCTTGGCACCTCCTTCCTTTCTGGTTGGAATGAACATTTTCAGGAAAGGCTTTTTTTTTTTTTTTTTCCTTGCATTATTATGTTGCATTATTTTGTTTCCTTCAACCCTTGATTTGGGCTGTTGTAGCAAAAGTCTAGAATCTTGAGAAAGTACAATCAGGATCTTTAAAAAGAACCCACATTCATTGGCAGACATTTTTAAATGGCTCTCATAAATGTTTTAAACATGTTCCAGAATGGCACTGGCCTCCTCAGAGGTATTTCTGGTAACAGGTCTGAGCCTTGGTTGCTTTTCACTGACTTGTTGATCTAGGGACCAGCTGCCTCCTTGGAAATGGCGATCAAAAACTAGAAAAGCCTATCGAATGCGTGAGTAGGAATTGAGAAATTTGAGTGGCTCGGTGGTCGATCAGGTTTAGAAACTCCTGCCACTTGATATTACTGTCCTTAGAGACGATGTTAACATCCTCCCAAGCAGTTTGCATGTGCCCACGTGCTTGAGTATGTTGTGTGTTTATTGTTCCATCCCACGTCCTCCCTCTCCAAATTTTTGATTACAGATTCTGTTACCTACCTCCCTTCTTTATCCCTAACACACTCAGGAACTCAAGAGAGGCTCAGGCAAGCTGCAATGTCCCAAATGCGACTTATTTAAACGAAAGAAAGACATGAGTTCTTTAAGAAGTAGAGAGAAACGGGATGAGTGTAGTAAACGATTAGAGGAAAGCACTCAAGACTACACCCGTGGACGTTCAAATGGCGTGTGGTAGAGATCGGGAGAGCAGAAACACTACTACACAGAAGGATGGGTGTGGGAATGTGCCAGAAAAAGTTCCTCAGAGAGCCGAAGTCTAAGTTCAGATTTAATGAGAATTAGCCCGATGAAAGCGAGCAGGTAGGATAAAAGGTGTTACACTCAAAGGGAGCAGCAAAGACCAAAGCCTGTGGCTGAGAAAGAAATATTAAATATTTAAATTATTTTGACCTGCAATCATAAGTATTCCTCAAAAGGATGTAAGAGAAGCCTAGCAGGACTGTGACAGAAAGTAGAAATAAGGGCTTTAACTAGTTGGACCGCACCCCGGCCTGATTCTTAATTTACTCATGGGTTTGAGGTTTAATGGCTTTCTGAAAGGATGGTGATTGTCTCTCGGCCAAAGCAATTTGTATGAGATAGTCCTGAAAAGCCTGGAATTTTTCTGTGAGAACACAGCAAAATTTTAGGGGAACAAAAAATTTCTTAGAATAAAATAAGATTTTATTTGAATTTTGTTTTCTTGTGAACTTAAAAAAAATAAAAGCTTTTCAAAAAACGCTGTAATTTCTTCTCTGAATCTACTCTTCTATAATGTCTTGCTCTCTCATCCATGTCAGTGGTTCTTAAAGTTTGGTCTTGGGACCGACATAATCAGCATTAACAGAGAACTAGTCAGAAATGTTAATTCTTAAGCCCAATCCTGGACCTTTTGATTCAGAAACTCTGTCTTGTTACTTGCATTGTTTTCAGTGAGAAGTCTGCTGTCATATGTACCTTCGAGTCTAGACTAGCGTGTTTTGTCTCTGGCTACTTTAAAGAGTTTCTCTTTGTGATTTTGAACAAGTTGATGCTGAGGTTTCTTCACATTTCTTATATTGGAGTTTGTGGAGATCCTGATGTGTACGCTTATAAATCTCCCTCGACTCAACTTTTGAATGGATGAAATATAGTATTATAACTTTTAATGTCCTCGTCTGCCAATTCTAACATCTGGGTAAGTTTGGGGTCTGTTTCAATTAATTGATTTTTTTTTCTCCTCATTGGGGTTTTATGTTTTTGCTTCTGTTTGAATGTCTGGTAACTTTTGACTGGATGCCAAACAGAGAGAATTTACCTCATCACATGCTGGATATTTTGTGTTTCTATTACTATTAAACCTTGTGTTGAGATGCAGTTAAGTTATTTGGGGAAAATTTAATTGTTTAGAATCTTACTTTTAAGATTTGTTTACTTGAATTGGAATAGCGCTCAGTCTTCTGTGTACCTTACCCAATGTCTCATAAATCATGACGTTTTTCCAGTCTGGTTGATTTATCAGGTCCTAACCTTGGCCTCATGTGAGCACTGAGCACTGTTCGTTACTTCTGATCTCTCTGAATGGCTCTCCCTCCCGACAGGTAGTTTGCATGCGTGTGCTGGTTAGTATTCAGCTGACTACTCAAAGGGGACCACCTGCACATTTGCAGAGTGCTCCATCTGTGCAGCCCCCTCTTCTCCAGGATTCTGTCCTACAAACTCATCTCCGCGGCCTCTGAGCTTTGCCCTCTTAGCTGAAGGAGTCTGCTGGGCTCTGCCTGGCTTCACGTCTTCTCGCATGTGGCCTGGAACCTCTCTCCAGCGAGTTAGTTGGGATGATCACAGGTCTCACCTCATTTTCTTCTCATCTCTCGGAGGTCACTGCCTCTCCTTACCTCATTCCAGTGTCTTGCAAATCGTTTCTTTTGGGCGGGAGGGCGAACCTGGTCTCTGGTACTCCATCTTGGTAAATGCAGATGATACTGATCCCGTTTTATTCTCATTTGATGTATTAGAGCTTACTGCACAGTGCTGGAAAATAAGGGTAATGATTTGTTCACATTTTTGAGTACTTAGCATGAGCCAGGTATTTTTCTAAACCTTGTACATGGACTAGCTTCTTCGATCCTCACAACAACCTCAGGAGTCAGATGTTATCTGTATTTTACAGATGAAGAAGCAGAGGGATGAACAGCTGGCCCAGGATGCAGAGCTAGTAGACTTCAGAGCCAAGATATCAGCACAGGCTTCCAGAACTTGTTTCTTTTTTTTTATTTTTTCCATTTTTATTTTATTTTATTTTATTATTTTATTTATCTTTATTAAATTTTATTGGGGCGGCATTGGTTAATAAAACTATAGGTTTCAAGTGTACAATTCAATAATACATCATTTGCATATTGCATTGTGTTCAGTCAGATCTTAGAAGATCTGACTGAACTTGTCTCTTAACCCGTTTGTGGAACTACTGTCCCATAGAAGCAGCTCGCTGTGGGATGGTGCCTCAAGAACAGGTCACAGCTCGCTGTGGGATGGTGCCTTAAGAACAGGTCACAGCATCACATTCAAATCTCAGTTCTGCCACTTAGGCAAATCACTAAACCTGCGCAGGCCTCCGTCTGCTCGTTTGTAGACGGGGACTGATCGTGCCGAGGACCCAGAGTTCTTGTACAAATGAAATGAAACACCTGCAGCCAAGAATCAACACAGCGCCGGCCCCTTGTCGGAAAACTTGCTCCTTAGGTCGAAGGTGTGGCGCTGCTCAGCATTTGAATGTCACTCACTACTAATTGGATAATAAAGCTTTTCCTGCAACTTGAGAGAGGACACACAGCCACTGCGCTTAATTATTTATTTGCAATTACAGCGAATAGTGATTTCGCTTTCAGAGAGTTTTCACATCCATCTTCTCATTTTCTCTTGACAACCACCCTTGAAGAAAGAAGCAGGTTTTCCTTTTTATTTTACAAAGGGAGACGCTCAGACTCAGAGAGGAGTCTCAGAGAGGTTAGAGGAGATGCTCAAGCCCTCGGGATTAGCAGGCGGCAGAGCCAAGGTTGCCACTTAGGGTGGCATCAATCGAAATTTAGAAAATGCTTTGAAAAGTCAGTGAACTTTTAAGTGGTTGTACTTACGTTCTGTGTGTTATCATGAAAAGCCCACTAAGGCGCATCTTTCTAGTACAAGGGCATGCATTTTGGTGTCCGAGTCTTCACGTTGCTAAGCATGAGGACAGAGAGGTTCTCCAGCCTGGCTTTGTTGGGAATGAACATCCGGACCGGCCTTAGTTTTCTGAATGCTGGTGACTCTTGCCTGATCCCCAGAGATGATGAGATACACAGAGTGGCGGGATTTGATTTTTCTTTCTCCTTCTGGACTTTTATATTGTGTGCATTTTTGAAGAACACCTTTAATGTTTATTTTTAAGTATGATACTGTGTGGGTGATATCGATGCATTTCTTTTTTATGTGTCCGGAATTTAAACCTGCAGGCGATCGAGTGCTCTAGTGAAATTAGCCCTCGAAGGTTAATAAATTCTAAGCAGAGATGCATAAATCAGCAAAGGGTATTTTTTTTAATTTTTCCTTTTTCCCCAAAGGGTGGTTAAAGGAGAACAGGAACGAAATGTCTTCAGAGAATTGTTTGCTGTCAGTTCAGAACACAGAGGCAAGCAGGGAGCAGCGCGCAGTGCTGGTTAGCAGATTGTCATTTTTAGGTTTGATGTTCCAGGGTTTAATTGTCTTTCACGCGAACAATAGCAGACCCTCTCTGGTGTGCTTCACCAGCATGATAAAAGGGGGTCATTCTTGCATAGCAATGCCTTTTTTTTTTATTATTATTATTAGCGTAAAAAATTAGCAAGCTGGAAGTCGTTAGAAAGAGTTCCACTGGCATTAATTGTAATGCAGCCTGAATTTGTTTGCAGACCAATGCAGCAAGACAATAGCAGGGAGAAAAAAGAGCAATATTAATAGCCTTCTACTTATTGTATCATTTTAGTGGGCCTTAATAAGGTGTCTGCTGTCATCCGGAATTTATTAAAAAAAAAAAAAGGACATAGTAATTGATGTATTGCAGTAAGTATGGATGAGGGCTCAACTTGATTAATGTATGAGTTGGCTTTTTAAGGCATTTTAAAAAGGCTTCTTAACTGGGTCTTAAGAGACTGGCAGAAGCCCACTGTAAACTACCTTTTTGCAGTTGGAAAACAGCCTGACAGTTGCTGATGTCTCTTGTGGGTTTTTCTCTTTTTTTCTCTTCCTGATCAGAGAAAAGCGAAGCAATATGCTCCTTGTCAATAATTGCAGTACTTAAAAATCTTACAAGGGATTTTGACTCTTCTCTCCAGAGATAACTTTCCAAAGGTTAAATTAGTCTTACTTGTGTGTGCTTCAAATATCACCACTTTCACGGAGGTGTGAATTTGGTTTTTAAATAAGCTGCTATTATGTGGGTTTCTGGAACCCAGATGCTAGGTGACATAAACTGTGTTGATGTCAGAGATGGACTTGATCCAAGGGCAGTTTCAGGTCAAGATCAAGTTCTGTTTCTTCGCTCTCAAATGACTTGTGATGTTTCCAAAGAGAGTGTGTGTGTGTGTGTGTGTGTGTGAGAGAGAGAGAGAGAGAGAGAGAGAGAGAGAGAGAGAGAGAGAGAGAGAGAGAGAGAGAGAGAGAGAGAGAGAGAGAGAGAGAGAGAGAGAGAGAGAGAGAGAGAGAGAGAGAGAGAGAGAGAGATGAAAAGATGAAGAGAAAGACCGATTAAGCAATTCGTCATATTTTTATGGAAAAAATAAAGAGCAGACTTCCCAGAAAATTTCATTATTGTGAGATCCATGCATTCATTTCTCCTTTTGCTCAACACGCTGCTTCTTGACTAAACTCTATATTTTCTATTCATAGAAAGTTTTTTATAAAAAAAACAAAGCAACTGAGTTATAATCCCAGGGGAGATAGGTGGGAAAGAAAAAAAGAAGAAGAAGAAAATCGAAATGCTCTGCTTTCTTTGGTTTCCATAGGTGTCAACACAATGCCCCAGGTAGTAGGTCACCTCTTTTGATAATCATAAAAAGAAGATATTTGAAGAATTCTAAGCTGGCTGGAACTATCAGGATGTCACGTGGAGAAGGGCTGGGGGAGGCACCTCATCCTTATTGGGCACCGCTGCCTTGGGCTAGAGAGAAAGCCCATAAACACGAGAGAAAGAAATGAGGGAGGAAGGATGGGAGGCCTGTCGGGGGCCCCCTGCTCGGCTGGCTGGGTTTCCAGCTGACAACGGTCATGGGGCACGTCTCATGGGTGCGTGGGTGGGATCCTCTGCGCAGCTGGGCTTGTGTGCTTGGTCCACAGGTGACAGCTTGTTTGTGGGGTGGCGTGCGGGCAGGCAGGGACAACTGATTGGGCGGATTAAGTGTCGATGTGTCGCACAG
>NW_006439191.1:5868544-5884205 GCF_000325575.1 Pteropus alecto | reverse complement strand
GACACCTTGGATTTTCATCTTTACACTGAGTTGAAAAAAGAAGCATTTGATTGCCACTTCAGCTGGCCACAGGTCCTAACTTACCTTTTAAGGTCATGCAGTTTTTGGTTTTTTTTCAATTGTTCACAGTTAGACTTTCTTGTTCTATGAGGTAGAGAAATGTACCCACGGAGATGGTTCTAAGAACTAAGAGAGATAATTCACAGAAAGCACTTACTCCGGTGTCTGGCACCAAACAAGCATTCGGGTCAGCTGTCATAGCACCCACAGACACTTTGAAGGCGGGGCTGCTGTTTGTTGTTTCTTAAGCGCTGTTGCCAGGAGCCTGGCCTTGTCCCTAAGCCCTCTTATTGTTCAAGCCAGCTTTAACAGGAGTAGCTTTGTTTGTTTGTTCGTTTGTTTCAGAAGATTGAATCCAGGTATCATACCCATTGCCCTTAGGTCCTAAGAGATTTGGGGGGGTGAAAAGAAGTTACCTTTTTTCTTCCGGATGAAAGTACACGTAGGAGAGATTCTTCCCCAGTGGAGCCCAAGGTTGACTCAGAGAGCTAATCTGACCGATTATGCAGCCAGGACCTTTTGGTTGGTCCACAGGTATTTTCAGAGACAAGGCATTTCTAGAGCATTAAGCAATATGAGTTGGCCATTGCTGGTGTCCACTGGCCGAGACTCTCAAATAGCTGTAAGTAGCAGCCCCCACTCCACGTAAATGTCACCATGTCCATGATGTTCACCTCTTTCTGTTTCTTCTGCCCTGAGTCGGGAAAGGGGAGAGGGCGCGCACTCTTACAGTTGATGAAATCACATTTCAACAGAATTTACTGAGTAGCCACTTACGCTCGGACTTGTGTATACATTTGAGCACCTACAGGGTATTCGTTAGGTGCTCCAAGTTGTACAAAGACGGATAAGACAACTCCTTGATTTTTAAGGAGATTACAGTCTAAAAATAAAGACAGGGGACCATTATGGCAGCTGCAGAAGCAGCCAGCTGAGCCTAACGCCCAGCTTCTTCACGAAGTAATTGCGATGGCATTGTATCTGGGTTTTCTTTTCTCTGTATCAGGATTATCACAGTGTTTCAGATTTAATAGAAAGCACGCATGTTCTAGAAACTATAAACAGATTTTGAAAAACTATAAATGGTAAAAAAAATGTATGTATACACATATATACATACATATTTGATGAAGAGATGGATAAAGAATTGAATCAGTTGAATCATTTCATCAAGAAATCGTAAAGTGGTTCAAAAGTAGGAAAGGTGGGATAAAAAGATAAGAGCCGGAGACAGATCAAAAGAAGCACTGTGGGTTTTACAGGAACAAATGTTTCAGTGGGACTCTGGGGATAGGGAGGGACATCTGGGAAGAGCAGGCAGCTGAGCTGGTGTTTGAGAGAAGTGGAACGCGATGAATGAATACTCCGGTGTGGGGGGCAGAAGTGCGTGCGTGTGTGTGTGTGTGTGAGGGCGACATCTATGGTCCTAGGGCTGTGTAAACAATGAGTAGGGTCTTTGAGAGACAGAAAAATGACCTGAAGTGGAGGCGTAAATAGAATTGGTGGCACTGCTGAACAGGATGCTAAATTCAGGACAAAATAGGAAAAATCTCAAATATTACACAGAAGAGTTGAGTTTATTGTGCGTTACGTTGGAACCAGTACCATGGGACATTTCGAGGTGGGACCTGACTTGCTCCACACTGGGTGGTCAGAAGGCAACGGGCAGCCTATGAAAGACGGATCGATGCAGATGTGGAGTTCACTCCGAAGATTAAGCCCAGATTATTTGGCCGTCTAGCTTGTTTAACTGTGTGTGTGTGTGTACACACACACACACACACACACACACACACACACACAGACCATGTATTGATTGATTGATTGATCGATTATTTAAAATCTCAGTAAATGCATTTAGCTCATTATAGACATAATAAAATGTCTGCAACACTGAGAAATGCTTCTTGTAGAAGGGTAGAAAGTAAAGAGCATGACCCCTCTCAGAGTCTCCACTTATTTGGGATGAAAATTTGAAGGTAGAATTAGAAATATTCATCATAAATCATCCACCCCGAAAGAAACTTCGTAAACTTCTCGCTGCTGAGGAAAATACCTTCAGTGTGTACAGTTCAAAGAGTCACGTCCTATTTTTAGCCCAGGACGCAAGCTGGGAAAACTGTAGCGCGGATGGCTCAATATTTTCGTTGTTTGTGAGCTGTATCGATGGAATCCAGGCAGCCTTCTAATGGGAAAGACACTGAAAGATCAACCAAAGCGGTTGACATTTCTTAATATTTGAGGAACTTGGGCTTTGAAATTTCTCTTATTAGCCCGTTTTCCAAATAATCAGTATCACAGGGAGTTTTTAGAGCAGATTGTTTCTGATAGCTGGGGCTGACACGAAGCAGGAAGAAGCCTTTTGATCTCTTGAGTGTAAACTGTATTTGCCGATAATCCTGAGCAAGAGCATTTTTGTTCACTTGCTACCAATATAATACAAACAAGTGGAATTTGAGTTCAGTGAAAGATAGATAAGTACCTAAATAAATAAAAGTCTCCTATAGGCTTTTGAATGCATACCTTTAAATATCAAAAGATAACGATTTGTATAGCATTGTTACATAAGGCATTTCTTGTCTTCCGTTGGGTTCATGTGACGAATTCCCCTTGATAAGCCCCAGACTCTGGAGTCACTTGTCTGGCTAGTTATTAAGATTAAGATAAGTACTAAGAAGGAAAGATACAGTGCTTTGTACTGCCTTTACGGGACTAGGCCACCTAGGATCCTGAGTGTAAACAATGGGTTATTTCACCCCGACTCCCTTTCAAAGCTGAGGGGAACACTGTAGATGGTGGTGAAATGTGACTGAAGCCAACTATGAAGATTACTTTTAATAGAGAATATTTTAATTACCCCAAATCCTACAATGTGTATAGATGTGGCAGTACGTTTACAGAAAAGACATTTGCTGTCTAATTTTTCTTACTGGTATTCAGAAATAAAGAAATAATTAATGGGTCACCAGTAGTTCATATAAAGGCACTTTATTTTCATAAAAGAGGCCAAGAGGAAAAAATACAAGCTATTTAAGTGCATTGAGGGGACTTTAAATGAAAGACGTGTGTATGTGTATATCTCTAATACGTATTCAGAGCTCGTCTTGCCTATTAAATGCTTCTCGCTAATTTTTCAAAGAGTGAAAAAAGTGTACATACTGTTCTCTAAAGCTGATGGAATGTTCCGGAGGCACCCCGAACAGAGACAAATATTTTCTGAAGTTCAGTCAATGATTCACACTACATATAGTAAATATGAGCTTTGCTGCAAATTGGCGGGCCACATTTCCAGCCCAGCAAAGTTTAACTGTCTCGGAGATGGCCGGGGAGTGATAGAGAGGGGCAATTTAGCAAGCATCCCATAGCAACACGCTGCGCGACCGAGAGAGCTGGGTGGCCATTAATTTTTGTTAATGAATTTAAAACTAGATGTATGGAAATGGTTATATGAAATGCATACACTGCTAAACAGTTAACTAGTCCTTAGGGCTTAAGTTTAATTATCTCTGTGTAAATCATTTTGAGCAGGGAGATCTAATGAGTCAAAAAAAAAAAAAAAGAAAAAAGAACAACCCACCAAGAAACTCCCATCTAGCTTTGTAATGACTGCTGCACACAACACGCCAGCTACTCCAACCTGCAGGTAGAGAAAAGTTTGCATGTCCTGTGTCTGTGGAGGCCTCGGGGCCCTTGGTAGCTTCCGGCGGGGCTGGGAGATCGGCTGCCTTTCCCATCCCAGAGCTGGATTTGGCAGAGGAAGCAGCCAAGTGCATGCCCTTCAGCTGTTTCGTTCCCATCCGAGATTCCTTTAATCCAGAGGTTCTCAACCAGCTTGATTTTCCCTCTGAGGGGACATTTCTGGTTGCCACAACTGGGTGGCTGCTACTATTAGAGGCGACAGATGCCGCTAAACATCCTACATTTCAAGGACAAGCCCCCAAAACAGAATGATCTGGCCCCAAAAGTCACCAGCGCTGAGGTCGAGAAGTGCTGTTTTATTCGAACACTTTAGAATGGCATTTATTTATAATTCTGTTTTTAAGTGTAGTAGACGCAGAAGGAGGCAAGAACGGAGTTGTCACCTGTCCACTCCCTACATGTACTGTTGTGCCTTAGAGCTTTTGAGAGCAAAGCCACAGCCACCGTGTTTCTTGTCAACCAGATGCCCAGAACTCGTACGTGGACCTTTCAGATTCACGATTGTGATGCTTTGCTGAGACCGGGAAAGAACAGTATGTCCACGCCAGGCTCAGCACCACTCTGTCACAGAGCAGAGTTGCTGACATGGACACGCCCCACCGAGAGACAGCGTGCTGGGGGACAGTGAAAACTGCTCTGCCGACACAGAGCCGGGATCGCAGTGTCTCACGAGACTCATCCCAGCCTCGTCCTCCCTGATCGGTTGTGGGGAAAGAGATGCCCGTAGGAAGAAAACATGGCAGAATGAACAAAAACTCACTCATAGTCCCCTGAAGAAAGTCGTCTTAGAAATTGAAACGTACCCCTTTCCTTCTCCCTCCAGGTAGATCATGGTGACTTGGGAACTCCCGCGAGGCATTTATTGGGATCCCTTCTCTGCTGAGAATAAGATCAATAGCAAATAGGCTCTTGACCCCCATACGGTCCCCAAATGATTTCTGAAGTAAAACCCAAACTGGAACACAGTGCCATGCGAGAGTCAGTTTTTAGTGAACATACTAAGCATTACTTGAAAACTTTAGATAGGAAATATTTATACCCACTTGTGTTTTCAAACATTGATCACATAGCTTCCCGGTAAAGGGAATTATGCTCAGAAGGCCTCGATGCACTGTACCTGGTGTTGTCAACTCAGCTCCATGGCCCAAGCCGTAATCCTAATACGTGATTGACAACCCTCTTGTCTTGCTCATTTTAAAATAAGAAAGTGGCGGTCACCCTGCTGTCGATGGCCGTTGAATTAATCACTTGGAAGGAATATGGAGTTATCAAAGCCCTGAGAATTCAAGCAACTACGTCTTTCCTTGCTTCGGTGACTGTACATTGCAGGACCCCAGAAATGTACTTTCTGTAACTGAGTGAGTTAAAAAAAGGTTAGCTTTGAGGAGAATTGCCTAAGGAAGTATCCGATGAAACTGAAGACCCAGGCTCAGCCTTATCTGGTCCTTAGTTTCCCTCCCTTTTGAGGAATGTTAATTGGTCAAGACTCCTCAACATCCCCCAAATTATGATTTTGTTAGTGTGAAAAATGGAGCACATGCTATATTTGAGATCACCCAATGGAATGAAAAAATCTGTTACAAATGTTCTGACCCTTTGACTTAGCGATTTCACTTTTAGGCTTCTTGAGAGAGATCAGAGGTCGAGTCTAGGCCAGGGCTTAGAATGGCTAAGTGCCATGCTAGGACCAAATCCTGTCCATTGCCTGTTTTTGTGAATAAAGTTTTATTGGAATACGGTCACAGCCACTTATCTACATGTTGTCTTTGTGGCAGAATTGAGTCGTTGAGACAGAAATGGCGTGGCTCAAAAAAACCTAAAATATTTCAGAAAAATTTGCCAGCTTCTATAGACAAAAGACATATGTTTATTGTTTTTTTTGTTTGTTTATAGTAGAAATAGAATTTATTATAGCACATTGTTAACTAAATGGCCATAAACCCCTCTAATAAAATATTCTGTCTTGCCCAAATGTTTATCAAGAATTTTTGAAGACATAGAAATATTTTTGCAAGCATTCAGTGGGAAAAGTATACTTGTAACTGTATCAAGAATAAGACATTAGCTATGTAAAGATGTCCGATGAGAATAGATTAAATACAAAGCCCCAAATAGTTATTCAGGGATTCAGGGTGGGTAGGATTATAGGTGATTTTAATTTTTTTTCTTTTTTACATGATCTAAATTTTCTACTGTGGCTTTTTTTTTTTTTCCGTTGTTACTTTCACTGACAGGTATAAAAAAAAGCCTAAATGGTTTTGATAAAAAGGAAGGAAGGAAGGACGGAAGGGAGGGAGGGAAGGAAGGAGGGGGAGAGAAGAGGCTCTGAGAATCCTGTAGATCGTTTCCTTCCTGGAACAATGGAAATGCAGCCCCTTTCTCTTCCTCCCAGAGGGACACCGCACTTTTCGAGGAGAATGGGGCGAGGTCACTATGGCACCTGCTGTTGCTCTTCTCTATCTGGAGGTTTCGCAGATTATCTGAAGTCACAGAGTCGAGACTTGGGAGACTGTGATGCTTGAACTTGAATATTTTGGAAGAAAAACATGGATGAATCAGAAAGCTCCAGAACTGGATTATTTCGGGGGAGGGAAAAACTGAGTTAGGTCCTGAGAAGAAGCCACTGGGTGTTTTGGGGTAGAATCAGGGGAACTGTACGGTTTACGAGCAGAGAAAGGGCACAGAGTCGCAGAGGTGAGGTAGCAGCCCTGACAGACGGCACCTGTTTCCCAGTTTTGCCGGAGCCAGCTTTGCTCTGAGTCCTTTTTTTCAGTTCTTCCGTGTCTCCCCACCAAAGCGGATGATAACTACCAAGACCAGCTCTGTCTTTCTACAGGAAATAGAATAAATTATACCATATAAATGTTATCCTTATATCAGATTCTTCATTGTGTCGCTGGTTAAATTCGGAGAAAATCTGTGTCATCTGTAGTCTTATTCTGATAAAGGATTTTACATGTTTGACTATCTCTGACTGAATTAGATTCTTTCACGTTTAGCAAATATTTATGGCACCCTTTCTCCATGCCAAGGGCCGTTCTTAGACTAAAGACACCAAGGTGAACAAGACAGAAAAACAATTTTCCACCATCCCGGAATTTGAGTCATAGGGTAGGGGATAGACAGTAAACATACATACATACATGTATACATACGCATGCTATTTCAGATACTGATAAGTGGTGAGAAGGCCGTAACACAAGGTCATCAGCTAGTGACTTTGGAGAGTGGATTGAGAAAGTATCCCTTTAGTTAGGAGTCATCTGGGCCATCCTGTCCTCTGTGGAGAAAGCATCTGATCTGAGGCCAGAATCATGAGGCAGAATCAGCCGTGCAAAAATTCAGGTCCGTTGCACCAGACAGATGCTTGAATTGTGCCAGGTACTGTTCTGGTCTCTTGGGCTGTCGTATTGAATGAAACAAAGTTCCTGCTTGCATGGAGTTGTCGTGCATGTGTGTCGCATATGGTGCCATTTCGCACACACAGAGGGATACTATGAAGAAATGGAAAGCAGGGTGAGAGGCAGAGCACGTGACTCGCGTGGCGTGGCGTGCCTGCGTGTTACTTTGCAGAGGAGCCGGTGAATGACCTGCACGTTTGTATTTGAGTGGAAAGCTGAAAGGAGTTAGGGCCAGCTTTCAGAGGAGAGTGTCCAGGAAGAGAGCCTTACTGGAGGAGAAACTGGCTGTGTCTGGATGAAAGGCAAGAGGCCTCTGAGGCCAGAGCTCCATGCACAGGTAGAGCAGTAGAGTGTGTCAGGCCTTTGAGACTAAGATGTGACATTCAGATTTTATCCACCTCACCGGAAGCAAGCTTTGGGAGGTTTGAAGGGGAGTGATGCCATATAATTTCCCCTTTGTTGAGGAACTTAATAGAGATAAAGGTAGGAAAGAAGGTATAAATGCTTACTTTAGAATTTAAAATATCCAGACGATGTCCATCCATTCATTTATCCCTTCATCAGAACTTTTACTCGAACTGACCTCAGAGAGAATGAAAGGTTTAGGGAGGATCTGGTTGTAAATTCCCCAGCCTTGTGATGCATTTCAGTCTGGCTAGAAGGAAGGAGAAAGCAGGAGGCTTCCTCTCCCCTTTCTCCTTCCCTCATCCCCTTAGTTTTATTAGAAAAAGAATTGTATTTTCATCTCCTAAGCTCCGCATATTAAGATAACAAGCCAAAGGAGAATGCACCCGAACAGTACACGAGGTAAAATTGGGACGAGGCTTGGATTCCTGAGGGCTATAATTAAAGCTATCTGGACTAAGAAAGAGTTATTTCAATTCAGATTTATGTTCCAAGGAAATTAAAAAAAAAAAAAAAGAAAGAAAGAAAGAAAAAAGGAAGGAAGAATGGGGAAGCGAAATAGAGGAAAAAAAAAAAAAAACCCTCTTAATTCCAATGTATTCGACTCACCCATGAGAAGGACCGGCATTAATTCCGGCACCCAATTACAGTAATGTGGTTCAGAGCACCTCAGTAGGTGTTTCAGCCTCCAGCCAGGACGAACATTTGTAATCCTTTAAATGCACTTAAGAAATTGATGTTACAGCCCCTCGATCTGTTAGGGGCCTTGCTTGCCGGATGATTGCAAAGTGTCCCGCCATTAATTGGATCATCAGAATGTGATCCGCATCCTGGTCCCTGGATTTATGGAAGACTGACTCCGCTCTGACGTGTTGAACCAGAAGCTTCTTTTGCTAGAGATTTTGACCCTTAATGTAGATAAGTGGTATTTTTCATCAATCTTAGCTTGCATTAAAAAAGGGGAAATGTCAATTCAATGTGGGGCATTTAACTTAATTCAACATCTTTTAATTTAATACCTTGGAAAAGTTAGTCTCTGCGACCTGCCTCACACTTCTGCTGATGGAATATTTTGTAAAGTCCTGGCAAAAAAAAAAAGGTGGTCTTCCATTCATTAATAAAAAATCACAATTTCGAAACTCTCTACTTGTCACGTTATAGTTGCAAAAAACAAGCTCACAAAACTCAGGCAAAACAGAGCAAAACAAAAATCAATTTCTTAACAGTTCCCTTCATTAGGACAGCATTGAAAAGACACATAAAAATAAAAATTAAAAAAAGAAGAAGAACCTGTGTTTCAACTATGGAGCCAGCTAGGTGATCTGTTTGATTGCCTGGTCTTCGTGAAGCGGAAAGAAAGAATTAATCCATACTAGTGTTTGTTCATACTTTTTTGATGGTCTGTATCTCACAGGTATAAAGTCTGGATTCTAGTTTAGTGGGTTTTTATGAAATTTTACCAGCTCACAGAAGAATACCATCCTTGCATTTGTAAGCTCACACACACCTGACCCCAAGGGCAATAACGCAGTCTTCAGACATCTCTTGCTTCTTTAAAGATTTGTGGTATAAACACACTGTCGAATCCACAGCACCTTTGCTTCGTGGAGTAGCAGTGGCGCTTACCTGCCAACGGATAGATAAAGACACGTGTCTTCCTGTGAAAACCATTTACAGCTCAGTAAGGTGGCCAGGTTGGTCTCTGGCTAGGTTATCCTATACTGTGTCACATGCCACTTAATGGGAGTCCTTGGTGACAGTTTGGTTTGCAGCTGCATGCACAGGTAAGAGGTATGTCTGCCTCTTGCTTTAAGGACACTGTGAGTCCGAGAGAGAGAGCTGGGGTTTGTGGCCCAGGGTGGGTGAGATGCCCTGCGGACTTGCGCCAGACTTCCCTCATAAACGATGTCTTAACTACGGACCAGCATTTTCTTAAGCCGCATTGTGAGGATATACATTCAACTCAGACGGAAAAGGCAAAAGAACTTAAGAACTTTATGTAGAACCAGGCACTGCGAATAGGTTTATAGTGTCGGTATCATACGTATGACTGTCCTGCCTCAAAAATGATCTTCGGTGGTTGGGTATTTTGTTACAGTCATTTTCGCCGGTATGAATAGTGGTGAAAAATATCTTCTGGCCTTACTTTGTCCAGTCTTGCAACAAGCTTCTAGACGAATTAATTTTATTCTCTATTTTATAATCGAGGGTTACTTAATTTAGATCAAAAAACAAAAACTGGATATGAACACTGGACCTCATTATGAAATATGTTCTTTTTTTTTAATCATCTGTGCCATCCTAAACAAGGTATTTCCTTCTTGTTTTTCTTTTTTAAATGTAAAGCGACATTGCTCTATTTACTGAACTTGGATGAACTAGCATGCACATTTCTCAAAGATTTTATGTTGAGCCAGACACTTGCCTTTTTGTCTTTTATTCCAAACTGCAAGCTACATCTGGCCCTGCAGGGCACAGGTGAAGTTAAGAGAAGCTAGCACGGTCATGTAAACCTGCCATAAGCTACCTGTCTTATTGTCTTAGGTGTTCACCTGGCCGCCACTGTCCCGAGGACACATTCTCCTTAACCGTTCTCCAAAGTGGGCCACACAATGCCCCCAGATCCTCAGTGGTGTTGGCAGCCGTTTCTGCCCCGTCTTCACGTAGCCTTACAGCTCCCTTTCTGACTGCGTTCTTCCAGACCCCCCAAGGGGTGTGTGCGAACCCACGCTGACCAGACTGCCAGCCCCTGGCATGAAGAGTCAGAAATCTCCCCTGAAAAGAGGACTTTTTTTTGCACTAAGATTTCTGGGGAAAAAAAAAAAAGAAAAAGAAAAGAAAAGAGTTTGGGTGGCCATTGCTGGGAGTCTGCCTCGTGTTTGTGAATGTGTGGGAGAGAAAAATAACTCCCCCTACTCTGCTCAGTTCTTAGCCGAAACACCTCTGTAATAAAAAGGTTAACAGGAGCAAAAAACAAAAGTTTAATAACGTGTATACCTTCTGTGCATGTGGGAGAGACCCAGGATAACTGAGTGACTCCCCGAGAAATGGCCCAAGCCATCGCCTTAATGCTAAAGACCGACACTTCTGTAGATGGAAAAACAAACCAGCGTCTGTTGCCACCCCACAGCTCCTGGCATCCATTTCCAGAATCAACAACAACTTTCACTTGATGAGACGGAGACGTTATCAGTAAGGAGGAGGTGATCTCATCCTTTCTCCTCAATACCTGGTTTGGGGTGCTCAGCTAGGAGAGAGGACGAAGGCAGGAAAAAGGCGTTTCTTCTGGTGGATACGGATGGAATAAGGAGCTTGTGGTCCATGTAGCTTTAGTCTCCATTTCATGCTTTCCTTATGTACAGCTATACAAGTGAAGATATAATTTTGAAGAGAGAGATTTTTTTTTTTAAAAAAAGCACATCTCCCAGAGTAGAACTGTTAGCGATATGCTTCCCTAGATCTATTTACTCTCTGTATAAACAATAAATAAATAAAACCTGGCCATGCGAAGCCTCTGAAAGCTGGTGGCCCTGTAACCTACTGTATAAGAAGCCCGCACCCGAAGCTGTTAGACAAAATATTTTCAGCACTCTTTCAGCTGTTAACCTCGCAAGGGACAGCGCCGCAGCTCCTCCCACAGGCCTCCCTTCGGCGCGTTGAAAGCCAGTCCGCTGGGAGCTGCGGTCAAGGCTGGCGGCACCGAAGCCCATCAGCCTGCTCTTGAGCGCCCTGTTGCCCTTCAGAACGAAACCCTCCGCTCCTCCGTCCCGCTCTGTCCAATTCTCTGGGTGACCAGATGGCTTGAGGAAGCCTTGGGCTCTCGACGCAAACCGATCGGCTTGTCTCGGGATTTGCCGGTCCTAAACCAGCCGCTCCCCACTGCCCCGCTGGTGATGACGGATAGGCAGCAGCACAGTAACTCGAGCATGGCGCGGCACTTTCAGTGCTCTGAAAACTGGAGATTTCCGTAGAAAGGGTTCCATGTTTAAAATCGAACTATCTTTACCTGCAAGGGGATCGATGCTTTATCATAATACGGTCGTTTATTTGGTATTCCTTCTTTCTGTGGGCTGGTCTCAGGCTCGGTCAACCCAGGGCTAAAACATGCAAGCATTTGCCTTCTTCTTTGGGTGTGCGTGCGCGCGCGTGCGTGTGTGCGTGCGCGTGTGCGCACGTGCGCGCGTGCACCTTTGCGTGGGCGTACCTGTGTAGCTAGCAGCCTGTTTCACCCGGATATTCATTCTCAGCTATTTCTCGTCTTTCCCCCTCTTTCGTCTCTGCCACTCAAACCACGTTCAGCCGTCCACCGGCTCTCGTTTGGGATAATCACCTCTCCTTTTGTCATCGTCTTGTCATGTTTGCTTCGGCTGCACAAGGATTTTAAATTAGCCCAAATGTTTGCATGCTGGGCCACGACGTGTCACGGAGCCACCACACCACTCGATGCTGATATTGATGATTGCTCAGGAAAAAAATAAGAAATGGTCGGTGGCGGTCGTAAAACTCACTCCTGCGGAGCCTCTTTTACGCAACAAAGAGGGAAGAGGACACAGAAGCCTGTGTCCCTGCTGCCTAGCTGGTCCTCGGACTATGCAGGGACCAGGCTCTTGCGGGGAGATTACGGTGACCCGTGATTCTAGAAATAGAAACAGTAAAAAAGTAAAATAAAATAGTAAGAAATGCGCAGTTAAATTCAATGACTTACTACTGATGGTTTTTAACTCACTGCTGGGAGAGCAACCTCATTTTCTTATTTAATTTTATTCTCCCTGTCCTGAATTTACTGATTGGGGAATAACAGAACTGGTCGGGCTGTGTGAAACCTGCAGGTATAATCACAATAAAGGAATTGAAAGGACAAGAATTTTTTTTGTTTGTTTCTAAAGTGATTTGCTGTTAATACGTCTGAGTTGGGCCTTAGCATTATCCAAACCTACCAGTTACCTTCAATATTTTTGTTAAGTTTGAAAATAAATCTGGTGATAAGCAATATATTTCTAATTTACCATTCCAAATTTTTGTTAAAATAGCAACATTTGAAATAGCTCACCCAGCGTAAGCAGGACCTCCCAAAATATTTTACTTGTTTCAGAGGTAAATACAGATGTGAACATGTACATTTTTTTTTAACTTTGCCACTTGAGACAGTGTGGCTCTATTGAGCTAGCGCCACATGATTCTAGAACAATGTGATAAAAAGTAGAAATTTCAATAAATCGAGCAGTTGTTCTGTTTACAAGACATCAAAATATCACTTTAGCTAAGTTCTCTCATTGAATATTGTAATGTAAGTATTACAGTCATATATTTTATGAGCCCAGCTTTGCTATTTTAATGACTCCTGTTTCTGGTAGCTTATAATTCTTTTAAAAGACTGGGAGTTGTCATGCATGCAATCTGCCCCTCAATCCACTGTCAAGTTCATCAGAGCTTTAGGCATCTCTCCTCTCTCAACTCTGATGAAGTATGCCGTCCTGCCACAGCTGATCCCTGTCCTTCCTGTGGTCCCTAAGATTCATGTGTATCAGTCCATCCCTCCAAACTGCCGATTTCCATTTATTCCAATGACCCCTTTCCTACTGCAGGACGGACACACACACACACACACACACACACGCGCGCGCGCACACACGCACACAGAGACATACACCACACACACACACACACACCACACACACACACACAAAGCAAGCAAACAAAAAACGACACACACACACACACACACACCCCACACACACACAGAGACACACACCACACACACACATACAAAGCAAGCAAACAAAAAACTCTTCCCTATACCCGGATAACTACTCACACAGCTGCCTTGCTTTTCTCATTTCCTTCGCCATCAATTTTCTCATAAAAAGGTTTCATGAACCTGATCTGCACCGCATTGTCACACCCCACTCCTTAACCCCTGTGATCTGGTGCTGCCTCCACTGTCCTTCAGTTGCTGCCTCCGTGGTCACCAGGGACCTTCCAACCATGGAACCCATCGATCTTCCCTCAGTTCCCATATTCGTGAACTCTCTGCTTTATTAAATGGCCCTTTTGTTACCGATGCTTTCTAGTTCCTCAGCTTACATGGCTGTACCGGCCTGAATTTCTCGCTCTTTCTTAGCCAACATTTTATTTTTATTGTCACTCAGCTGATAGCATCTGTCATCATCATTCTTCCAGGAGTAGGGCTTCCAACTTATATCCATGCATCTAATACCCGATCGTACATTCTGTAGAGCCTGAACCTGTCTTCCAATGACACTTCAAAATGCTGGTCAAAGCCACTTGGATGAGCTGCCTGAAGCTCAACATACCCGTTTTTCTTTTCTTCCTTGTCCAGTTATCGCTTTCGGACTATCTGATTTTTGCGAATGGTCCACACTTTACTCCAATGTCCAACTAAAAAACTTTCGAGTCATCTTTGACTCTACCTTCTTCTTGTCTAGTTTTATAGCTTGCAAGATGTATTAATGGGAGAATGTTTTATTTCATCCTCTTTGTAGTGCTATTAGTTGGACGATGTGGTCCCCTTTTTTATTCTACAAATAAGGAGCCAGAGACCCTGTTTTCACCTCAGCTTTGACATTCATGCCCGACGCCTTCCATCATGTAGAGAATAACTCCTTAACATATGCGTTACCCATATATTATGCCGACAGTCGCTTGTTCTACAGAACTAGGTATGGGTGGCACAGACCGCAGGTCATAGCCAGAGGGTAATTCTACTGAGAGAAATTTGGTAATTGGATTAACTACCTGGATTTAGACAGATGATCTTTCCCTCTTGTAAATTTAGCCTTAAGCAGTGTCTACTGGCCTTTGCTTTAAAAGAGGAGTAAAAAAAGAACACCAAATGAGGGTACTAATTGGCCAATTTTGTTTGTCAAATTTTTCATAGAAACAATGAGTCCACATTTTGAAGAATGACAGAACTACCTAGAAGCCGTAAAATGTCAACATACCATAAAGCCTGCAGATCTACAGATATCTCGTAATTATTATTAGAACAGACGGCCTAGGAAATTGTAGCTAAGGCTAGTGATGCACACAGCCTTGGAACTGGCTACCAAATACTATGGATTCCATTGATTTCTTATGACTAAATGGATTTCCTCACTCTCTCGATGTGTTATCTCTAAATTACTCATTTTCAAAATGTTATCTGATCAAATACTATTTTTGTAACACTTAAAGTATGGTATTTGTTCTTTTGATAAGATATGCAATTTTCCAGTCAAAGGTCACTGCACAGGTGACATTTTAAGCATTTACTGTATGCAACACATCACGTGAGATAAGGGAAGAGGTCTGGACTAATCACTCTGGGGCTTCAGAGCGAAATGGTGAGGAATCGTGAACACGTGGACTCTGCTGTAACTGGGCGCGTTGGTGACAGCATGGCCTTCAGTCACTCAGTACAGCGTGTCCTTGAATGACATTGTTTCATTCAGCGTCCTTCAGTTATATATTGATGAGGTGCCAGAAGAACTTAACTCTGGTTTCTATCAATTAGCTGATGATAAAATCGGTTTCATTATACATCCTTTTGCTTAAAGAACCTCTCGTACTATACTGCTGTTACTCTCATGAGTCTTGGTGGATAACCAAGGAGAATAAAATTAAATCAAATTTAAAAATGAAGGTGGTAGTGAAAGGATTTAAAAAAATGAGAGTATCATGAAATGAGACTGATTGTCTGCCCCCAGGTTTTGGTGTATCGGGGTACATTATCAGATTGGACAGTTTATTAGCAAATTTGATCATTTTACCGAATTAGCTTGCGGGCTTTCATTTCCAGAGTTGAATGTAAAATACTCCTCGGCTCTGGCTGTTTCTAGAAAGGTTTCTACTGTATATAGGACCCCAAAGCAGGTGACACTTCAGTAGGTAACCTGTCTCTTCCTCCTGGATGAGGTGAATAACACTCCCATTCTACCCCGACGTTAGGAACCTGGCCAAAACTAGTCGTCCAGAGGAACTTCCTGTTTGCCTTAGGAGCTTCCGTCAGTATTAAACAAGAAGGAATTCCCCAAAATGTGCATCGTAATTGTCCTTTTTCCATACAATGATTTACGTTTTTCTAAAGTTGCTGCTGT
>NW_006439191.1:5850591-5868044 GCF_000325575.1 Pteropus alecto | reverse complement strand
GACTCTCTTTCTCTCCCTCTCTTTCTCTGTCTCTGTCTTTCTCTCTCTCTCTCTGTTGAACCAGAGAAGGAAAACCCCGTTTCCCCAGAGCTCTGTCTCCTCGGGCTCCGTTTGGAAAAAGCGAGTTTAGATTAGATCGTTTTAGTTCTTTGTGTGGAGCTATTTTTAAATGTAATTTTTGCTAATAATGCAATTAGTTGTGTCTTTTGCATAATTCGCAATGTGGTGTTGAAGTTTAAGAAGCCTCATTTTATTTTAATTAACGACCGATCGGTAATAATAACCAAGAAGCAGCTGCTAACATTACCAGCCTTAACTCTTAAAAAAAAAAAAAAAGAAAAGGCACCACCCACATGACTTTTCCTCCCCCTTCATCTCCCATCCTTGGAATATTTAATAAGAATGCCTTGTATAAAATCGCCCCGTTAGAGAGACCTGGAACTGCATTCCAATATAGATCTCAGTGGAAAATCACTCACAATTGCCTGATGCGTTCCCTCCCCCAGCCTCCCCGTCTGCCCCCTTCCTCCTTCCATCCGCTGCTCTTTTCTAATTGTCTGTCTCATAGTTCAGATGGGGGGGGTGAGAGCGTACGAGGGGCTATTGTGACATTTCAGTTTACTGTTCCCACCAACCCCTTTGCACATTTCATTAGCACATTATTTATAGCTTCATAAAAGGGTCCCCTTTTTTTTTTCCCCTCCTCTGACAATATCCTTGTATCTTTGATGATAATGCTATCTGAGGGTGGAACGGTTATTTTTAAGAAATCTATTTCGTACGTCGACTCCTCATGGGCTCACTCAGTTGAGCATCGCTCCTGTCACACTGAAACGTCTGCCTGTAAGTCCTCTCGAGAGACGGGGCTCAAATATTCCAGTTGCAAAAAGTCCAAGGCAGACTGGGAGCCGGTTTCCTCCACCTTCCAACCCGCAGGTCCCCTGAACTCTGGATGCTTGCACAAATAAGACTTCTAGAAGTCATCACCTCACAGCTTCTCATAAGCTTGCCTCTGACAAGCCTCTCATGCCGAGAGACCAGTGTTTTCCCTAATAAATTCCTTTTTGAACCCACTTGTTAGCCAAGCATTGTGCATACTAACTACGAAAAGGACCCTGTGTCTGGGGCATAAATTACTCTCTGCCCCACTGTCCTCAAGCACCCCCAGTTATGGATTAGTTCATTCTGGACTTGACAGGAACATAATTAGAACTGTTGATGAAATCTACCAAATTGTTCCTCCGTGGCCTCCGTGGCCAGGACATTCGGCTGGGTCGTATTTGTCACCGACGGGGCGGCTCTGAACACTCCATATTCGCCGTGTTATTAATGCTCCCATGAATTGGTGACTCCCGAGGTGAGCCCGGCCCCCCTGGCACCTGCAGCGAATACATTGTAGGGCTGCGTTACATGTTTCGGCGGCGAGGGAGTGTTCAAGAAATTCCGGAGTGGGGATGGGTGTGTTTTCTGTAGGCACATCGGTGCTTCTGTTTTAAAACATGGCCTTTTTTAGGACTTTCTTGATGCCAGAGTTTTCGTATTTTTGAACTGGCCGCTCTCTTAGCCACTGACTGCTTCATCCCATAAATCCTCTAAAAGGTGAGAAGGCAGCGAAGGAGAGTAGTTAGAATGAGGCTTTTTGGAGTGAGGCAAGTCTGCGTTCAAATCCTGGCTCCCCCGCTTACTAGCTGTGGGTTCCTCAACCGGGTCCTTAACCTGGTTAGGCCTCATTTTCCTCAGCCGTGAAATGGGAATAGTGTAGTTGTAAGGAATTAAATGAAAATAGCAATGAAAGGATTTACTGTGGTGTCTGGTTAGTGGCCAGTGAATAGTCTGATGATGATGATGATAATGATCATGGTGATGATAACGATGATGGTGATGGTAGTGATGGTGGCGGTGATGGTGACGATGATGATGGTTTTGGTGGTGGTGGTGACAGTGATGGTGATGATGATGATGGTGACGATGATGATGGTGACGATGATGATGGTGACGATGATGATGGTGACGATGATGATGGTGACGATGATGATGGTGACGATGATGATGGTGACGATGATGATGGTGACGATGATGATGGTGACGATGATGATGGTGACGATGATGATGGTGACGATGATGATGGTGACGATGATGATGGTGACGATGATGATGGTGACGATGATGATGGTGACGATGATGATGGTGACGATGATGATGGTGACGATGATGATGGTGGTGGGGATGGTGGTGATGATGGTGGCGGTGACGGTGGCAGTGATGATGATGGTGGTGATGATGGCGGCGGTGATGGCGGCGGTGGTGGTGGTGGTGATGATGGTGACGATGATGATGGTGACGATGATGAGGGTGGTGGTGATGGTGATGATGATGATGGCGGTGGTGGTGATGGTGGTGGTGGCGGTGGTGATGGTGACGATGATGATGGTGGTGGTGATGGTGGTGATGATGGTGGCGGTGATGGTGGCAGTGATGATGATGGTGACGATGACGATGGCGGCGGTGAGGGTGGTGGTGGTGGTGATTAACTGGCCTAACTCCTGCTGTCATCAGAGATTTCTCCTCGGGCATGCCCGGATGTTCACAGACACGCTCCAGTGTGGGGGAACTCTGGTGTTCTCTGAGTAATGGTTTTAGTATTGGAAGAAGAATAAACTTTGTTGGTTAACGAAACCAAGGGGCTGTTGACTGTACATTGAGTTCCACAGCCATTCTATCAACGTGATTCATATTTACTAAGACAGTATCATCTTCTAAAGTAAACGAGTGAACTAGGTGTCACTTAAGCACATAGAGCAGGTCCTCGAGTAGCATTGTTTCATTCAACATCGCTTCATTATAACATTGACAAAATAAAACACTGATTCCCGACGAGGGGTTTGGGGGGGGCGCTGTCTCTGCTGGGTCTGCACACTGTCCCCATGTATGTGTGGGTTTTCTCCCAGGATCCGGTTTTCCCCCATGTCCCAAAGATGTGCTCATTAGGGGAACTGGCGTATCTACACTGTCCCAGGCTGCATGAGTGGGTGTGAGTGACCTTGCTATGGAAGGGCGTCCTGTCCAGGGGGCATCCCGCCTGCACCTTGAGCTGTTGGGAAAGGCTCTGGCCATCTGCCACCCCGAACTGGAATCTGAGGGTTGGAAAATCATTATCTTACTTGTTTTTATTCATGTTTTAAAGTGTACGTATAGTTCACATTTATGCTCAATATTAGAAGTTTGGTTATGTTTTTGTGCCCAGAAAGAGGCCATAGGAACCAACCAAAACAAAAAAAAATTAAATAAATTCTTACTTTAGGGTGTTTTCTGAGTTTTAAGCCCAAACCAACCGAAAACACTACTTACTTTCAGTTCTTAAATTTGCAGAATACATGTATAGATCTGGCTTTGTAACAGGACTCCTGTCAAGTATCACAAGAATCCACTTCCTTCAAAGCTGAGAGGGCTGTGAAGGTCCCACGTTCCAGACCAACTCCCTTCCCTCCGATAAATTGTCCCCAGATTCAAGCTCTGATTCTTTCTTGGACATGAGTAAAGAGTTGTATTTTAAGAGAATAATGAATGACAGAACAGTGGAAAATGATTTGTGTAAGCACAATAATAAGTGACAGAGATGTGGAGAGAGTTCACAAGTTCATAATTTTCCTTGATCATGTCCCCAGTTTCCAGCCTTTGAAATTCCGCTCGTCTTTCAAGGCCCTATTCAAATGCCGTCTTGTATATGAAGTCCTCCTTGCTTCTGGTTCTAGTTGAAATTAATCTTACCCTTCCCCAATTTTCCTTAACATTCAACCTATATCGTAGTTATTCATATGGATCCATAAAGTCCTACTTGATTTTGAACGCCAGGTCGTATTTACATTTATATTCTCTCACGTTCCACTGGACACTGTAGACACAGTTTTAAATCATTTCATTCATTTGTTCGTTTGACCCATTGGTGAAATAGGATAATATACACAAAGTCAATTTACGAAAGTCTAAGTGTCAAATGGCTTATACAAAGTGAAGCGACTTTCGTATTTGTGAAAATAAAAATGATGGGTGACTAGAGAATTTTAAGGAACCTCGACTCACTGCAAGGAGATGTGTGTTATTACCCTGTTTTGCAGATGAGGAAATAGAGAAGCTGAATTAGTCCAGGTCATGGTGTTGGCGAGGGGCAGAGCTAGGATTTTATCACGGCCTTTTCACCACAGCTACTGTTAGATGCTAAAAATCAAAAGAGAAACCAGAGAACATCAAATAAATACAAGCTAACTACAGATCATATTTTAATACGTTTGAAAAACCAGAACGCAATAAGATGTCTTAATGCAATGAGAAAACATTTTAAAGACATCTTTTTAGGTAAAATCATCAGACCATCGTACCACCATGTTATTTTTATTATAACTTTTTCGGAAACAAAATAATGCGTATCTGTTGTAAAAGATTTTAAGAATACCGACATCCGAAGAAGAAAATGAAAATCACTATCATTTCATTATACACAAAATTTTGCGCTGTTATCACTTAGTATGAATAATTCTTCCAGGCGTTTTCTCTGGTCACGACCTGTACATCCGAACTGCATTCCTCTTTCAGTTTTGAAGCCATCAGTAGTTCAAAGCCAGTGTCCGTGGCAGACAGCAAGGATCACCTTCTTTTGACAGAGCTGGGAAGAGAGAAGCACTTACAGTCTCATGAAAATTCAGCCCTGACTGTAGCTTCTGAAGTTCCCTGACCAATAGTCACTTAGTTAGTGGATCACTGCAGAATCTGCCAAACCCTTCTAGAACCAAAGTAGGGAGAAGTATGGAGGAACAATTTTCAGTTCCTTTCTGACCTGAGGACCGGAAGCAATGATAGTGTCATTCTACTGGAGACTCTAGGATCCAGTCTAAAACTGGAGTGTGTGTAGCACGGCCTAAAATTAAGATCAAGACATTTGGATTCAGAAATATTAGGCCCCCTACCCTCAGTTTCCTCATCTGTAAAATGGGATCAGTAACATTCTATCTACCACAAGGCTTATTCATATAAAGACGAAATTAAATCAGCAGACATTTATAAAACAATTTTCACACCACATTCAGTAATATTCTCATAGTATAAAGCATTATTGTCACTAACCTCTGCTTATCACCTGTCTTGACTCCTGAGCCAGGTGGTAAGCTGTACTCGTTACGGCCAGCGAGCCCACATCACACAGCTCGCCCTTAACACTCAAGGTCGTGGGTGTGCCAGCACGCGTTACTGCACGCTGTGCATTTGATTCTGATCCTACCTTGGCGCGTACTGTTTGTTGACAAGCCCAGATAAATGTATTGGAATTGATCCTTTATCCAACATGCGTGGACTTACTGATTGCATGCCGTCTGTGTGTCTCCGCGAATGTGTGTTTTCTCCGTACGCATTTGCTTGGATCATGGTGAGTTGGGCACTGTATCATTAGGACTGGGCTTAAATGCAGAGTCACTCAGCCTGCTCTCTTTTACATGTCTGCTTGTGAGAGTGTTTAGGTAATTCTTGCTGCCCCCCTGTTTCGTTGGCTAGGGGAATGTAAGAGATTCAAGCAGGAGTTTATTCTCCCAACTAGATGTTGTGAAATTGAAATGAGTTGCCCTTCGACTCAGACAGAGCGTGGCTTCGTTGGTTGGGAAGGTTTTGCCACAGAGGAGCTAATGAATTCAGTGTGAATCTGGAGACCAAGTAAGTGAAGGGAGACTCAGCTGCCTAAGACTGTGGACCTGTCAGTACCGGGCTGAGGATACCTTACCGTTACCATTCCAGAAGGTTCTTGCTAGGATGCTGATGCCGAGGAGTCATGTAACTTTAAGTCCTTCTTCGTCTACAAAGCTTCGCAGAGTGTAAACAACCTCACCGAGGTCACACAGTTATTTGGTGGCGGAAACTGGATTTGAACCCAAGGCTGCTTAGCGCTACCCGCTCGCTATGCACACTTCCGGCAATAGTTGGAACCAAACTGATCTGTCTTGTTCATTTGCTAACTTATTTGTCTTGCATTGCGTATAATTCAGAATCCACCAGCTCAGACTGTCAGTCTGTCCTTTCCTTCTTTCAGTCTATAAAGCAGAGTTAACAAATGCGAAAGTCCAATTCCTCTTTGCATTTGCGAAGCTCCTTACAATACATCTTCACCTGCGGTGATCTGTTGGACGCTTACAACAACTCAGTGTGGGTATCATTATCCACGTTTACTGCTTTCTTTCTCTAAGGAGAGCATCTAAGTAATATTTAGACAGACAGCTGGTCATGGTGGAGCTCAGTCTCCCATCCTGTTCTTCTGATCAGGCCAAGAATTCTCCATCCAAACCTTGCCTTAGGGGGCAGGCGGCATGTACAAGAGTCCTTGTCTCTGGGCCCAAGCTTTCGGCACTGACATGCAGATGTAACGATGCTCACATTTCCTGCATACTTGTCGTAGGGTGGGGAAGAAAGCACCCTGTTGCTGTCATGATATCGATGATGTGGGGCCAGAACCTGGTGACAAAGGGAGTCTCTTGTGAGAAGTAGGCAGATGGATCAAGTTATCAATGACAGGCCTCTACGCGACGGTGACAGATTCTGTAGGCTACTGAGCTCCTGACCCTAGCACAGTATCTGTCTTCAAGCAGGACCACCTGCGGACAGATATTGAATATATGTTTATAAAACATTATTCTTCATTTAGTAAGGTGGGGCAGGTAGACAGCAAACTCAATACAGTTCATGGTTTGTTACTTCCCATCTTCATTTTCAGACAAAATTGTGCTCCAGGTCCACCAGAGTAAGACTGTACTTTGATAAACTGGTGTGTGCCCTCAGCACTTTTTTATCTTGAGCGTGTGCTAGTGGATGCTCACGTTCGAAAGGCTGACTCACTGTTAATCATTATAAGAAATAGGCTTACCACTTCATAAACTCTGGGAAAGACTGTTTTCTTTTCTAAACATTTAAATTACTCGGCCATTTTATGCATTAAAACCCAATTATAACTTAGTATGTTGGAGAATTTAAAAAGCTCTTCCCTGTAGGATTTGTGCCCAGGACTACATTTTATCATTTAGTAGTTCACACTTTCATATAGGCTTAAAAAAGAAAAGAAAAGAAAAGGCAGCTTAAAACACAGAGGCATCTGACACCCTGACACCTTGGACGTTGGTCTCTAAGTATGACAGTTCTTGAGGCATGTGGGAGACAGAAAGCCATTTTACTCCATTATTAGGTGTTCATGTGAGTCTATCAGAAAAGGGGTAAAGAAGAGAAACGTCCAGACTCTTATGTATCAGGGGAAACCTGTCCCCATGTCCTGTATTGCTCCAGCCAGGCGTATTTTGTAAAGGGTGTGTACAAAACAGACTTGTCTTTCATTGCAGTGGAGGGCAGTTAATCAGTAGCCAAAACTGTGAATTTTACATTAAGGCTTTTTGCACCATAGGTGATGAAATTATGGGCCAGTAGCCAGTGGAAGTTTTAGATTTTCCTGAGAATTTTTTAATTATTATTCTAATGTCTTGGGTCACGTAAAGAACATTTTCATTTCCACCAGAAACCTAGCAGCTCTAACACTCTAGATGAGAAGATAGACAAGTTGTTTGAATTTGAAAATCTAACAGTTGGGAAGAGTTGGAATTCAACGCATTGGTCAGCCTGGAAAGGAAAACGGACATAAGGTTAAGTGACTCAAATTTCTTAAAAAGAATGTTTTCCTGTGTTTTTCCTCCTGGCACTAAAACAGAGCCATATCCAATAGTAACTGCAGTGAGATCATGGCGTTCCAACGGGAAATAGAAAGCCTCTCTCCAGGGTCCCCAAGACCGTCACACTGTTAACATCTCCACAAGCTACCAGAGAAACACGGACTTAGTTTCTTCTAAACATAAAGGAAACGACACAAAGAATCCATTGTCACTATTTGGGGATCTTTTATATAACTACATGCAACAGGATCCCAGTGTTCTTTCTCTAGAGACCCATATAAACCAATCAATTGATTTTGCTACCGCAAATATGTTAAATAGAATAATTGACCATTTGAGTTGAAAGGGGTCTTTGCGTTCAGTCCTACTTTTACCTTTTACAGATCAGACACAAGATTCTCAGGTGGCGTTTCTGACTCGCGCACAGGTTTTTCAAATAATGGGAATGCTGGGACTGGAATCCAGGTGTCTCATGTTAACAGAGGGCTCTCATTCCAGGACCTCTGAAATATCTTTGAGTTTAGGGAATGAGTGTAGGAGGGAGTCAAAAAGCTAGAAGGCTCAGCTTTGTGTCCAATACCCTTTTTCCCTTCTGTAATTGGATAGACATCTTCAATCTCAACAACAATTAAAGAAAGCAAGCGAAAGGACCAGGGGGCAGCATTATTTATTTATTTTTTGACTGTCATCCAAACTAGGATAGTATCTTCTATGTGGAGCCATAGGTAAGATAAGCGTCTGGGCTGTGTGCTTTCTTTGTAAATCTGGAAGATTGTATTAAGGTTCTAAATGATATTGAGATTTGCTAAGTAAAGACCAACTTGTCAATAGCTCTTGTTGTTGGATATTTAAAGTTCAAGAGCTTTGTTTGCTTTGGTTAAGTGCTCTGAAGTGTTTCCACAGCCATTGGCCGTTTATATAAACAAATGAAGGAACACACTGATAATCCATGATACCTGAAGCAGCCTGAGCCTAAGGAGTTGCAGAAATCCTGGATGACTTACAGATAAGCCTTCCTCACACCTATCTAATTCACTTCCTGAAACAACAGGTGTGTGCCAATGGCTTTGACTGGCTTAAGGGGGACTCACAGGGAAGAACAATTTACTGCTTTAGGTACGTTTCTTTAAATGTATTAATTTGTGACCATTTTGCTCAGAAGTGCAATTACAACTTTGATACCATTATTTGTTTTAAAATATATTTAAGATATAATTTCTTTTGTTTTTGTTTATCTCATTTATGCTCCAGATTATTTTAATTGGGTTTGTTAGAAAATTAGTTTTCTAAAGGTATTAATTACGTCCTATAATTTGTCACCCACTCAGAATTGTAGAGAAGATCATTATTTCTTAAGAAAACTCCATTTTAGAATAGTGATCTTCAAGCAACTTGGGCACAGCACATATCTATCTATGCGCAGGTTGAAATTCACTATCGAATAATGTCATCTTCAAACAACTCTAAAATATATGTGTGTGTATATATCTCCATCTTTATAGAGAGAGTAAAATGGCCTCAGTCTGACATCCTCTGACGTGTTATGCCAGAGTTTCCTAACATTTACAAGGAGGGAGAGTTTGTGCCAAAGTTCTGACTCCTCTCTTGCCTACCCGGCCAGGTGCTGGGGAGTCACTGAGGGACTTTAGGACCTGGAGGTCAGGAGCTTAAGCTTTGAATCCATATAATCTCAGGTTTAAAGCCCAGCTTTCGTCTATGAGAACTCACATGACACTTATAATAGTAGTAAAATGGAGATAATAGTATTTACTACAAAACATCATTGTGGGGCTCAAATGAGACAATGTACTAGGTTGAATCGTATAGAATTTTCAGTATTTGACCACTATTTGCAATATTTGACCACTATTAACCCTACAGTTTCACATGGTTCAGCCGAATGGGTAAAATATTTATAGTATTTCCCATCAAATTGAAACTCCTACTAAATAGCAAATTCAAAGAAAGAGAATATGGCCTGGAAGGGACAAAATCTGAATTTCCTGGTAAGGATATAGCACACACCTGTCTCAGGTGGAGGGTGCAGACCAGGTAAGAGGGAATGACAGCTACCTTTCCAGGTGTCTTTGACAGTTGGCCTAACCCTGATATGTCCTTATTAGCTCACACTTTTATGTGAATTAACACACATGTAACGGAATCTAAAAAATCAAGCCAGGCTCCAGAAACTTCATAATGTAGTTTATTCATGTTTTAGAAATATTACCCCCAAAACCTACAATGAAATATTAGTAGCTCGTGAAGGCGAGGAAAGCAAGGTGCTCGAAACCACAAAGAGAGCAGGCAGACAAGGGAAGGAATATTTCTACCTGAAAGAGAAGACAAACTTTCATTAACGGTGTCGGCACTTGGTGTAGAATTTAAAACAACCGAAGTCTTACCGCTTTTTCTGCACCGTCATATGTGACAGCCTGACCTGTCGTTGTCACTTGTAAATATCCAATGATTTATTAACCCTAAGAAGTCTGTGTGGCTAATTGCAAAGCAGTGTATTATCTGTAAGAGGCTTTAGCCAAATGCTGCATGTACTTCGCAAAGAATCTCAGAGCAACTGAAGCACCTGCTTTGGGTTGACACGTCTTGGTTCACACAAGAACTTGAGAACACTCCTGAATTCTTGAATGATTGCCTAACAATCAAAAGGCGTACTGGCATGGGCACTGGAACTGAAAAGGAGATGATGTCACATTGTAGCCCGGATCACTGTGTCATAATTAGAATTGAAGGCAGCGTTCTGACATAAGATCTAGAAGGTGTGAGAAGACATTAGATTTGTTTTTTTTTGCCTACAATTTACATCAGTTTTCATAAGCTGTTTGTTTCTCTTTTCCTCTTGCTTTTCATCACTTCATATTTTGAATATTTTTTCTCCTTTGAGCATCTTAATATCTTTAAGAAGCAATGAAGGAATAAGCTTAAAATATCCAAGAATGAATTGGATTAAGATTGGATAGATTCTCTGTTTATCTTGACTCTGGAACATACTGTGAGGGTTAGAGACAAATGGGGACACATTACTAGGCAAATGGCAAAGAAGCGTTGGCAGAGGATTTTAAGAGCTGTAGTCTGGAGTATAAGAACTTCCCCAAGGCTTTCCTTCTCATTTGAAGTTTTACGAGGCTGTGCTTTCATATTTATTAAATTTGGGTGTAATGGCATCTCTTCCCCTAAAAAAAGCCCCTATTTTTCCTCTCCTAAACGGAGTAAAGACTTTTTTCTTCTTGTCTCTGCCAATACCCCTTCATTTCTGGTACATTGCTCCATTGCTTGGTGACGACAGGATTTTTATTTCTAACATTTTGTTTATTTCTGCTCCACGTCCTGTAAACATTCTCATTGTTCCACCGAGCTGCGTATTCTCCTTCCTGTTAATGTCAGTGTTCGAGGTGATAGGGCATGCAAGTTGCTCTCTAATTTATTATCTCAAAGATGTCTCTGCGTTTTGCATCATTTATGGAAACTAACCACATCCACAACTGGTAGAATTGTCTAATTAGAATAGTGAGCTGAAAAACAGTGAGTACAACAGAAATAAAAACACTTAATAAAACATAGTTGCAATCGATTCAACAACAACAGATGTCTAAAATACCCACTAGGTGAACAGAGAGGTGATCAGTACTGGAAAAGAAAGAATAATGGAAAAGAAAATCCAGACTTTGCCCTTAGGATTTAGTCCTATAAAAGGCAAGTGTTTAAAGCAGAGGACCAGACCTCGAGGCAAAATGTGATTTGGGCCATAAGAAATTTGCTAGCGATATTAGCATAAGGGAGTAACCGATTCTTCTGAGTGCGTGGAGGACATGGAAGAAGACCTACCTCTTACAGAGGAGATGTGTGTGAGGCTTGAAGGAATAGGTAGCATTTTCCATAGTTTCTGTTTTGTTGGTTTTCCTCCTTGCTATAAGTCAATCAATGTTCATTAAAGGAAAAAATCAGAATACACAAAGAAACCAAAAGAAGATCATTTTAAAATACCACACCTGCTGGAGGACATTTGCTATTAACATGGAATGATTAGGACATGGGCAGAGAAGATGAGGAGGTGGCTGTAGGAAAGCTGATGGCTGGTGTCTCCTCTCCCTTCCCCAGACGCCCAGGTCCTCTCCCCAAAGTGCACAAACCGAGCCGGTTGACGGTGGCTTATTTCTCGGCAATTTTCTGTTCCTTGTTACAATACCCGTTAGTGCCCAGTAGACAATCTCACCTCTCTGCCCAGGTACGTGAATGAAGCAAAGAGGAAATGCCAACTTTTAGCTTTTCTCATCAGTGTTTAAACGTATTATTTTATCAATCCATTAATCGATAATTAAATGACAAAAACATCCCTGTATTTCCCCTAGGCATGACACCAACTTTCCTTCTTCCCAAAAAGCTGTTTCAGGAGGTTTTAGTGGGATGAATAAACTGCATTTCTTTTAACACCTTTGTTGTTTAAAAACGCTATTGTTTCATTTGAGGTGTGAAGAAATATGCTGACCTTGTCTTCATGGGTGCAGCAGTGCAGAAATGATAACTGTATATACTATTTTTTTAATAAAAATAGAGAGGAGGAAGAAGGAGAGAGACAACTTATTTAAATCCCGAATACAGTCAGACCTCATATGCATTGTTAAAAAAAAAAAAAGCCCTAAAGAATTGCATATGGATTAGAGGGATGAATATTCTATTATTTCAGTCTGTTCTGCTGATCTTCTTATTGTGACTTTGTGCTTCAGAAATCTGCTAGGAATTTGGCTTTGCCGTAGTAGGCAGTAATTTTAAATGTGTATCAAGCACTTGATAGTGTATGATTTGCGTGCTGTTGCATTCCTGTTCCCTAAATTTTCCACCAATTTATTACTTTTTTCATACTGTTTTAATATTTCAGGATGATGAATATATACAGCATCATTAAAGGTAAATAAAAAATGCATGAAATTAAAAAATGGAATATTAGATGTTTCTCTGCTGTAATCCCCTGGCCCAATAGGAATGAAATGTCTCTGTTCCATCGAGTAATCCCTAAACATAATTAGGAACCTGGGAATGTCCACACGGCCCACATAATATTTGTAACATCTAAGCCTATTTATGTAAGGTCGGAGTAAAAGTTGTTATTAGAAGACCTGTAAACCCATTTTACAATTCTGGAAGCGAGGCTCGCCTCCTTATCTTTTCCACCTTGATTATTTTTGCTGGAGTTGATGACAGTGTACTCTTAATTTATTTTTCAGAATGCTGTTACTGTCCATCTTTTTCGTACTTAGATGACACGTTGGCTATTCTTTTGAAATACGTTTTAAAGACCAAGGATTGAGTTCAGCCGTTCATTTGAATCTTGTACTGTTTTTTCAATATTCGTAGGAAGGAGAGGTATTCATTTTCTAAGGTCCTTCACAACTTCCACATTTGATGTGTGTCCAGGGCACGTTTTTCCAGTTTATTTCCTCTTTTTTTAAGGAAACTGTTCTATATCGACTCACTAAGTTCCTGGGCTTGTTTTGTTTTGTGTTGTTTCTTTAATAACAGTTTGTACTATGTGACACTGCTAAAAATTTAATTAAATTGTGTTTTGATTTTTTGAACCAAAGAGATCAGTGTTTTTGTAAAGAGAATGTTTGAATATAAAAAGGACCAAAAAATGTTTTCTCTTATTCATGAATAAGATAAGGAAGCCTTACTGGATGCCCCACACTGCTAAAATGACTTCTTTGGGAAAATATTCTTTATTAGCAAATCTTCAGTGTTCATCCTCTTTGAAAGGTCTCTCTTCACAGGGAGAAGTTTTTCAAAACATCTTCAAAGTTATATGTCTGATTTCTTTTTTCTCCTCCTTCCAATTAGATTTTAGCAGATACCAGGCTTCTCTCAACCCAGTTTAGTTCTTTTAAATGTACACATATTGATCTAACAATTGCATATACACGCTCTTGAATTTCAGGAAAGTTAGGCGTGCAACAATCACAGTCTTACTCCTGACACATTAAAGCAGGAGGGTGGTTCTGAAATTTTGGTTCTTTTACTGTGGCATTTCTTACGTTTCGCTTATTTATTTTTGGCTTAAGCACAAAAGGCATTATTTTACTATTCACTGATTAACCAACATAATGAGATGTGAAGCTCAGTAGCTCTTATTAAGTTCACAGTTATAAGGTGTGGTAAATGACCACAGTTTCCAGTGAACACTCATTTTAAAACCATGTTCCTTTTAAAACCGTGTTTCTTACTGCGCCCCCAAAACATGATGTGACCTCTTAAACCTTTGCTCCTGTTTTGGCAAGTTAACTCTTGAGACCTAAGATGAATCTAGCAGTGGGAGAGGCATTCCATTGGCATCTGCGTAAGTCAAGTTCAAGCTGGCTTTTCCCGCAAACACCAGGTTTGAGCAGAGCAGTCACTTCGCAGGCATGCCATTCGGTGTGCATGCCGTCAGCAATTGTGAACATTTTCTTCTGGAAGCCAGCTTCTCTGTGTGTGTTCCCCGTTTTGCAGAGAAAAAAGAAAAATGACGCTAAATGACATGGTGATCGTCCCCTAACTGAACCCAGGAAGGCCTTTAATGAGGGAAGAGGGGAAAAAGTTCTAAATAGTCCACAAACACATGCTCGAAAAATTAGCAGCGAGCATGTGCTTTCGTGACGGTCCTGTGACAGCACCGCTCTATTGTGTTCAGTTCATCGGAAATGTGAGCCTCCCTCCGCCAGCTGCGCTCAGCATACCCGAATGGCCTGGGCTCAGTTGGCAGATGCAGCTCGGCTGTGTCGCAACGGCAGTGTGTGGGGGCCACCAGCTGCAGCTCAGCCAGGGAGGCCTGCACCCTGGTGGTCCTCCCGAGGCCAGGGGAGGAGCAAGCAGTCTAGAGTGTGTGGATTTGGGAGATAAGCACCGAGTTCCGAGGGGAGAGGGCACAACGGGGCCCTGTTCCCGATTGGGTATGTAGCACGTGCCAGTCCTTGAAGCCTGTCTAGGTGACACTGAAACCCATGCGGTGATGGGGTTGAAAGCAGGTGGCTGAAGGGTTAGAGCTCGGCCTTAGCAATTAGTCCCCAGCTGTGCAACCTCAGGCCAGTTACTTACCCTCTCTGTACCTCAGGTACCCTATTTGTAAAACTTGGATAATGATACTACCTACTTCAAGGGATTAAATAAAATAGTCTTTTTAGAGCACTTAGCTTGGGGCCCTGCATGCAGTCCGCAGGCAACAGCGTCACCGCTGGGAGCTCTCAATTACCATACGTGCAACGCTTTCCTTTTATAAAAGGAGAAACTGAGGCTGTGAAGCGTGAGCTCACCTACGGCCACTTGGCCAAGAATAGAACTCGCGTTTCCTGGCTCTCATGCTGTCATGCTAACCACTGACCTGTGCTTCTTCCTGAATCAAGCCCTTAATGTTCCTATTCTTGATTAAAGCGAGGGGAGGATTTGAGAATACAATGGTAAGAGATAACCTCATAGAGATTAACTTAATCTGCTGCATCTCATCCTTGAAGCTGATCATATTTGAAAAACGAAACGAAAAAAAAAAAACCAATATGTTTTCTGTCAGTACTTCTCCACAGCTGAAATGATCGGATTTTTAAAATATAAGTTTTACCTTGTTGGCAAAATTAGCAAGTTTTCAAAAATAATTATATTTGGTGATTCTGTGGAGTCTTATGTGCCTCTGAAACATCCACAGACATTTAAACGAGGTCTGAGTCTCGGGCAGAATAAGGTAGAAAAATGTTTACAGTTCATAGTTTTGAACTTATGCTGGAGTATTTTGCCTTAAGCAACACAGAAACTCCTGGGATAAGCAAAAAGCACGTTTTCAAAGTGAAACAGACTGAAGAAAGTAGCAAAAATATTACATGGTAAGTTTAAAAACCATCCAGAAGGCTGGATTAAAAGGCATAGACAATGAGGAATCTCTATGCTTCTATTAATAAGGACTTGGGTCTACATTCACAAATTAGTTTGCAAAGTCATATTTGGAGTTGGCCAAACAACTGAATATTCGTTTTTTGAGAAGAAAATATTGAATCCCCCAGTTATTTGAGTGATTTTGACATGCAATTCCCCAAACAAGCAAACAAAACAGTTTGTGTATCAAGGCACGGAATAATTCAGCTCCATCTAGGTTATGAATCTCATTCTACAGATGGAATTTCCTTCCAACCCTAAAAATAAATACTGGAAAAGGTCTGCCACTCAAGGCCACAGCCGAGTCAGGCTGCCGGTTTGGTTCGATGACTGGATATGGCCCGGTGGTCTGGGGTGTTCCTTCTCACCAAACGCCTTCAGTATTATGGCGATTAGAACAGGAGCTTTATGGTTGTGGTGTTGTTGTGTTGTTGTTGTTTTTACCACCAAGGAGCAAAGCTTTTTAGGCACATTAGCTGTATTTTTAGCAGCCGATGCAAAATGGGCGATGATTGGGTTTGAGGAGCTCCTGGGGTGTCCGAGGTGCTGTGGGCAGGAAGGCAGGCCTTGCACAATGAGTGGCAAATTGGTCTGCTTACTCTCTTTATTGAGAATCAGATCCGCAGCACAGGTGCATCGTGCATCAGTAAACCACCAGGGAATGGCACCGAGATAGTATTCCTCAAATTCACAAGGGTGGCAGGAATTCTTTCCCAGAGGAGTGAGCATGTTTACTGAATGATCTGCCCCCTACCTACGCGGGGACTTGGTAGATGATAACCATTATTACTGTAGAGCGCTTATGCATTTCTGGACAAATTCATACACATGCAGTTGCTTGAGCTTCGCTCGGGCCTCCCTGGGAGGGGCTGGCTCTTCTATTTCTCCATTTTACAGACAAGCCAACTGAGAGGTTAAATGACCGACTAAATGTTGCTCAGTGTTGGTTGGGGCAAACAAGGATTTGGACTTTGATTTTTCTGGCTTTGAAACTCATGTTCTTCTTACCCCATCAACCCCAACTGTGTAGAATCAAAATCTATATTTTAGTGTAACTCTATGGCATATGAATTCTGATCTTTTTTGAGTTGAGTCATATTCCCTGAACCGTTTTAACTAAGTTCCAGAATATTACTAAGCTCCTGATAACTACAAAGACTGCTACTGCGTGTCCCCTCAGCACTGATGACATAAAGGAGTCCCATGACATTTTTACATATGGAAACTCTGAGACACACAGATACTCACAGCTGAGTCAGTTAGCGTCCAGAAGTATCACTAACCAGGCTGGTCAAGGTTACTTCTCTAGGTACTCTTTTAGCTGATCATATCATGTGTTTAACAGACAGCAGCATCTGAGTCGTGGGCTTTCCACTTCAGCATCTCCAGAACATGAGTCAGCCAGCACAGCTCACGGGATCTGTTAGTGACTGGGCAGCGTGACAGTTAACCTATCCAGCTTAACTTTGGCTACACCCCCTAGCTTGTTCTCCGTGGGGCTTATACGTAACTGTTCAGCTGTACAGCATTCTTCTGTCCTAGTTAATCTCCTGTTTATAATTATTCTAATATTTGTTACGAGAGGGATATTTTTGTCTCTTGGGCCCTCTCTATCCTCATTTATGTTATCTCTGTCCTCGTTGCTGCACGGCACAGAAAACAGGCACTAAATTTATGCTTATTGGCCCGTGGACCAGAGGGGCTTTGGCTCACCACAGTCTGTCTTGAATACATAAAGCGCCTACCCTACAGTCACTTAGGATATGATCATAATAGTCAAGGGAAGGAGAAGGTGATATTTGCCAAGGTCATGGGGAGGAGAGGAGAGATTAAAATATATATATATATATATATATATAT
>NW_006439191.1:5844164-5850548 GCF_000325575.1 Pteropus alecto | reverse complement strand
AAGCCAAAGTTCCCAAAATGTGTGTTTTTTTTAAAGAAAGAAGCCTTCTCGTTAATGAGAAGGAGACAAATCATAGTACACAGTGAGGATTGCCCAAAGCAAGGATATTTCTCATTGTCTTAAAGCATCTATTACTTGACTCAGGTCGGTTTCCTCATTTCTACTTTTTTTTTTTTTTTTTTGCCTGTTCATTATGCAATCTACTGTACGAACAGGCAGCTCTGCAGAAATTGGGGACCAGTGGCCCCCCAATGTAAGCGAAATAAAAACATTATCCACTCAGTGTTCATGCAAACACGCTTTTTAAAAAATCATTTGTTTTTTGCAAAGCACTTAAAAGTGTCCACTTAGTGCCATCACATAAAGACAAAATTTTTTCCTATTCTTTCTAAATGAACTTTAAAGAAATGTGTTAAAAATGGACAAGGTGAAAAAAAAATCTTGAATTTCGTTTCTTTATGCAATAGGATGTCTCAAACACAGTTCAGTCTGCACGTTGATTGTTTCTTTTGGTCTGTTCTCTCGCAAGTGGAACCTGTAGATTTCCAGGGTTATCACGTCCTCTCCCGTCCTAAGGACGGTCTGTTACTGTTTTCTCTAAATAACCCGTGATCGTGTAATGGATAAACAGTAGTGCCTCTGTCTTAACGAGCCCCTGGTTCTACAGTGGCCGGCGATGCCAGAGTCAGCGCCTTGGCCCCTGGTTTTGTTCTCCATTCCTCAGTACGACCACAAAAACTATTTATGTTTTGCTTGAATAGCTTAAACACCATTTTAGAAGACTTTAGATTGCTTTTGAACATATTTGAATGCATCTTTAGCCATCACTGGGCTTAAAATGGAAACCCTTTTTTCAGCTTATCTGTATTAAACACCTGTAAAAATCAATGGTACTGTATTTTTTCTATATTTTTCTTATAATGCTCTGTTCCTTTAACTAATGCCAGAAATAATGCACAATTTATTCTAGCATGTTCTTTTCCCTTTGCCTGATGTTCTCCGGTAGTACGTGGCATAGTGTACAAGAACTCACTTCTGCTGACTTAATAGTAAAATTGCCAGGTTAGTGTTGAAATTCAACCAATTGGAGCCTAATCCTCAAGAAAAAATTTTCTGTCTCTCCTACTGATTATCAGCCGTCTTCTTCATTATGAATATGCAGAAAGTTTATTTTTTGCAAGTGCTCGTACTTACATAAATTACCAATAGGAGAGGTTAGAGTTAACTAGTGATTTTTTTTAAGCATTGTTATTTTTCCCTAAAATCAGAAGTCATTACATTTATATTGAAAATATTGAGTGGTTTGTATGCCAAACTAAGATTAGTGTGCTGTAGCCCATTACAAATGTGGAAGATGGACCATTTTTTATGAGTTAGAATAAAAAATATGATAATAATGTCTTCTCATCATCATAAAGAGAGATGATAACGACTAAATGAAATATTTATATTATCTCATTTTATTTGATAGGTTCCATCTTCTCTCATACCAAACACTTCCTCAAGAGCAACCACAGTCTCCCTTTTAAAATAGAAATCTTTGTAGAATTCAACTTCTACATGTGTGCTAATAAATCCAGTAATCCAATATTTTACTGTCTTTTAGAAATTTGTCGTGCCGTGACTCTCAAAACAGAGCCCAGTGATCTCATATGTTTTGATCAGGGCTGCGCATAAAGGCAGGTTACATTTTAGTTTCTATATGCATCTCATGTTTGTTGCCAAGAATTGCTTTTTGGAAAGTGGGCTCCTTCTTAAATTTGCGTGTGTGTGCGTATGTGTGGTGTGTGTACACAGATGCATACATAGATACAAACATATGCATATGTATCTCATTTATTATGCATATTGTATATTATATGACTTATATGTAATGTATTTGATATGCCCTCTGTTGCCAGCCCACTTATTCTGCATACCACTCTGTCCCTTTATAAACTACACTTTGGGGCTCTCCTTCGCCTTTCTCTCTAAGGCTGTGACTTCTCCCTCACGTACCATGTCGCCTTCTTTCCAGCTGGGCCATTTTTAGACTTGTACATTTCCTCTGAAACTCAATATATAGGGACATTGACCTATATGTCACCGTAAAGACATGGAAGGACTGTTTCTTCTAGCACTCATACTCTGAGCACAGACATGCAGGTTGTAACCAGGGACAAAAAGGAGTCGAAATGGCAGGAGACAGAAGACCGAGTGTCTGCCGTCTGCACAAGGCGTCAATGCCCGTCGTGAGGCAGTCGGGGCCAGCTTGGGGCAGCAGCAGGGGGCCTGACGATCTGAACGGAGGGAGCGGGTGACGTGGCCTCGCCGCTGCTCTTTCTCACCGCCACCGTGCTCGGGAAGGAGTCCGAGAGTTCCGGAAACAGCCGTCAGGCCCGCAGTCTTCCGTGGGAACTCCTCCGTCTCTCTCTCTTCCTCCATCTCTCTCTTCCTCACTCCCTGAGCCGATCTTATTGAAGTTAGAGAAAAAGAAAAGGGAAAAACGACGTGGGGCTTTTGCCCGATTCGTCTGCAACATAAAAAGATGTGCAGCTCTGTGAAGGGGGTGGAGGCAAGACGAGCGTCCGACTGACATTTCAAAAATGTGTCCGCGGGGACTGCTCATTCCCGGTCCCTTTGCATGTGCCTCCTGGCTCCCGGAGGCCTCTTGTCGAGCTTGCCTCGAGGGGCGACAGGGGTGACAGTCCCTAGGGGCTCGATGCTCAACACCTTGTTAGAGCTGCTGACAGAGACACTGTTTTCGGGTTGTTTTCTGCAGGTGTTCAGGTTTGTTCAAAGCCGGAGGAAAACATCGTTAAGGAATGTTCGCTTTTAAGGTGGAAAAAAAATAAATGTCCGGTTTCTGAACACATTGGTTTCCTTTAAAATTTTGTTAAATTTCAAGGATACTTTTGGGATTCAGCACAGGAATGTTGCCATCTCCCAATTTTCCTCAAATCTCTAATCTGCCAGACTTCAAGCAATAAAAGTAACTCATCACAACGCTTTGGAGTTGGTGCTAGTGACTGTCCCTGATTCATTGTGGTCTGTTTTCTAAGGGCAGTGATCAGGGGTCTTTTTTGTCCCCTTGTCTTTTACTATCACAAGGCACTCAGACCCTTATTCGGTTCAAACATTACATCAAATTTTAAAAACAACAAAAACAACAAACAGCCTGTGTCGTGAGAAGGAGTCAAATTTTGGAGTCAAAGTTTGGTCCATGGCTGAGCTCATTATCCTTTCTAAGTCTTCTTGACCTATCGTTAACATTTAGAAAAAGTTATAGTTAAAAAATAGTAACCACCTTGCAGGGGCGTTGTGAAAACTTAATAAGGTAATGCGTAAATGTGGCGCAGTGCCTGGTATGTAAACATGTAAACATGCAAACCAGCTAGTAGCCACTTAACAGTTTCTGCTCCTCCCCCTGCTTCTTCTGCTCTTTCTACCTTTCCTTCTTTCCTTCCCATTCAAGGATATTAAGAAAGAATCCTTTGACAAATTACATGAAACGGAACTTGATGTTATGCGTGATGGTATGGGCCGAGGAGTGGTTAGCACGGGGCCCGAGCTGTCAGAATATCTCAAGTACACTGCTGCACTCGGTGTTACCAGACCTGATGTTTAGTGTCCAAAGTGTTATTGTAGACTCATCGAAGATCTCTAGTCAAGGCTCATCGAAGCGTCTAGTTCAGAAGGGATGTGTTTTCAGCCTTGTCGTTTTACATGGACTTTGTCTCATCCTCTTACGTGACCAAAGCCCAGATGTCGTGGCAGCTCACGTGATCTGTGACCCGTGCTTTATCCTCAGAGTACCAATAGCACCAAAAAGGCAGGGATTCTAAGTTTTCCTATCGGTCAGGATCGAAGAACTTTTGAAATATATTTGGGTGTGTCTCTGAATTCCCCGCAAAAGATTCATCTCTAAGGGGAATCTCACATCACCCAGTAGAAGCCAGTATGGGAGAAGGAGGATGGATGAGTTCATTTCTAAGAGGTCATTCAACTCTGGGGTTCTGTGACCTTTTAGTTCCAAAGTGGGGATGTGCCAGACACTCCAGACTCTCCAGGCCCACCTGAAATGAGTACATTTCCTTCGTCGTGTACTTCCTTCACATGCTAAGTCCACGCCTTTCGGGGTTACTGCTGTCCTGGCTGCTGGAAAGCACTTAACAACGGTTAGTGATTATTACTGCTGAATGAGCCAAACGTCTCGTTCTAGCCATCCTCGTCCTGGTCCTCTCTCCCTCATCTGCCCCCTTTGAAAACTCATCACAATCTACGGTAAACTTTCATATCAGCAGAGGGATGAAGAGTGTGTTGGAGCTTCGAAGCCTTCCCCCACCTAGCACAGCCGAGCCCTGCCTCGTTTCTGCCCACTCTGTTCCCCAAGGCTCCTTACCCTCCCTCACCAAAATTTGAAACTCCTATCCCAAATGGAAAAGCCTTATGCTCTGTCCCTTTAATGTTTTCTATGCTACATTTTAAGTATTTTTAATGAATGTCAGAAACAGAAAAAAAATACTATTTTGAGAAATGGAAACAAATTAGGACAGAAACCCCAGTTTGCAAACTAAGCTTAATGTTTTCGATAGCAAGGTGTTATGTTTTTCTGGGACTCCCGAGTCATTCTTATATGACTGCAGAACTTGAATTGTATCCCAGGAAAACACTGAAGAAAAGAGTTTTTGAACCTTTACAAAATGGCGACACATTTCTCGTAGAAAATTATGAGATGCCCAAGAGAGGCCCCCGCGTTTTTGCAGGCAAAACGATGCCACTAGGCAGTGGGACAATAGTATTGGAATGTGGAGAACTTCCAGCTTGTCCTCCAGACCAGAAATGAGTTTATCAAATATACATGTCAAACCGTCATTCAAAGCAGCCATGGACTTCAGTGTTAATTGTCAGTTATAGCTACATCCAGAATGCATTAGAGCTCAAGAAATACAGAATTAGTTCTTCAGTCAAGACGATAGACTCGCCAGGCTAGCACAGATGGGAGGAAGCTGCAGACGAGTCTGGAGCCCTGGACTCACAGATCGGATTCCTTGACAAGCCCACAGGTGCCCGTTACGCATCCTCTCGCCACCATGGTGAGGTAAAGGCATTCACATCGTTTGATGATGGGTTTATTCTCTTCACATTTCAAGATTGAAATAGAAAGACGACACCCGAATGTGATTCCCAGGGCGGCCGAGCTCTGTCCAGCCCTCACAAGGTGCACAGAAGCGAGTGAAGTCTATTAGAGGATTCGTTTCGTCCAGCTCAGTATTTCTTACATTCGCGTTTTACCCGATACTTAGTTTAACGCCACGAGTAATATAATACACTGGGGCAGGACTGGAGTGAGGCGAAGGCGCTCCAGCCTGCACAGGGCGCCTGACCTTGCAGCTGAGTATTTATATGAAGCAGTGGAATTAAAATGTTCTATTCTTTTGCATTGTCATGCCTCGCCATGGATAAGCACAAAGAAATGTAAATAAAAAAGACCTATTTCAAAACCTTCCGTACAACCTTTTTTGTTTTATGACAAAAGACAGTTAATTAACATACTAGCAGTAAGCAGCCTTCCCAAACTCATGCTAATTATGTATTCTGTTGACCGCGACTCTAGTCATAAGGTAATTGGCTTGCAGCAACATGACATTTCAAATCATCTCTTGAAATTACATCAAAAAGCCAGCCTGTTTTGTTTTGATAGGGGAACAATCAATTTGATAAGTGGTAACACAGCTCATTGTTTCACATTAATTAGACTAATTGCTGCATGTTAGCCTCTGAAACAGACAGAACTCGGAGAAGACAAAGGCTGCGCCCTTTAGCATGCGGTGCATGCGGCGGTTCCACTCCCGTGCACAGACTATGGGCAGAAAACAGAGCTGTTAGGAGGCGGCCTCGCAGGAGGCTGGGCGTTAACAGTAGTTTGATGTGCTGTGCTTAACGGGCTGGCTTCCAATCCCAGCGTCCGGGGCCGGGTCGCCCAGAGGAAAGAAGGAACGAGAGTGGAGACCTCTCCTCCAGCTTTGGGTTTGAAGGGGTCACCACAGCCTCCCTGTCACCCTCTCTCCTTCCAGACCCACACACTCCGTGTCCCTGCCAGGGTGGCTCTGCTTTCGTCTCTGTGGAGGACTCTGGGCATCAATGCCTTGAAAAACAAACTGAAACAAGACAAAGCCAAAACATAACAACATACCAAAAGGGGAAAAGAAAAGTTGCTTTTTTTCAGTTACCAATCAGACTATTTTAACCCACAGAGATTCAGCAGACTGTCATTGTGGAAACCTAACACTCGAGCCGGGCAAACGCCTTTCAGTTTGACAGACTGTACCTTTATTTATTCTCGAGACCACTGATTTGGCCAGATTGGACACTGTGATCTTTATGACAACAGCACATGTCAGT
>NW_006439191.1:5793293-5844127 GCF_000325575.1 Pteropus alecto | reverse complement strand
CCGCCCGGACTTCTGATGCTCGCTCGGGTGGATGATATCGCCTTACTGGAGTCTGATGCAATGGAACACGACTCTTGTCCAAGTCCGAGGCATGCAGGGCTTTAAAAACCCCCGGTGCTCTGCCTCTGCCACTGCGACGCTGTCTAGTTATCCACGTTCGACTCCGGGATATTGCTAGCTCTCTCAATGGATGTGCAAATCGGGGGCCTGGTGTGTGTGCACCTCTTCCTGTCTATACCGTTCCCATAGGTGAAGTGGGAAAAAAGTCTAAGTGTTTGATTCTGCAGGCGCGTTATCACCAGATTCAGTGAGGTTAGATGGTCAATCATCTTGTTGGCTTTGGGCTGAAATTGACCTAAGAGACAAACTCTCAAACAACAACAGACTCTGCTAACTGCTACTGCAGCTCGATCCCGAGAATAGTTTCATACGCCCGTGGTGTGGAAAGGACTGTGTTTCTCACTAGTTTCTCCAGCTTTCCCAAGAGTGGTGTTTGAACAGGAAGGACAGCAACATATAAACATAACAGGTTCTTTTCATACGATACACAGCTGCATTACACATCCCAAAATTGTAAGTACGATGTTCCTCCATTTCTAAATGCTTACGGGGTTTCATTGAAATATGACAGTGGAATTCGGACCTGGCTTGGAAAATGAATTTGGAACATTTAGACAAGAACGATTTGCTTCTGTCTGTGAAGGCATCTCGGGCGGGAAAGGGGAGGGGGGTGTGTGTGGACATTGGTACCAGAGAGAGCGTTTCATTGCTTCGTTTTATCACTCCCTCAAAGGAATAGTCCTTTAGCAGGAACTTCAAAGCACAGATGTGTGCAGCAGGTTTAATTCGGTCATTAAAAAAAAAAAAAAAAAAAGTGTGTGTGGTGTAGCAGAGGCGAGCAATTAAATGATTGCTCCTACAAGTTAATAAATCTTCAACAGCCTTTTTAAAAGGTACAAGGATTTGTGATTTAAGTGTGCTAATGTGCTTGTTTTCTCTGGAAAATCCCAGGGTTTATGCAGGAAATAAATGATGGAGGAAAAAAGAAATAAAAGGACAGGACCCAGATTCGAGGCCCTTAACATTCCGTGTAAGCGCCGGTTCCTCTTGTCTGCGCACAGGCGGAAGCGGCTGTGTGGGGTTTGCAGCCGGCGCCCGCGCCGTCCCTGCTGGTTCTGGCCGCGTCGAGCCCACTTCGCGCAGAGCAAATCTTAGCTCGGTTAAGGCAGCGTCAGTCCCTGGTAAGCTTGGCTGCTGGCCCGGGGTGGTTAGGTCTTTCCCAGGCTACCCCTGAATGAGATATTGACGGGACGTTGCTACCCAAACAGAGTTGAGACACAGGATTTAAAAAAAAAAAAAATTAATAAATAAATTGTCACGGGGCTGACAGAATAATTTTGAAAACACAACTCGCACTTCCAGGGTTCACGCAGAACAAGGAAACGCCTGCTCGCTGGGTGTAAGGTGGTGCGTCGTTGGGTCGGTGGAATTTTCGTTCTTTCTTTCCGCCTTCCCATTGTGGGTTTGGAAATGAGGGCCGGCGGTGGGCAAAGCGGTGCAGGCAGACGGTTCACATGGATAGCACTTTCCGGCCAGGTCCTTGCTTGATTCCCATAGGCCTATTATCTACTTAACAAAAGCTCCCCCCGCACAAAACATTGTGGAATAAAGTTACAAGGCTCTGGAGTGGGGAGGAAACTCTGACAGCAGGTAATTTCTGCTGAGGAGAAAAATAAAGATAATCAGAGACGGAGTTTGGGGAGAAAAAAAGGGCATAATGTAGGCATAGCTTTTAAATGGGAGTGGCTGGCAGAGCTTTTAATTGCACAGAGCGCTCTGAGCTACCACAGAGTGTCTAGGACCGAAGGACAGGAAGCTCTGACTACTGCACCGAAAGCCCTCCCCCCGCCCCCAGTGAAGAGGGGTGACCTGTTCAAATAGGCTAAAAAAAAAAGTGTATGAAAATCTAAGGAGTTTTAGTAAATATTTAGATTCTTTGGTTTTTATTGTCGAATTAATGTGCCGTTGTGCTTGTGGCAGTTCTTGTTCTCATTCTAAGTGGAAAAAGTGAATTTCATCGATGGCAGTTGGTCATTCAGGTCATTCAGCAGCATCGAGGCGGGGGAGCGGAGGAGAGCCGAGGAAACTGAACACTCTAGCGAGCTTTTCTTTCCGGGAAGTACAAATTGGAGGTTCTCTGGGGGACATCAGAAATGGCTGTAGTTTCTGAAGATCGAACAACTTCTGTTAAAATTAGATTCGGTGCTCCTGTAGTGTGTGTGTACTGTCTCAGTGAGTAATTTCTCATGGAAGTTATGTAATGTTTCCTTATAGCTGTGTATGTGTTGAAAAGGGACAATTACGAGACCTGCTGGCATTTTGCTTCCTCCCAGAGGTGGATGTCATGGGAACACGCTGGGGGCGGGTGTAACTGGGGTGCTGAGTGATGGCCCTTCCACGCTTCAGCCTTTCACTCACGCAGGCACAAACCCTCTGGTTAACTTCACAGCCTTGGGACTTCCATGGCTCAGTCAACGACGAACCCATAGCAAAGGAATAAAAACACCCATTTACAAGTCACTGTTGAAATAAAAGCGCCCATATTCCAAGTCACCCACTGCAATACAGCCTGGCACAAGGCATTGAGAAAATTACCCTCAAGATGTGCAAGACACATGTCCTGTACCTCTCTTAATGTCGGTTTTATAATCTATAAATGGGGATCGTGATATCTACCTCATAGGGTCGCTGAGAAAATTGAGAGAAATGTAAACCTCCCAGCTTGGTGCTTGGAGCACAGTAAGTGCTTCATGGGAGTCATTTTGAGAAATGTGGGTAACTTATCTGTGGTGACAAAGAATAGGTGTGAACATTTGAAATTTTCTTCTAATGTCGTCAGGGCCGGATTCATTGTGACCTGTGCAATCACACAGGGCCCAGTGCTCAGAAGGGCCCGCCGTTTGTTTTAATGCTCGGCTGTCGCCATCTTGGAAATCTTAATAATTTTTTTAACAACAGGCCTTGCCTTTTCAATTGGCATTGAGCCCGACAAATTACGTAGCTGGTCCTGAATACAGTTTTTTTTGTTTTTGTTTTTGTTTTTTACCCACAATTTCTATTTTCTTTCCAACTACTTTTTATTGGTTATTTTAAACTAGCTTTTGACACGAGGCTCAAATCAGGCGCCGTTCAATTAATTCTCCCTCTTTTGACTTTCTCGTTACTACGTTCCTTTCCTTAATGACCGATGTGCTCCGACCACACCGCGGGTCTCAGCCTTCCCTTGACTCAGCGCCCCCTTCCCTTGAGAAGATGCAAGGTCACAAGTGCCCTTCCTGCTGCTCCTGGATGGGTCTCGCTAACTGCCATACGGCTCCGTTTCTGCACTTCCCGGAGCAGGAAGAACCCGTCCTCAGTGGTGTCCTCATGACCTCACAGAGCCTTGTCACACACCTATGCTGACGCTTCTCGGATCACTGAACTAGGCAGCAAGCTCTTTCAAGGGGAGCCACCAGTCTCTTTGTCAAACCCGCTCCCTCCGTGGCCTTAGGCAAGTTTCTGTAGCACAGGGGTTTATAAATTCAGGGGTTTATAAGCCTTGAGCAGATGGGCCCACAAGACAATGGGGAACCCATATAGGGATGGGTTTGGTGGTGGGCAGAGATGTAAGTCAGTAAGTTTTATCGAAATCGAACATGAAATGTTGTGAGCGCATGCAATTTTCTGAGGAGGAGGTGTCTGGCTTTCATCAGATCCTCAAAGGAGCCTCTGGCCCAAAAGTAATTAAAGACCCTGCTTTGGTATTTCAATTTGAGAAAATGATGTTTCTTTCTTATTAAAATAGAATCTGGTATATAATTATTAGGGAGATGCTTTCCTGCCTTTTAGCAACCCCACCGCGCTCACCCCAGCTCATCCGCTGTAACTTTGAGATGTTTCTAAAGTGGTCCTAAATTGGTGGAGCTACCTGTGCTTGCTTTTCAGAGTTCTCTGCATTGTTTTCTCTCCAGCCTGTATTCTTCCTGCTCCTGCAGATTCTTCAGTGTCTAGAGATGCGGCAGGACAGGGCAGCTGAGAAAGCCCGGGTGCCACTGGCTACCTCGTAATGCATTCCTTTGTTGTTCTGGGCTGTTTTTAGAATTCATATCATCGATGTGTTTGGGGCATTGGTGACAAGATGTTAATGGTTTCCTGGCTGGGCAGACAGCTGTGTTGAGAGGTGTTAAGTTTTCAGTGAAATCATCTGTTTTATTAGTTCAAATGTACCTGCAATGCAGCTCATTTACAACTGTGATTTTTGGTCTTTTTTTACCCCCACCTTTAACAACTTCTGTTTCCCTTCATTGTTTTAGGGTAATGTTATTTGCAGGGCACTGAGACTCCTCTTTTCCTCCCCTCTGTAAGCTGGGATATCTTTACTTACAGATGACTGTGGGCTTGGGAGGGCATTCCTTCCTGAGAACGTTGCGTGGTTCCAGGGCTCGTCAGCGAAAAGCTCACGCGTCTGACAAATGAGACATTCGCGGTTATCATCACAGGTAGATTCTCCCAGCTTATTAGAAGGGTTGGCACGTTTCCGTTTTGCTTCTTCTCGTTCGTGTTTTTTACTGAGGATGTAAACTGTGCCAGCGGTGGATAGAAGCAACATTTCATCCTCTTGGTGGAGATTTTGCAAGGTGTTTCTTGAAGTAAAAACTTCATTGAGATGATGTATCCCAATGTTCCTGGCTCTTTTTGTCATTACACATCCCTCATTCCCTCTCCTCTGAATTCTTCCCCTCCCATCTGTAGTCCGAATAGAGAAATCTTTTGTGATTTCTACAATCTTATATTCAGTCTTCTTGTATTTGGATCACCCTTACTTCCTTATGTCAGTTATAAGCTTCTAGAAGACAAGGGCCTGTCTTCTTTATACTGCCCATGAATCCTAACGTAATGCCAGACTCAACGTAATGCCATTAAATTCTTGCTGATTCAATGATCATAGATATGACCCCCTTCTATTCTGAGGAATCAAATGGGCCACTTAAGCTGCGGTTTCTGGAGGCTTTGGTGGTGTCTTGGGAGAGTTAAAGCCTGCTGAAACAGATTCTCTCCTGAAATACTTTCTCAACTTGGCAGAAAAACAAGATAGACTCACTGTGTAAAGGGTAGAAATGCTAGACCAAAGTCTTCTGGTCCAGGATGTGAAATGTTTGCAAATGAAAAAATCAGTTTTGTATTTATCAGAATTCCTTAGTCAAGAAAACACTTTTTCATCCATTGTCAGTTTTTTTTAGAAGGTTCTTAAGGGTATTACAATGGTACAGGTTAAACAAGGAAGGGCACTGTTTATTGAGTGAGCTCTTAACGATAAGCTACATAAGAGCTTATGGTCCTCTTAGACTAGCAAGGAATAACGGGTTATCCACTTAGGGCTGGAGAAGGCCTTGGAAATTGTAAAGCCAGGCTTACTCATTTCGTCTCTGAGGGAATTGACAACCCACCTGATTCTGATACCCATTCAAGATGATATAACCGATATTAATAGCATTTTTTCTATGAGCCAGGCCAGGCACTCCTTCAGGTGCTTCGCCTGTGCTAACTCAATACCTCACAGCTCTATGAGGTCAGTATGTGATCGTCTCCTTTCTACAGGTGAAGAAACCGAGGTGTGGAAAAGTTAGGTCACTCACTGTCCTTTTCCCTCCATCTCCACTGCCCCTATCTTACGCCAACCTACCATCGCCTCCTGTCTGGACGGCCGCAAGGCCGCGAACTGGTCGCCCTGTACCCATTTCTCCCGCCCAAATTCATTCTGCCTGTGGCAGATTTCACAATCCGTTCGAAACGCTGATCTGTTCACGGTTCTGCCCTGCCGTTGGTGGCCACACGTCACTCACGGGATTTGCAGGAAGCAGCCGCCCTGCCTTTCCAGAGCCTCATTCACCCTCTCCCCTCACTCCCCCACATATCGGAATCTTCGCACAGGCCGTTTCCCTATCTAGAATGCTCTCTTCTTCCTTGGATCCCCTTTTCATGAACTTACTTCTACCCGCCATTCAGATCTTGACTCAAAGTCACCACCTCAAGGAAGCCGCCTCCGACTCCCCAGCTGAAGCGGATGCCACCATCACAAGCCTTTGCGCTCTCAGGGACGCTGTCTGTTTGACTTACCATTGTGTTCCTAAGGCTAACGCAGTGCCTCGCGCGTAGCAGGCAATCGGTATTTGTTGAAAAAGGGAAGGGAGACGGGAAGAAAGCCCCAAGGTGACGGGCATAATTCGGCCTCTCCCATTTCAATGGGGGCAGGGCTTGGAGTTATCGTATCTGACTTGGATCCCACTGTCCTGTTTGCTCGTGGGGAAGAGGAGTGAAACGGAGAACAAGGGAACAGGACGGGGGGAGCATTCCAGACATCTCCGCGGATCATCTTCCCCGCGGGAGGAGGAGCGTAGCTGCGCTTCTGAAGTGTGGGCTCTGCATAGTGACTTTCTTCCCAAAAGTTCGGTCCGGGAAGAGGTGGGAAAGGATGACTGCAGTGGAGAAGCTTGACAAACACGACCTCAACACGGCGATGAAGGTCAACGTCAACACGGCGATGAAAGTCGGCATCAACACGGCGATGAAGGTCAACGTCAACACGGCGATGAAAGTCGGCATCAACACGGCGATGAAGGTCAACGTCAACACGGCGATGAAGGTCAACGTCGACACTGTCCGTCACATGGGTAGTCTGCACCTTCGATCCGATGTGGTGAAAACGGCACTTACTTCTGTGATCTTCCGCCCCGGAACCCCAGTCTAATCATGAGAAAACCATCAAGCAAATCCCAGAGGAGGAATCCAATAAAATACTGGACTAGTCCTTCTCAAAAACTAGGAAAGTCTGAGGAACAGTCACGGTCAAGGGGAGCCTAAGGAAACACGACAACTAAATGTGATCTTCTTCATGGGATCCTAGAATGGAAAAAAGGACAATAGGTCAAAGTTAAGGAAATCCGAATGAGATATGGAGTTAGTTAATAATAGCATATCAATATTTGGTTCATTAGTTGTGACAAATGGACCCTACTACCATAGGAAGCAAAGTGTAGGAGAAACTTAGTGTGAGATGTAGGGATGAGAACGCTCTTGTGCTGGCTTCACAACTTTTGGGCAAATTTAAAACTATTCTTAAAAGTTTATTCTAAAAAGAGCGATGCTGAGGTGTTGAGGTTGGTGCCTGGGAAAGAGGCAGGAGAGTCAAAGCAGCAAGGGACTCAACCAAGAAGCCACTGGCTTTGAGCATTAGGAGGCGTAGAAGGGGCTGGCGGTAAGGTTGGACCTCAGGGTTAATGAGAAGCCAGGAGCTGGGAAAGAAAAGGACCCACGGGAAGTTAGGCGAGAGAGGGACGGGAACTAAGTCCGAGATAGAAGAGATGATGGAGATCAGTGAAGGATTTCTTGAAGTGTTGGAAAGAAGCGCTTTTCTTCATGATGTAGCAGAAGTTGCTCGAATGCTTGTTTCATTCACGTTTAAGAGAGACACTAAAATGATGATCATGAGGTTCACGGCTGAGGATCGTGGATTAAACAGCTTTACTCCAGGGTGATTTTGTAAGCCAGTTTTTCTTTTTTTATTGTTATTGTTGAGAGAATCCCAACATATTGGTGTCTGTAAGTCTTTTCTCTGGAACCTTTTATGTCTCTTGAACAGAGTCCTCCAGTGTCCTTCCTTGGATGAGTACACATGCCTGAGGGTGAACTGGTAACCCAGTGGGGAAGGGAAGGGGGGGAGGGTGTGCTGGCCTTTCGGTGGCGCCTTCATTTTCAGCAAGGTGAGGCACCCCTCTGCTCCCGTTCACTGCCTCTGGCATTCCTCCAACCCGCATTCTGCAAAGCAAAGGGAGCGAGACAGGTGGTTGCTCTGCTTCGTGGGGTACAGGTGGAGTGAGGGGGGGGCGTGGACTTTCAGCCAACTTCACTGTTTTTTGCCCCATGCCCCACCCCCGCCTTACACCAATGCCTGACACTCAGCGCCCTTGGCCCCTGAGCTGGCAGAGGGGAGAGAGCTGCTCCTGGTGGGTGTCGCCACCCCGATGTGCCTACGCTTGCTGTTCCCCTCCTCCATACCTCTTGAAGGGTGACGACTCTGTAAGCTCTTTTCAACTTCATGTACCAGGATTCAGGAAAAAGTATATCTCCTGTTTTTCTCAAAGATGGAGAATGTGTTTCTGTTCCTCCTCCTTGTGGTTTTACTGATAATTTCTGAGATGAAGGAGACAGAAAAGTCTTTACCTTCTTAAAATCAAAATTCCAAGATCTAACATTTAAAATCACCTTTTGTGTGTGTGTGTGTGTGTGTGTGTTCTGAAAATGTGTGTTAAAAGTTAATGTATTACAGAGCCTGATTCTTTGTTTATTTTTCATGAAAAAGCAGATGTAATTAAGGAACGGAGCTGTCAATTTATTTTTCGAGTCCGTTGGTTTGAGGCTGAGCCCTTAGAGCGTATTACTTTATGGCTTTGGGGCAGTGCTCACATTTTTGAAAGTAAGCACTCTTTGTCAAGTGATGCAAGAGTCAAAGCTTGTTTTCTGGAATAAAAATTAAGCGAACCTCAGGCCCTTCCTCGTACCACACCATGCTGTTCTTTTCTCTTTTAGTATTTTAGCGATTTTTCTTAAATGACAAAAAAAAAAATCCTTCTGGCTCGTGGCTTCTCAAGCTGTATTTACTTGTCAGCACATTGAACATGGAAAGAAGGGAGGTGACTTTTCCCGAGTCCTCTCTGTCCCACGGGACAGGGAAGGCCAGCAATTACCCGGGTTCTCACTCCCCGAAGATACAGCTCGTGCAATCTTGGGAAATTAGTTCCCAGCGAAATGTTGTTTTTTCATTCATGCAACTTGTACTTTCCTTCGGTAAAACTTCAACTGTGCTGAGCAAAACCTTTGCTTTTCTTCTTGCTACTCACTGAACCCTTTTCACTTTGCTCCCGGGAATAACTCTGCCCCAGAGGACGTCACTGTCTAGGAAAGGGGCTAAGTCAGTGAAGGGTGAGTGGGGAGAGAAGAAACAAATATCGCCCTGTTGACGAACGTCAGCTCAACCAGACCCGTCCCCAAGAGGTTTGCCTCTTCATTTCTCGATGTGGTCATGGGATTATTTACCCCTTTCTGTAACCGGTGTTTTCTCAGTAGGAATGTGTTAGAATCTGGGATCTGGAGCGATGGGTGCACCGTGACCTCTGTCAGATGCTTCTCCTGCAAAAGAGAAGCTGAGAAGGTGCTTGGTCCCTGGTTCTCCCCGAGCTGTCAAGTGACTGGGGATTACTTACCTTGAAGACCATTTTCTCTAGGTCTTATTGAGTCATAGCTCTAGTCTCCTAAAACCCAAGACTTATAGGAGTTTATTTCTTTCATACTTACGTCAGCCTTTAGTCTTTCCCATTGTGCTATCATGTCTTAGCTGGCGAGGCCAAGTTTTCGTTTGTAATCATGAATGCTCATGAGGCAGGACGCCAAAACTTCCTAAATTGCTCACTGAGCCTCATTGTAAATTTATATTGAACTCTTAATGGTGGGAGCATTAAAAAAATTGGAGCTTTTGAAAGGTGATCTCATTTCAGAATTTTTTTTTCAATCTATATTTTCTGGATTAAACCACACTATTAAAAAAAAAAAATTCTTAGTTAAGCCAGAAATCTGTAAGCGTAATTGTCATTGAATTTATTTTAATGATAAAAACAGGAAGGAGACGATCATTCATTCAGAAAATGGTTATTGGATTTGCTCTGTCCTTAGGCACTCTGCTAAACCTAAAAATGAATAAGATATGATTTCTGTCCTCAAGTCACTTAAAGATTAGAAGAAACACAAAGTAAAACACGGACCAAAACCTAATAGTGCCTGTTAGGATGCTGCATAGCAAATTACCTGAAAACTTAGTGGCTTAGAACAACACATATTTATCATGTCACGTGTCTCCTGATGAGAATCTGTGAGCACCTTAGTTGGCCAAGTCTGGCCCTGGGTCTCGCCTAAGGTTGCACCCAAAGTGTTGGCCGGGACCGTGGTCATCTGAAGGCATGACGGGACCAGAGAACCCGCCTCCAAGTTCACTCACATGGCTGTCGGCTGGAGGGTCTTGGCAGCTTAACACAGGAGCCTCTCCATGTGGCCGCTTACAACATGGCAGCTGCCTCCCCCAAAGCAGGTCATCTGAGAGAAAAGCGGAGGGCAAAACGGAAGTCACAGTGTCCTTTAGATAACCTAATTTCCGAAATGACATACAGTCACTTCTGCTGTGTTCCATTGGTCACACAGACTGATTCCCATATACTTTGGGGGGGTGGGGAGGAGGCGCGAGGGGCTATGCAAAGGTATGAAAACAGGTGTGAGGAACCACAGAGAGCTTCCCCAGGCTTCCATCCCAGGTCTGACCTGCTCAGCATCCAAGATGAGCAGTGAAGAAGCATGATTAAAACTACCCAGATGCCGGCCATCTCCGTGGGAAGGAAGGGTCGGCAAACTGAGAGGATGAATATGGACCAGTCAAACCAGTCAATAGGGATAGCAGCCTTGTTATATGAGAATTCTGAATTCTAGAACTTCGTCCTATAGAAATTCTGAACTCTAACCGATTTTGCAAAGAAAGGGATGTAAGGTTACCGATCATATTCCTATCAGCAGCAGACTGGGAGCCATTCTTTTCCACTAAGGGATCATGGTGCCTTATGCAGATTGACATGGGGGCAGCAGGAGAGGCTGTATTTAAATGTATCTGCTGCACAGCTGCAGCCAGGCAGTTTTAATCCGTGCACCACTGTATTTAACAAGCCAATGTGGGGTTTGTTGTAAGATAATCAAAGAACAATTTCATCAGTGCATTTACACAATTATTTCCGATTTGGACTGAGGCACCACATTCTCCTGCGTCGTTCTTATTATTGACTGAGTTCTTTTAGGTAAATACGGTTTTTACATGACGGTTATTCAGTCTGAGGAAATGCACTCGAGTGAGTGCTCTGTGAATTTTTCCTCTTGCCCCTACTCCATCTTTACTTCAAACATGTAAAAGACACCTAAAGGAGATCTGTTTTTTCCACTTCCTCTTTTCTCCTGAATATTCATTTTTGAAGTAGTAATTGCAGGCCATAATATCTAAAGCATCTTTTTTACCCTTGGCCTTCTCTTGTTTTAACCAAGCAAAAACCTTGGGATTATGTAGAGAATAATAGAGAGAGACGAAGGATAAATTACATTGGTATTTGTTTCTATTGCCGGACTTATGTTCAAACTGACATTCGATCCTTGCTTAATTAGGACTCGATCTAGGGAAATAGGACATGATATTAAATGAGATATTTAGCAATGGGTGTCACGGAGATAATGAATCATACTGACAAGATGCTCCTTCCCCTCATGTGTGTGCTTAGATAGATTCTTTTGGTTTAAATGTTATTAAAGTATTCCATTTTAAATTTGATATTTAGATACATATGCACTAAATATAGATAATGCCAGGAAACCTTGGCCTTCTCTCTTTGAGCTTTAAAATTTTTCATGCATTTCTTACACTGGGAACAAGAGGAAAATCTAGATGGCAAGAAGACTAATTGTGATTTTTTTTTTTTGGTCGGTGTACAAAGGGGTGGGGGCTGGGTTCTAGATCATGACTTTTAGCAAGTACCTGGGCTTGAATTTCCTCTGTAAAGCTATGAAGAAGATCTAGTTGACTTATCAGGGTTTCTTTAGCTCTCGAGTTTTATCAGAAAACTACTGGCTAGCTTTCTTTCGAATATATATAAAATTTTTATGCAACAGTGGTATGATAAAATAAGCACACTTTACCAAAATAACAAATAAGTTTCTTCCTTATAAAGTGGACTTCTAGGTTGTTTTTATAAATATATCTTAGGATGTTTTCGTGAGGGCCTATGGCACTGATACGTGTTCACGAAGGACGCATATCTGAGAAACTAAAGTGATGGTTTTGCAAGTAATCTTTTCAGAGATGAAATCTTTCCCCAGGTATGATTTTCTCTGTGATACCAAGTTATTCTTTAAGAATGCTTTCAGCTGCAAGTAACGGAAATGACAATTCGGGTTAAAAAAATGAGCATTTCACTATCTGATGTCACAGAAAGCTTAGGGGTGAGGTCATCCAAGTCGGTTCCACTGCTTCGCAGTGCTGAGATTCTGGGCCAGCACCTCCCTGGCTCCCTGGGCCTTTGCATTCAGCTCACATGGTGTGTCTGTCCCAGATCCAAGCAGCATATCTCTACAGAGCAGTGTCTCAGGCAAATAACTGTCCTCAGCCAACCATGGGCGGAGAGGATGAAATTACCATTGCTAACTTAGACGAGTCAGAATTTATTATTCTAGTGTCCAGGTCTTTCTTACACCCCCAAAATCTGGCTCTCACATTTATCTTCCAGTCTTATTTCCTATTACACTTCTCCTATCACCAAACTGTCTTCTGCTATTCACTGAAAAATACACTATTTTTAATTTTGAGCCATGCCTTCCCCGCCCCACATCATTATAAATTCCCTTTGCAAGCTAAAATCCTATCCAAACATTACTAAAGTTCATCTTAAGTTCTCTTTAATCTTTTCTGATCACTTCGGCTAGAAAGAATCGCTCTTTCCTTTGAATTCCTATCATACTTTATCTTGTATGTATGTATAACAGCATTTTACAGAATGATTTATGTCCACAGTCCATCAGGTGAAAAAAGGCAGATGTGGTGGTGTCCATTTTACAGATGGAGAATCAGTTCAAAAGGGGTGAGTGGCTATGCGAAGGCATCATACTATCCAGTGTTATATTCAGAAGATGAATAAGCTGGGGGTAAAACTTCTATAACAGACATTCTCACATTCTCCAAAATAATGGAAAAGAGTATAAATTTGTGTTTCTCTCTCATGTGAAAGACCAAAGTGAATTCTCTAGGTCGACAGGTGGCTCCGCCCCTCACAGGTATTTTAAAGGCTCCGGCTGCCAGTAGTTGTGCTGTCTTCAACATATGACCACCAAGGTTGCACTGACCTCGGTCAGTACAGCCAAGGAAAGGGGATGAGAGCAAATTCCAGGTCCAGACTTTTTGTCAAGAGTAAGCGAGGTAGAAGTTGCACTTCCGCTCATAATTCATGGGCAAGAGCTTGGCGTGAAGCCCCTCAGCTGCTAGACTGGGAAGCACAGTGTTGCCTTGGGTCCAGGAAATGGGGGAGAGCAGACCTGGATGGACAGGTAGCCCTGCCTCCCACAGATCTTACCGCCAAGTTCTGGTTCGTGTGATTTATCATTGCCCCTTTCTCCCTGTAATACAGCCAACGAGAAGGAATTCTGGTAGAGAGAGTCATCCTTGCAGCCCGTGAATCGCTCCATGATTTTCCACAATTAAACCCCTTAGAGGAGGGATTCCCCTTGGTCTTCCAGGCCACTCACATCCTATTTAAAGAAACTCTCAAGAGGAGTTTACTTTTACAGACACAAAGAAATAGCACACCAGGCATTATCCGCTTCCCCCGTGGCTGACCTTTAGGGCGTAGCCGGTCAGACACGTTCTGTCCCGGTCCACGGATTGTGCCATTCCTAGCCCCCGCCACTGGGATCTAGGAGTGCCATGTGCCATCACCGCTTCAAGCATGCAGCAAAACATGTAAAATGTTATGATTTGTTGCCATGCTGACAGTGTCAACTTAACTACGGCTGACAAACAGTTTTTAAATAGAACATGTCAGTTCATTACAGTATTTTCCATCTGTGTGTTTTTTTTTTTTCCTTTCCCACACTTAACACCGAACGTTTGAAGAATGTCACCACAAAGGTTTAGTTTACACCTCCAGTCACTTACACGAATACCTTGCTAAAAATCGTATTTTGGAAATTAGCAAAGCAGTAAACAGTGGTTTTGCAAAACGGAGTCCTTTCTCTTACTCAAGAAGGCGTTTCTCAAAAACCATTTTTAGTTGTTTGGCGTTCCCTGCCTAGCATTCTTCTTGTTTTCTCTTGCTTTCTTTGGCTTTATCCTGATGTTGCCACTGAAATTACCTTTTTCCTCCAACTCTGAGTAAAATTCCTATGACATTCCAAAGGCCTGTTGCATGAGCTACAGGCCTGTGCAGACCACGCCCTAACCCCATGCTGTCTACAGTATCGGCCATCGCAAAGGCTCCCCAGCCAGCTCCGGGCATTTTGCTGAGCATGCATCCCTCTGTCTGTGCTCTACCTTCCCCACACTTACCTGCTCACATTCACCCGTTCTCTTTCCTCCCGCTGCATGCTGAACAGAGAGCCCCACTGCCCATTAGTAATTTCTAATGTCAAAACTACATTAAGTGCCTTAATTGTGTTTTAAATGATGTCTGGGGTCTGTGTCCTTACAATGACAATATAGAGGGACAGTGTAAATTTTAAAAGTCTATTCCTGTGATGGTTCAATTTTGCGAGCTTTTGTGTTACTACAGATTTTTAAATTGTAAAGAAATTTGATTTTTTTTTTTTTTTAAGATCTTGCTAATACTCTACTTTCTATTCTGTGCGCCGAGGGTATTCCTTGCTGTTTTCCTAGGTTAGGCTTCGGCAGCAAATGTTTGGACATCAGCTCAGAACATCGTCTCCAAGGGAACATTTTGCAAGTGTTATCTCCTTGTTCACAGGAATCCAAGATGGACCTAGTGGAGAATTGTTTAGTGATAGAAACTGAAATAGCAATAAAAAGAGAGATGGCCAAATTATGTAAAATCAGAGGGCATGAATAATTCAGGACTCGCTTGAGTGTGATTTTTATTTTTATTCTTAAATAATACTAGCATTTCCATGAACTAATAACACACTGACTAACCAACTGTAAGCTCTTTGTTGGGGGTTTGGGGCTACAGGGAAGAGGAAGGAAGAAAGGAAACTGGGGCCAAATAGTCATCTTTTAGAAATGGAGTATGCTCAGTGAAACACTGATAGAATCATCTGTTTTGTGATTTTTTTAACTATATTGAAGATAAGGAAATGAAACCACAAGGAAGTTCCTTAGGACACCTTTGTTTTTTAGATCGTCCAGAATAATAACAATTATAGTTACTTGAACTCTCTTCACTATTGAACCTCAGAATTTGAATGTAGTGCATTATACATATACATTTTCCCATAAATGCTAGGATAAACGTGTGTGTTCCTGTGTTGGTGGAAGTACAGTATATAAGGGTTTCTTTAATTATGACTCATGAAATATAGCTTAGATTTAGAGTTGCGATAATATAGAATGCAGGCCTCTGTAAGAAACTTACGTTAATCTCAAGTAAGAGTTATTCTTAACTAACGAGAGAAAAATCTTGACTTCAATTAACTATAACATCATGGATATTTTAAACAGGTTAGGAGAGGGATGGAAAATGAGCAAAGTGTTAAATTATTGAGAAAATACCACACATTGCAGAGAGAGAAAAATAAGATGTAAATTATGAAAGAGAAGCTCTCAGAGGAGTATGATGGGGTGACAGGAACTTTTTAGCTAGTGTAATGAACGGACGAACACTGCTTTTCATGGTCTCACTTAATCTAATGAAATGGTAATTAGCTCAGGGAGAACCATTTTAACTAAGAGATCAAGAAGCAAAAGCCAGAGAGGTATGGTACAAAACAAGTAGATGGTACCCCAAAATTATGGTGGAGTCACCCAGTATTGCAAAAGAATGCAAGATAATATGATTTTACATTTTAAAATCAAATATATTCTTTTTTATTCTAAGTCTTTGAGAGAGGGTGCAAGAGGTTTCAGAAACCATTAGTGGGAGAGGTTTTGGACTGAATGTAGAGTAGGAAGCACCTGGAGAGTCAAGGCAGAACTCAGGCAGAGTCACACAGTCTTAGAAGGGACAGTTTTGTCACCCTAGACCTCACCACAGTATCGTCCAGACCCTGAAAAGGGACAGAGAAGGATTTGAACACCATTAGGAGTCTGTGAGACACTAAAGAGAGGGTAGATTCACCGAGACCAGCAGACTATGGCCACGTGAGCAACTCGTCTTTTAGCCCGAGGGGGCGTATTTATAAATAGATGTACAACAGAAACTGAAGGTAGGATCAAGAAATACGATTTCCCAGGAGGTAAAATGATCTAAATTATTTTTTAGTTTAATTAAAAATGAATGATGAAAATACAGGTTTGTAAGAGACAGTTTCTGAAGGAGATGGACGGAATAAGGGAGGTTGGTCTATTGTTGAGCACGCTAATGTTAGCAGTTGTGCAGCTAATAGATCAGCATAGCTTTTACAAACATCCTCGTGTGTGTGTGTGTGTGCGTGTGTGTGTGTGTGTACAGACACACACACAAAAGGGGTGACTTTAATTAGCCCCGTTCTTCAGGCGTAGTTACTCTACAGAGGGCCTTTCCTAGTAAATGTGTTCTTTTAAGAACATAGAGATTGAAGCCTTCTGTGATGTAACTGGAGACACGAGCAGGCAAAGCTAATAAATGCCAAGTTCTCAACCAAAAAATACATCAGAATCTGCTAAAAGTCGTTTTCAAACGACCCAAGGCCAACTTCCCCAAACCTCAGCCCCCCAGAAGATTCTAAGGTGCCTCGTAAGTGTTCTCAGGAGAAGTGTATGCTTCGAATTCATTCCTTCTCTATTCCACTTTCTGATATCTACACATGAGATTATTTATAACGAATAGGAGACATCCAAGTAGAATTTTTATTAAGGGGAAGGAGATGCAAGGAAGGGGAAAATATCTCCCCAAATTTCTTATCGGTTCAAAAGATTGAATACCTGTTAAAACTGGCAAGGGATATTTTTTTATTTTCAGCCACATATTTCCCGTCACCTTCTCCGGCATACTTGTTTTATTTATTTGTGAGGTAGAAGATGATTACCGTAAAGCTATTTTTGTCTAGGATCTCATAGTTTGATAAAAGGAATAAAACGGATATCGAGGCTTTTATTCATGATGTAATCATTAGCCCTGTTCTGAACTATTGACAACATGTTATAGCAATCTCGAGAGTAAAACTTGTATTGTTTTAAATAAAGAACTATTTAACTAGAAGCTCTTTCTAATGAAAATGACCTAATTCTTCTGCTAAGTGCTAACTTAAAAAAAAAGCTAAAAGATGCATTTTGCAAAAATGCATATTGATTCACATAAATCAATAAGTCAGACATGATTGAGGCTTGAATTCTCTAGAGTTTCTAAAATGTCTTCTATCTTCTCCGTGCAATAGCAGAAAATGTTTGTCTGCATTTTAATAACCAACATGGAAATTAGATATTAATATATACAGGGGAAGGCAGAGACAGAGAGAAAGTGCTTAACACCGGAGAAGGAAGGAATCTGTCCATTACTCACAAGTGGCATCACCACGAGTGACTTACTCAGTCATCTTGTAACAAGTGCAAATCTGTCTCTTGAATCAAAAAGAAAAGGGATTTAAAAGGCATCTACCAGCCCTATTATACTTAAGTGCTCTTGTGTTTCGCTTGAAACCCCGAGGCTTTGTAATCGGTCTGTAACTGTTTACTCACACAAGACTGGCAAATAACAGAAAGACATGTGACATCCAGTTCTTTTCTTTAAGCTGGAAGAAATGATGTGTCCTAATTATTTTGGAAATGGAGGCCTAGCTGTTTAAAGCTTATTAGGGTCCATTTTCTAAAAATTTCCTCTTTGTCAGCAGAGGTGACAGCCAGGCCAGGTGACCCTAAGTGAGACTTCTTGGCCCCCAGACTTTTCAGTCAGAGGCTTGTCACCTTGAAATGGCCAACATTTGCCCACGGCATGCCTGTGTACCACTGTGCAGGACATAAATATGGATCTGGCCAATCTGACTCCTACTTTGCCCATTAACGATTCCCCAGAATTATCTGGAAATGAGAGAGAGCGTTAGGCTTGCCACTCCCCTGTGATTTCTGTCTTACCTGGTGCATACCTGACTTTATGAGGCAACAACACAAAGAGACAGAGTGAAGAGGGGGACATTTGCATGTGCAAAGGTGGTCTCTCCTGCATGAGGACACCAGGGGTGGTACGTATGTTGGCTGACTTCTTTTGCTTTCTTTATTAGTCCGCGAAAACATAAGCTGTTTTGAATTGTGACCATATGTCTGATTTAGCGTTTGAAATGCAGAAGACATTATAGAAATATTAACTGATTTTTGATGGAACTCTTTTGCATATGCTCACCAGGTGAAAGCCACGCTGTACATTGAGAAATAAGAAAAAATAGAAGGCTATTTTGCAAATACTGATAATCCACTGTTTCCATCATTGCTCTTTAGAAAAACAACAACTAAATACATTTACCTTGATTTCTCTGTGGTCTTACTCTCTAGTAAAGATTGAGGCAAGAGATTTTATTTTATTTTCGTTTCTTTTCGGGGATGTATCACTATGCTGAGCAGTAGGTGTCTCATGGTAGGTGCTTAATAAATATTTGCTGAATGAGAGAATGATTGTGTTATGCAAATAGCGGACAAGTTAAAATAGTAATATCCTGTCCTCTTTCATAGACTTATTACCACAAACCAGGTGTATTTTTTATTTGCTTTGGGTAAACAGTGATGTTGCATGTTACTTTAATGTGGTTAACAAATCAAGTGCATAGTTAGCAGTTTTCGACTGCATCACAAAATTACTTATTTTGAAATTTTCTAGTTACATTTAATGATGAAGTAGAAAGATACAGGACCCATAGACATGCAGTTGATAAACCAAGGAGTCACAATACTCAGTTCTGTGTCATGAACATATAAAGCTTCGTTTTGCTGAACGTGTTCTAATCTCTTGTGCTAGAGCCACATTCCAGACAGGACATAAGGTACATGAGAAAGAACATAGGCCTGGGTACTGAGTTCCAGTTATTGCTTTGTCACTAACTAGCTGGGGGACCTCGCAGATCGTTTCTCCTCTGTGGACCTCTGCTTCCTCTTCCGTAAAGCCCACTCCCACAATGTGGTTCGTTACAGAAATAAAATAGCAACCTGGAATCAAAGAGGTCCAGATCTCCCTCTGCCCTGGTTTTCTCTTTGGTAAAATGAAGATTATGATAGTAACAGATCAACAGAGTTTCTGAGACAATCAAAGAGATCATTTACGCATAGCGCCTAACTCAGTAAGTGCATAGCAAGTTTCAGTAATTATTCACCCTTATTCTATATTGAATTATATATGACTCCATGAGAAATTGTCCCAAACTATCAATAACCCAACGCAAAAAAGGTCCAGGCATTCCCTGGGTTCCTCCCGATAACTTCTGTCAGATAAAGAGAAGAATTGCTAGGTTTTCCATTTCATATCTTATACGTGGAGCATTTTCAATTTTGAAAATGTCAGCATTTTGACGGTACACCGTGAAAAGCAGCTTTGTTGTCTTTAAATTACATTTGTTAAGTTTGAAGTCCATATGTGAGTGATAGGCCCCGGTGGTATTTTTATAAAAATTAAAACTGTCGAGTTGTATTAAAGTTTAATCACTGGCTATGGCCCACGAGCCCCAATTTCTTTCCACTAGCTCTCTTTATGCACTTTTTTTTTTTTTTTTTGCTATAAATCTGAGCTATGGAAACATTCTATGCCTTTTTTTTTTTTCCAGGACTCATATTCTTAGAAGATTTCTCAGTGAGTTTATGTAGAAGACTGTAAAGCAAACAAAACTAACAGTATTCTGCATGAGGTGCATACAATATGTCAGGTGCCAGCTACTTTACATGTGGCGGTTCATGTGATTTTTCACATTGCCCAGCGGTGCGTTATTTCCTGAGTACAGGTGAAAATACTGAGATTTAAATGGCCAAGGTCATTCCCCAAATACTGAATCCTAACTTCTTATCATGTTCTTCTAACATCTTCCTGGAAGAATCTTACCTCCCTTTTACTGACCTCAAAAAAGTGCTTTTAATTACCTTAACATTTGGGACTAGACTGTTAGGAACTTGTGTTAAGATAGTTTTAAATCCGCTATGGTTCAAAAAGTAAGACTGGAACTAATGGTACCTTTTAAAGATGGCGGAAGTCTTTTGAAGGCGGATTGGATAAATGTGTTGCCCTGGTAGAATATATATTTCAAAAGCTTAAGGCTCCTCCTGGTCCTAGGGATACAAATGATGTTTGAATGACCACTGCAAAGGGGATTTCTGCACAGTGCAGGTTTGTATGGTGGCATCGTTTCGCTGTTGTCGTGTCAGAGTTGAGTAGAGTGACTTTGAGGAGAAGGCCCATGGACTCACAGATTAACATTGCTGCTTCGCTGTGTCCCTGCGAGGACCTGTTGCCACAAATAGGCTTCTGTGCAAAAGTGCGGGTTTTCGCCCAACAGCAGTGTGTTTATCGAGGTTGAGTACTGAGCGTCTATTCTTCCCATGTCCTCCACGCAGAACCGTGAAGTTGGCTTTCTCTTCCTTATGGGTCTCTTCTCAACTAGATGTTCCTCAAAGCATAGGAGATTTATGATTTTTAATCCAAGTAGGAAAATTTGTAATCGGTGCGCATCCATTTCAGCTACCGGTCAGCCTCTCCTGCCTGTCTTCAGTCTGTGGGGCCGGCGAGCACTCCTTAGTCTGGAACTGCTCCAGGGTCACTGGGAGCCCAGCCTCTGGCTCTGGGTGGGCCAAGAAAGTAACTAGAGCCCGGTGCTCTGCAGCTAGGTGACCAGCAATTGAAGGACCTGACCACCAGGCCCCCTCACCTCCAACAGAAACAGACCTGGAGGGCCATTTGCACTCTGGAGCTCCCACAGCATCCCCTGCATCAAACGTCCCGTCCTCCTCTGCCCAGGTTGTTTCCCACAGGTCTTATCACCTGTGGCACACAAACCCCAGAGTCTCTTTCTCAAGGAGTCAACCTGTGACAGCCTCCAAGAGGTTTCTCTCTTGGGTCAGTTTTATAATTTCCACACATCTGATTCCCGGACCCAGAATGGCTCCTAGACACATCCCCATTGATATTCATCCAGCATGTTGCTCTTCTGGCCATTAGTTTTCAGCGACAGGTACCAGGCGGGCGAAGGTAGCTATTGTTTGAATTTAAGGCAGGGACGACTCCGGATTTAACTCTGAATCCAGTCCTGGTTGTGCTCCTGAGTAGCAGGAGGCGGAGAGTGGAATAGCAAGTACATGTGTCATTCTGCCGCTCGAGATCACAGGACACATTCCTGTGTGGGCGTTTGGCATAGCAGACGCCAAACGTGTGTGGGAAGGGCCGGGGGAGGGGGATGTGAGTCATTTGTAACCGGACTACTGCAAGGTGTTAGACAATGGGACTTCAGAAAGGAATAAAACGAGATCCCCATTTGAGAGATGAAGAAACCGAGTCTTATGAATATACAGCAGTTGTCCTTGAAAAATGTTATTTCAAATCCAACGTCATTTTCTTATAGCGTTGGTGAGGCGCCACAGGAACTTAACTCTTGTTTATGTCAAATAGTCAATGGTAAAATTGGTTTCCTCATACTTCGTTTCCAATTTCAAGAACCTACAGATGGCACTGAGGATTTCCTGTAATTATTCAGCAGCGGAGTCAGAATTCTGGCGTAGATTTGACTCTGAGGCTGTTGTGTTTTATACAGAACCTTGCTGATTCCTACCAGCCGTTTTCGGTGGTCTGTGACATATTCTAAAGAAAGGCTCTGTGACAAAATGAGAAGAACAAAAACTAAAATGATCCTCCAGATGTTTGATTTGAGGCCATAAATACTTGTGGAAGCTCCTCATTAGCTCCGTTGAGAAGGTCTTCACACTGGGTTACCATCAGGCAAGGTCACGAGCTGCCAGGCGGACTTAGCGTCCCCCCAGAATGCCATCTCTCACAGACTCAAACCCTAGCAGGAGCCTCTCCGCCGGAGGAATCTATCTGTGGTGCTTTATATTCTACCAGCCCGTAATACACAATGCGTTTTATTTATGTTAGTCATCTTTTACACGGAACTGTCACAGAATACGTCACCGCTGATTACACCTGTATGGGCAAGCTACGGTGGTGAATTATGCCCCTTACCATAGATCATGCCAGTCATGCCTGGCTGCGGGGAGAGGAGGATAAATCAGAGCAGTGATAGATGGACTTTAAGAGGTTAAGAGATGCCTGGGCGTAGAGACAAAGCTGCCGTGACACGTGCCTAGAGGTGGCCTCTTTTATTTTCTAACCTCTTAGCTCTGCCTCCGCCTCCTCGGCACACGCTCTGCCAGCATACGTGGCTGAACACGCGTGGGTCTCCGTTGCTCCCGGCCACACGCCTGGGAGGGCCTCTCGTCTTTGAAGAGCGGCCGCGACTGTCACCGCTTACTCTCTGAACTTCAGCGGGATGTGGAGGTTTGCTCCTCAACTCTTGCAATCTTTTTGGAAATCATTGACTCTTCCTTTACCTCCCGAATTCTAGAAAATTCTTACTACTAACATATTTGAAGGGGGCGGTCTATATTATACATAAATATAGATATCTAAATGTTGCCCAGGCGAACACATTGGATTTTTGAATAGAACTTGATCTTTATAAAGCGCCGCTTGGCATTTCTCGGCGTCATACTACGCTGTGTGTGAGGGACGGTGCCAGGGATGCACAACCATGAATAAGACACAGAGCCAGCGCTCAGAGAGACTGGAGTTCGGCGAGGGAGTGCGGACCCAGGAATAGAAAATTCTAGTAGAGTGTGGGAAGCGCTAGGACAAGGCTAGGCCCAGGGTCCTCCCTGAGTCAGCCTCAGGATGCTGGCCGCGTCCTGAAGGACAGACACCAAGGCGAGTCGGGACATTTGCGTTGGGAGTGGAGCGGGGACAGGCTGCTGTATTAGGCAGAGGACAGAGCATTATTGAAGAAGTGCAAGCCACTGATCACAGTTATTATAGTTTGTCATAGTTATCAATAAGGTCGGCAGGGAAGGGACTGGTGACAGCGGCGAGAACGGAGTCTAACTGTCGGCTTCGGTCGGGTCAAACAGGGCCTCGTCACACACAGTCAGCAGTTGGACCTGAACTCTGAAAGTAACAGGGACCCGTGATAGGCATTTGCACGGAAGAGGGCCACTTAAAACGGTCACTCCAGCTGCTTCACTGGAGAGGATTAGAGTGAGGCAGAGCCTTTTACCTTGGCCTTGGGGACAGGTCAGAGTGGCCCGTTTTCACAATGGCAATGGGAAAAGAGGCGAGTGATGACTTGGGGGTGATATTTAAATAAAAAGAGGTCACTTTCGAGTATTGGGAGGAGACCAATAGGGTCCACCAGGATGAAGAACACAGGGAAAAGACGGGCATGGGGAGGGGGTGACAGCACTTGAAGCTGAGGTTCTTATGGGACCGTCGAGTCATGTCGTCTGGTCGGCCACAGTTATATGATTGAGCTTAGGAGCCAGAGATGAAGACTATTACCGCAGTCACAAAGTAATCAAAGGCTGCGGTGGCTGGGTTCACACAGGGAGACGGGAACTCTAAGAGGTGACTGATCCTGGAGCCCAGAAAACGTGTTCGTTATACAATGACTAGAGGAACAACCGATGGCAGGAAGTAAACTGAAAACAGGGCGGTATTTTCACGTTCACGTTTTTACCATAGTACCAACCACATTTTCAACAACAGTTAAAAACTAAAAAAATCCTTCACTGTCCCATGACTTTGTTTGGATATTCCTTTAAGAGCCTGTTTATACAAATTCACAGTTTTCACACACTTTAATCAGAGTCCTTTCTAGTCCATTCTAGTCCTTTTCATTAAAACATTATCAGCATTTTTCACACTACTTCAGAGTCTTCATTTATGAATACTGTTTTTGAAATGTGACAGATCCTTTAGGAAAGGGCACAGTACTCTACTTGAAGGAGAGGAAAAAAAGACAGATTTGGAGGGTTTAGCAGCAAGGATTTTCATTCATAAAGTGAGAGCGTAATATGATGAGGGCCCGGCATGACTGATGTACGGAGCAGACCGAAGTTTAGAATTTCATGTTGCTTTTGCAATTCATCACCTCTGCCCACACTGTGTAATGGAACATCGTGTGCCTCTCTATCCGTGACATGGGCAGGGCCCTAATGCGGGCTACACCGTGGCCCTTGCTGCAGACTTGTGACATGGGGCAAATCGTCATCTCGAAAGGAACCTAAACCTGTGCTTTCTGACACAGTCGCCGTCCAAAGAACAGAGATAGGAGCCGGGGAGAGCTACATAACACCACATCTGTCACCTCTGAGAGGAAATTGTGACCAAGGACTTTTAAGGAAGCATAAGAGCTAAGTGCCTACTTTGGGTTCAGGTCTTGGCTATATGGCTTACAAGCTATACAGTCTCTATGGCTGTGGATGCAGTCATCTCTTATGTGGCTAAAAATTCCCGCTACGGCATGGTAATGAAGACTAAATGAAATAATATATAAATGGCACCATGCTTCAGTATTAGTTACTCTTACATTATTTTTTGTGATTATAATCATCTAGTACTTATGCTTTATTTATAGGACTTTGACACGTTAAGACTGGAATAGTATCTGGAACCGAATCTGTGCCAAGGAGCCCTTCAGGGTCTTGTGCTGCGTGATTTCTAAAGGGCTTCTCATTTCTAAGAGTGTGTGGACCTCTTCCCACCCGCTAACCCCATCGCTCAGCTCATCTGTTTTAGTCTCAAACAAGCTGATCTGCAGCTGCTTTCTCAAAAAAAAGTCAAGTCTATTTTCCCTTTCATGGATCTATGGGTACCTGTTAGAGATTGATGAATGTTTTTCTATCTTTTTTAGATATTTATCAAAGCCCTAATATCTTTCTTATTTTTTTTACTTCTGATTAGGTCTATCAAGTACCGTTGATACAAAAGCATTTTTATAGTTAACCACAGTTAATAGTTTCATCAAAAGTGGGGAGCCCCCCCGAGGTGTTCATTACTCTAAAGCGGGATCAGAGTGCAGAAATATCTATATCAGGGCAGTCCACGGCATAAATAAAACTACCCGCCACTGAAATTAGATCGTCGTCCTTCTGGCGGAAGTTTTAAACCTAAAGCAATCTATCTCTGTGTAAAAAATGCGTGAATTCCATGGTGAATCTTTGGCCTACTTGGTAAACCTCCCATGTTTCTAATTTCTATGTCTTGGAAACAACAATAGTGACCCGTTGTACTAGGAATATTACAGGAAAGCATTTGTAGTTTAGTCGGGGATCTAGTTCCAAAGCCACAAGATGTTAGTAAGAAAAAAAAAAAAAAAATCAGCACATCATTCCACTTTATAAAACTAACTTTCTCTGAGATCATTAGCAAATAGCGGGTACCTTCCAAGCTGAGGATTTTACCTTTAAATGTTGACGAATGACAAAGAATCTTTTGCCTGTCTAAAACATTACGCTGGAGAGAGAAAGCTTAACTATTTCGGTGCTCATATCTTAGTGTCGGAATTACTGTTTGCCTCACATTGTGTTCTAGCTATTGGAAAAAGGCAGAGCGGTATATCTAGAAGTTTTTGAAATGCTGGGGAGTTGAAGAATCTTCTGGAACTTGTCATAGGCAGCTTCCGCTCAAGCTGCTGAATTCCTCTAGGATGTTAGAATCGAGGGAGTGAGGGCTTAGAAAGCGCAGACTTTTCTGGGGGACTTAATGTCATGGGCCCACCGTTTTGGAATCAGAAATTACCTGTGCAGTCCTCCAGAGAAGATTGTGCTCACAGGCTGTACGTGGGCTGCAAAGAGGCTTTCTTTGTCGGTCTGATTAGTGTTGCTAGAATTCGAATGCATTTAGATGGGGCCCCTTTTCTCCAGCTCACTGTGGAGCCCACTATCCCATGTGGCTTAAACCTGCCTGGTAGCTGCCTGGCCCCATAGGCATTTGAGTTTATGGAACTGCCATCAGGTTATGCTGATGCCATCTCATTTTACCAAAGAGATGGTCTCAGAGGCTGTGAGAGGCGGTGTTCACCTGTCACGTAGAGTCGAGCCTGGAACTCAGACCCTCTGACTGCCGGAGTAGTGTCATTTCCGCCACATGATTTGGAGTCGGCGATTTAAATTTACTCCCTTAGCTATAATCTTTTTAAAAAATGGAACACACATTTAAAAACAAATACTATAAATAGATTTACCACCTGCTTATCTAATGGTATCACAGGAAAAAAAATAATACAATAAATAAACTCGCTAGGGCTGTCCCACATTATTTTCTCAGACTATTTCTAAGTAGAGGCCCATTAATTATTTTTCTAGCAGTACACAAGGAAGCTTTTAAATACAATATATGAGCATCAGTGAATAAAGACATATTTTTTCCCTATGGCAGGCATATTTTAGACACATACTTGGACATAGCTATCAGCATCTCCCAGTTACGAAATTTTGACAAATTCTGACTTTAGATGTATATTTCACACACCATTAGAATACATTAGAATATATTATAAATTCCCTTAGGGCTGGGCTCTTCTCCCTTGTTCTACATATTTTGCTTATTAGATAACTATATGCACATGCTATGGCAAAGATAATAAGGCATTAAATTAGAAATATGCCTAATTTAAATTTTCCAATTGAATTTTTTCATATCGCCCTGAGCGTATGTGTATTTATGTTAAAGAACTATTGAGCATCTTTATTAGATGAGTAAAATTAATATAAGAGGCAAGTATCATTTTTTTTCTCTTATTTATCTGGACTTTTAAAAAAAATCTCCATTAATCGAAATATGGTGCTTGGTTCATTTAGCCAAAAAATGTATCTTTGAAATTAGTTGTCACAGAGTGGGATGATAGCAAGGCTGGTGTTGTATCTTATCTAGTATCTGGCATGAAGTAGACATATTCGGTGAATGAATGAATGGATGAATGAAGGAACGAATGAATGAAAGGATGGGTAGATGAGCGGGTGGATGAATGGGTGGATGAATAAGTCTTCGTAGCAGGACCTTGACACTGGATCTCTTAGCAGCTTTCTAAGAAAGGACAGGAATTGCTACAAATGTACAAAATGTAATCCAAAAATAAAACAGGTATTTGTTGTTGAAAATGTGGTTTTTAGAGGTAAAATGAGGTAATTCATGTAGAGTATGATGTACTTAATGGTTAACAGTTTTAACTAATTATTATTGTTATCATTACTATTATTTACTCCTTCTTTGTTAACTTTTAAATTGTAAGTGCCTGAGAAATAGATATATGCAGAAATGTGATCAATGAAAGAAAAATATTGGCCTTCACTAGAATTTGAGGAGCTTACATGGGGAGCAAAAAGCAAACGCTAACCTATCTTCAATGCTGAAGGACCTTGGCACATGCTTGAAACATGTACTGGTGAAGAGAAGCAAACGTTTCGGGAGCGAAGTGTGAATATACACTAATTAATGCACAATGGAACTAGCTTTCTGGCTGCTTCCTCTCCTTAACGTGCTCAAGTCTCTTATAAAAAACATGCTTAACAAAAAGCCCATCTAGACCCGACTGTGCTTGGGATCCAGTTCTGTCTTTCTCCTCTCTCGGGCCACCAGATTTGTTCAGGGCAGTTCTCACTCTTGGCCGAAGTGACCAGCCTCCTGAAAGGTCCCACACTGGGCGACCTGGTGTATCTCATTGCTTGCTCCTCACCGTCACGATGTCTGCAGCGTTTTCTGTCACGAACACCCTCTTACTCCTCGCCTGGCTCCCCTTTGCTCTACTCTGCCCTAATTCACGTCGTGGTTTTACTTGGTTGGTAGCTGTCTTCTTTTTCCTGCTTCTAAGAGTGGGCTCATCCCGAGTTTAGATCCCTTCCTATTATTTCTCTGTTCTCTGTTGTAATGATATTCTCTATCCACTAACTTTATGCAAAAGAAATTTGAAATCATAATTTCTAAACCAATTCACATCTTCACTCAATTTCCGTATTTGTAAATGGCTACCAGAAACCTCAATTCAGATATTTCTTCGACATTTCAAATTCAGCAGGTCTGAGTCTATCCCTCTATTACTGGTCATTCAAACGTTTCTGGCAATTTATCCTCATCCTTGCTTCCTAATTTTGTCATTCTTTTCCCTCTCCACTGCTAGTCTGCATACCTGCGTGGAACTGGAATTAGCATGGATGCTCACTCTACTGCAGTAGCCTCATAACTGATTTCCTGACTGATATTTAACCACCGTAGGCCAACTTATACATGGCCGCTACCCCCGGTCAGCCCTCTCTTATTCTGTAATAGCTTTCTTAGCTCTCCAAAACCTTCAACGATAACTACACTTTTTACCCAGAAAGTTGAGACTTTTGATGGCCACAAATGACCTTTCCAATGTCATCTCATACTATTTTCCTACATATACAACACACTTGAGCTAATTTGGCCCAGTTACTCTTTCTCGTACTCATGGCAACTTGTGCCATTCCATCTACCTGGAATGTCTGGCCCAAATCCATTATTCAAGGAGCACGACCTAGGGCACCCTTGGGGAACAGTCCCTGATCACTTCGTTTGGAAGTGTTCTTTTATCTGAAATGGAACGGCATTCTGTTCATTCTTACTGAGGGCCATGAATTGAACACTTCCTGCCATAATGGTTTCATCACTTTCTTCAGTTTTTCTACTGAATTCTAAGCGCTCTGAGACCAGGAGGCAATGATTTCATCATTGTTTCTCCTCATTTCCTAAAGCATCTACTTCATGCTGCTGATATCAATGACATATACTAGACATCATTGAAGGATTTTCTGGTAAAAATGTGGTTTCAAATAAGTTCTTTCCATTTTGATGCTAGATTTTGAGGCTTAAAATACAGTAGTTATAGCACAGGCTCTAAACCAGATATGGAAGATTTAAATCCTGCCTCCTGTTCTTTGTAGAGTATGATCTCAGACAAGAAATTATTTACATAATATTTACCACATAGGATAATTATTGAGAGTCATAAATAACAGGATTTTTTTTCCCCTCCAAATAAATGTTTTTTAAAGTAGGATAGTACTGGGATATTATAGGATATTATCAGGATATTGTAGCATAGCTTGTTCACCTGAAGTCATTTCAAACCACCCCCTCCTCAATGGCACATGGGCATTTCGTAGACTATAACACAGTAACATAGTTCAAGGATAGATATAGCCTGGACTTCGGAGCAAAACTTACTGAATTTGAGTATAGATTCTGTAATTGTTAGCTATGCGGCCTTGCTCTGCCCTTGGAACAGTTCTGAGCTATTTCTTCAACTGGAAAGTGGGCTTGTAGTTCTTTTTATGTAGGGTTTTCTGAGGATTAGAGACAACATATGTTAAATGCTGAACACATCATGGGCCACCTTCAATAATAAGGCTCACCAACAATTTGGGTAGGTGTAAAGCCTTCGTTGATGTTTGACCTTGACCTTTAACATTTTATTTTCAATATATCTCATGGTGGAAAAATATAATTTTCAATATATCTCATGGTGGAAAAATATAAGCAGTCATTAAGCCAGTAATCTCATGTGTAGCTCCCTAATGGTTTACAATCCTCTCATAGAAATATGGTTTTGCAAACAATGTCAACTGACGTTTTAACCAGTTCTTTTTTTAATAGACCACACTTTCCATGCCTATCTTATCGCCAGACCTTGTCCTGAGATCAAAATAAATACTTAATTTTTGAAGCGCAGAATAAATTTTCTCATAATGAGAAAATTCAGCTGAAGAAGAAAAACATGCAAAAGACTCTTCCGTGCCATTTAGACCTTCACACAGCCACCGGCAGGTGACTGTTTTCTAGTTACCCAGCTATCTGCTCAGCATCATATGAGTTATGTAACTATTTAAGCAAACTGTACTAGTAGCAATCAAAGGCTTAATGATTGCTTATATTTTTCCACCATGAGATATATTGAAAATTACAGACATCATGGAGCTATAGCTGACAGAAACCCAGTATCTGGTTATTCAAATAGCTTTAAACTCATGGTTACCATAACCCACGGTAAACACTGCATGTGATTAGATTATGATTAACCTATCTGGGTGGCATTTTCGGCATTCGCTTAAAAAATTCCCCCTTCTTTTCTTATGTCCTTATTTTTTCAGAAATATTATCTTCGAAATTTTGGCCAGTACCCACTCCTTTGTGTGTTTTTTCTTTTCTTTTTTTTTTTAGAAGCCAATGTGACTTTAAAAATATAAGGAACAAGGAACGAAAGGAAAACCTTGTTAACTCAGGATAGTTTGCTGAGTCAGCATGATGAGATGAATCACACCCAACAATTTGAATCAAGTTTGCTACTTCTTATGACCTTGGACAAGTATCTTTTCTTTCACTGGGCCTCAGTTATCTGTTAGAATGAGGAGTTGGATTATATGATTTGAAGACTCCTTCTTATTCTTAAATTCAGTGATCGTAAGTGATTTAAGCTTCATTGAGTTTTGTAGAAGAAGAGAAGTTGGTTTAGATCAGAAAAGAGATTATGTAATAGCCAGAATCAAATATATGGCACGACACAAACTGAATAACGGATAGAGAAAGCTGGATCTCCGGCCAGAGGCATTTGGTCTGAGTCATGTCTGACCTGAGGGTGGATAGGATGCAGGCTTCGAAGGGGACTCCGACTTGCGTTTTATATAAATGCTGACAATAGGTCCGTGCCTGTGGTGTAACTTGTGGTATAAATGATGAATTCCTTCTTGATATTTAATGAAGTACTCATTACCACATCATCAAATACCATACTACTTTTCCTACTTCGTCGGGTAAAGATTTTCGAAGTGACAAAATGTCACTTGAAACCCATGACATGTGCTGCTGTCCCAAGCAGTTCCTGGGGTGTTGGGAAAGATCCAGTGAATGAGTGAACAGTTTTCTCATTTAATTTTCAGTCTTAATATCCCCGAATTTGACCCAGCCTTGTGAGAACGCGACGGAAAGGGACAAAGAGCATCAACAGAATCAAGTAGCCGTGAGTGAAAAGTTAGGGTCGTTTTTCATCTATTCTCCGATCACGTTGTCCTCCATCCTCTTCCCCACACCATCCCCTCCTCGGCATCTTTGTACCTCCTACTGCCCTAACGGGGGCGGCAGTAAACTCAGATGTCCTGTGTGAGGCGTCATTATTTTCACCCCTGTGGTGGGCTGAGAATTGACTGAGAAAAAGAAAGAGCGAGAGAGGGAGAGAGACATCATACTGACAGAACGATAAAACTCTGGCTCTTTTGTCCAGTTTGACATGCGAGTGCCGCCCGTGAGGACACGTGTGCCGAATGAAGAGAGCAGAGCCCGGCAGGTTCGCACTACAAGACTGGTGACTAAGATGGCCTCGCTTTACTGTGGCGCTCACTCTGTTTTTACCTCCACTGCCTTGAGATATTTTGAGTTCGTGATTCTGTTGCTACCGATGTAAAAAGTTATATCGGCAACAAGAAGTGAAAGGTGACAAAGAACCGGGAATCCGTAGTGCTCCGTTCGTGAGCGACAGTGACGCTGCCTTCCAACTCCGCAGCTGCGTTGGGCTCCAGCCCCGGGAGTAGCTGGGCGCCCAGGTCTAGGAACAGCGAGGTCAAAGGCTTCGCGAGGCAGCGGACACCCCGTCCTTCCCTTACAGCCCTGTCCGTGTCCTCCCTCTCCGCTCGGCAGCCTCAGCTGTCAGCACGGCCGCGGGCAGCGTGCCTGGGTTAACCGTGGCTCTCCGTTAGCCGGCTGTCACCCGAGGCAGGTAAGTTCACCTTTTCGTGCCTCAGGTTGCTCATCTATGAAAGTCTCTAGAACAGCGAAACACGGGAAAAACTCAGGAAGTTCGGCTATTACTATCATCCTTGTTGGCGTTAACATCGTCGCCATTCTCGGCCCGCAAAGCTCTTTCATTCGTGAGGTCTTCCCACCCCGCCCTCCCGCCTGCTCCTTCTTTTCTGTGCTGGTGACATGCCCCCGGCCCCTCCAGACCAACCTCCAGCCATTCCCACCGGCTTCCGCTCCAGGAGGTGACGCCTCTCGACCCATCAACATGGTTCCTAGGTTCTCTGGCTTCCAGTTGGTGTCACCAATGCAAACGCTCGGTCGGAGATTAGAGAGAAAAAGAAAAGTGAGGATGGAATATTTATTCTCCACAATACCGCCCACAGCAGCCCTCAGCCTTGTTCAGGTGGCGGTCCCCAGCCAGCGGCCACTGCTTCACCAAAGCAAGGCTGCCCCGCACAGCTCACCACGCTCCCTCCTGGTCCCGCCTCCGTCCTTCGGTCCTTGGCGTGGTGACAGCGCCGCTGCTTCTCACCCTGGGTTCCCGCGTGCTCTCTTGTGGGTCCCCACGTACTATAATTAGTCCTCTTACAATTAGTCCCCCTACAAGTAAACCCTCGTGGGATGATCCCAGGATGACTCTGCCGTCTGCTTCCTTTGAATCTCTCTCTGATTTATTTCCTCTTTCTCTCCAGTAGAGATTCTCAGACTTTCGTGAGCACGAGAATCAATTAGTGAGTTTGCTGAAAATGCACATTTGCAGATTCTTGAATCCAAACCGTTGGGACTCTGGTCTACGGGTCTGACACTGGACCCGGAAATTTACATGATTAGCAGGAGCCTGGGGGATTCCGGTAGCTATGCAAGACATTGCTTTTAACTGTCCTAGCATGAATTTCAATCTGTTTTGAATTTTGATATTTCATAAGACTGTAACACATTGAATCCCTACCACGTGGTAAATATTCTGTTTTTACATATATGATAGTTAATAATCACAAACCTGTGTAAGGTATCATTACCCCTATTGTATAGATGACAGACGAACAAGGTTAGCGTGAGTAGCGCGCCCAGCGCTGCTAGTTGTCTGAGATTAATCTACCTTATGTCTGCTGGGATCCAAAACCTCTGTTCTTCTCATCACGGAGTGCAGTTCGAGCGTGATGAAAACGTCACCACCTCGACGTCGGAGTGATTTTTAAGCACAACTGCAAATCAAAACAATGGAATTGAACTTAGCCTTACAATTCTAGCGGAGGAACTAACTGCTTGTAACTAGCTAAACGCTCTAGGCAGACGTGAGTTCTGTCACCAGCTTTCTCTCCGAGGATGTATTTTCAGGGTTCCTGTCATTGTCCTCACTCTCCCTTATTTCTCAATGACGGGAACTAAAATACGATTTGTAAAAAGAAAGCATTCAAAATTAGCGTAAGCATTGTGAACGAGAGAAAGGACTTTGTTCACATAATAAAGATTCTTTTTTTCTTAGTGATTTATTGAAGATCGTAGTACTTCCCAGACAGACCTCACGATCCACAGCAAGAACATGTTATGGCCTGAAAATATTCACACTCTAGCCATCCATTTATGAAGCATTGTATGAAACTGTATTTAATACATTTAGGAAGGAAACCAAAATGAAGGTATAAGGAAAATGAGCTTGACTGATTTTCTCACATAATCCTGTTTCCCTGTATAAATGCAATTGTGCCCCCTTCTTACCATCACTAATTTTGCCTTTCATTTTTTAAAAATTGTTTTAGCCTATAAATGATGATAATGGATCCAAAAAAATGTTTCTATAGGAGTTGGTACTCTTAGGTAACTTGTGAGTTTAATCCAGAACGCATTTATTAAACGCCGGCCACAGTGCTGTCAAAAATCGACAGTCTTGGCAATTCCACTGCAATAATCACCCAAGGATTTGTTTGTGTGAGGCTCTTCCATACTACGCGGTGTCACTCAGCATCTGCCTTGGGAAAGCAACCTGAGCTGGAGCATAACGCCAAGTTCGTAGGGCTGAAGATTGTAGAAGCGCCCCCTGGCCCGACAGCTTTCTGCGTGGCACTGGTTCTTATTGGTCAAGGCCTTGGGCAATTAACTACACAACTCTCCAAGCTTCATCTTTTTATCTGCAGGGAAAAGGGGCACTTAATAACATAACGCCCATCCTTGAGTGTCACCGTGGAAATGAATGAAACGCTGGCTCTAAAGCACTCCACGAAGTGCTGGTATTGCCATTGTTGTTTATAGCCACTATAAAGGTCATTATCATAGTATTTGAGTGTCAGACAACTGGAGAATTAGAGATACGCCTTTGGGCTATAAACCAAGGAACTGGTTTTCTAAACACTGGGCGATGCATGGAAGAGCCGGGCAGCTCCACGTTGTACACCTTGACTCAAGAACAAGTTTGCGTACAAGTTTTCTGCGTAACAGAAAAGGAAAGGATTTGTAAATGATCTCAGTTGCTTTCCCCCCCGCCCCATTTACTTGACGATAATTTCCACTAAAAATCTGGGGCGCATCATCTGGCAGAAGTACAAAACTGTATGTTAGAACCTTCTCAAGAACTCCAGAATTGATAATCATTATGAATTTTCGAACTGGTATGATGACCAGTTTTAATAGGGCCTCATGGCTGGGAACATATGTCGTAAAGCCAGGTAGGCCTCGTTTTAAATGAGGGCTCTGTTTTCTACCAGCAGTGCAACCTTTGGAAAATGTCTTTGCCTCTCTCAGCCTCAGTTACTTTATCTGAAAATGGGGAGAATAACTTTCGAGGCATTATCTGGCTGAATCAATGGAAAATAATAACATCCAGTGAGTCTTAGGACCATGCCTGTGACAAAATACATACTAAATAATATGATCGTTAAGGTGCTAATGATGATCAAGATGATTGATGAAGATGATGATGATGATATATTGGGACAGTCAGACCTTTCTGGGAGTGTATAACCCCTTGAAGTCTTTGACTTTCCAAGCACCCTCATTTCTAGGTCTGTAAATGAGTGTTTTTGTTCTCACTTTAGCCTTTTATCGGGATTCCCAAATTCACTGATTAGGCTGGCTCTTAGGCACCGACCTGAGCAAGAATTTGACTTTGTCAGTATTGAGAAAATAGTACCGTCGATAAATAAATATACTGTAGACTTTGAGTCGCTTTAAAAAAAAAAATATGCCCAGGGGGTAAGAAAAAAAAAAATTCTGGACGCACAATGTTAACTGGGTTTGGTTCAGTATTTGGACAAAGAAATCCCTGAACTGAGCAGAGAGATAAGCGCCTTGACTTGCACTAGATTAAGGACCTGCATTGGTGAGAACAAACCCCTCTCAGGCGTTCCCCGAGTGCAGCCACATTTAGATTTAAGATTAACTGCAGCCGAACGGTGGAGCGGCTGTTTGTTTTATGAAACAATCGCTAATGACATTAAACAGACGGAGCCCCTTCCAACATGATTGTTCATTTGCGATAAACTGAGAGAAGCCCACAAGAGACTGGAAAAGAAAACTCATAAGTGCTTCATTCTGAGGCTCTCGCGATATTCTGTTGGAGGTGACAATGGAAGTGAGTGGGAATCTAATTCAGAGCACATTTAGATTGGGAGGGGGTAAGTCAGCAGAGAATCAATGCGAATTTGCTAGCTTTTATATTTATATTGAGGAATTGAGTTGTCATAATTTTATGACAAGTGTTCCAATGGGTATTCCTCCCTCCCTTCCTTCCTTTCATTCTTCCTTCCTTCTCTCCTTCCTTCCTTCCATCCTAAAGCTGTTCATTTATTTATTTCTCCTACCCCTGCAGCTCCTGAGAGCCTAAAGCTAGCGCTAAGCATCAGCTGTATTAAAAAGAGTACTATCTATTAGTTCAATTAGACATTAGACATTTACTTTTCAGTATATTTGAAGCCCGATTTGATTTAGGTTCAGTCATTTAAAATTAAGAGAGCAGAACTGTGTACAGTTATCTGCAGCTCTGAAGTCTGAATTGCAAATTCAGATAAGGATTAGACAGAACTCTCTCTCCAGACCAAAGGTATTTCCTAATACCTGAGACAGAAATGTTGGTAGGTTCTGTATTTACTAATTCAGGCTTTCACCTCTGGATTTTTATTGAACTTTTCAACATTTTGGTTGATACAGCCTACTTTGCACCAGAGCAAAGAGAGTGTATGTGGATAACATCTAAACAAACCTGACTCGCATTTTCATTATTTTGGTCCAGCTAAAAATTGAAATCGTGTTTTGTGTTTTTTTTTTTAAATTGTCAAAGGCCATGTTGCAGCATTAAGCCTTTGTTTTATACACAAAGAAATATATTAATGAAAAGTGTTTTAAGTGCTTATTATAGAGATGGTTTGTTTTGAAACACGGGCTTTTTCACAGCAGTTTTACACTTCATTGTGTACCATGAAAGACATTCTAAGTAGAGGTTGTCAGTCTCCCATCAGAAGTAGAGTAGTGCTGGGGAATAGAGCCATTTAGGGTGTCACTCAAGCAGGACTAATCTAGAGTAGATATCTTATAAATAACCAGTAACAAAAAAAAAAAAAAAACCACACACACACCATTCCTCTCCCCACCAGAGCAGAGCAGAGCAGAGAATTACTGCTAAGGAGAAGGAATTATTTATGATAAGGATTTACCATTTAAATTAGTGAATTGTTTGGAGTAAAACATTGCACAAAGTTGCAATGACAGCCTTCAGGTAGGAGTTCCGGAAGCTGTGATGATAATGCCTTTATGAGCAGGGGAGGACTCGTAGACTCCTGCATCTCTCTTTGCTCTTGAGGAGGTGGGGTTGGATACCCTAAAATCCTACCAGTTACTAGATATGGGTTTCTGACTACTTTTTTTTTTCAGTTTCTACTGTTATGCTCTTCCTCTTGCACCCCAAAGATATTTTCAAAATTAACAATGATGACCTTTTTTTTTTTTGCGTAGAAAATTGTTGCACACATTTAAAGTGATAGTAGCATATAATGAGTATTTTTTTTTGACTTTATATTATTTCAGTTGTCTTTCTTTTATTCTATAACTTCTTGAAATAAATACTGTCTTCTGTAGATATCTGCAGATACCCTAGTTTTGGAAACCTTACCTATCTACCCCCTCTCTTTTCTTGTCCCCTTTAAAGTACCTAAAAGGAACTATCAATTTGTGGGGTAGGGGTGGGAGGTAGGTGCTTTATCAACACATTCCGATAGCCGTAATTGTCAGAGAGGAAGAACCTGATTTTCTTGATTTGGTAATTACAAATTCCTCTTGCAGAAGCTCTGGTTGTGGTGATATGCAGATAAGTGACTAGGAATGTTTTGTTGGGTAAAATCATCTCTTCTCCCACTCTACTCCAAATCATTCTTTTATTCTAGGGCAAGAAAAGGTCTATTTCCTGAATCTTTGAGCCCACCATACATATCATTCTGATATCTTAGAATATGGAGGAAAAGAGGGGAAAACCCTTATTATTTATAGATTTTTTTTTTTTAGGAATTTGACTTTGAAGAGGTCAAGGGCAGAATGGTTTTTATGGAATGTCGGAGCTCTCCATTGTAATGCATCTAGTCCCACATACACCTGTGAGTTAGACAGCAGATGCTATCTATATTTCTCAGGTGAAGAAATTAAAGTACATAGACTTTCTTAAGATCTGGCATCAGGAAGCTAGATTTATCTGGGGCATATCAGCATTGGCCATGAACTTCGGGTTGCTGGGGCAAGTTAGTCTTCTTGGATTCCTTGTAACCTGCAGTGGAGGCCAGAGTCAGGAAACATCCTAGATTGCTGCTCACAGGAGCCCATCATCTGGGTAGTATTCACGGTTTAACTAGAACCCTCAAAGTTAGCAGATGCGAACAGGTCCGGCACATCAGAAGTGGAAAAGCTTTTTACACGTTACGTGTTGCGAAGTGAATCCTTGGCATAAGATTCCATACTTCCTCTTGCTGTCTGGGCCACTGGTCGTTTGTACTAAAAAGAGAGGACTCAGTTCTATAAACATAGACTGTGTGCTCCGAGAATTCACAGCATTGGAGGGACCAGGTGTGGGAGCATTAACTGGGTTAAAGGTTTTCTTCCCTGATATTTGGGGCCATGTCAGGCAAATACGAGTAAATATAACTAAAAATGAATTTGTTTTTTCACCAGCAACAGTATACTATGCTGTTCTATAATAAGGATATAGATAGATGATAGAGAAATAGAATCGATAATTCAGGATAAGAAATTCCGTATAAAAGATGTATGATATAGTCACTTTGATAATTCATTTAGTCATGTATTAACCACATGCTCCATGACATAATATTCAGTGCCTGAGCTGCATATTTTGGGGCCTATAAGATTTAGAGTTCTAGTCTAGATGGAATAAAGACAAACCATGACTTGAAATTCCCAAATTAATTTCTGCTTTGAAGACAAGTCATGTCATTTGCTACCACTCTGAGTGAGATTTAACAGAAAGCCATAACTAAAAAGAGAGGACTCAGTTCTATAAACATAGACTGTGTGCTCTGAGAATTCACAGCATTGGAGGGACCAGGTGTGGGAGCATTAACTGGGTTAAAGGTTTTCTTCCCTGATATTTGGGGCCATGTCAGGCTAACACGAGTAAATATAACTAAAAATGAATTTGTTTTTTCACCAGCAACAGTATACTATGCTGTTCTATAATAAGGATATAGATAGATGATAGATAGATGATAGATAAATAGAATTGATAATTCAGGATAAGAAATTCCGTATAAAAGATGTATGATATAGTCACTTTGATAATTCATTTAGTCATGTATTAACCACATGCTCCATGACATAATATTCAGTGCCTGAGCTGCATATTTTGGGGCCTATAAGATTTAGAGTTCTAGTCTAGATGAAATATAGACAAACCATGACTTGAAATTCCCAAATTAATTTCTGCTTTGAAGACAAGTCATGTCATTTGCTACCACTCTGAGTGAGATTTAACAGAAAGCCATAATTTAGAAAGTTATAAAACATCAAAAATTCACTCATTTACTTCTTTGTAAAAGTTAAAGTCAAATTTGATTAAGAATATCTTATCTCATTAAAAAATAGTAGAAGAGATAAAGACACAGATTACTTTGAAGCCCATAAAATATCCTTTATGCAGTAAATGTATGCATGGGATACCTGAAATATACAACAAAACAAAAGAAAACAAAAAATGTACTATCCTTCCATATCCTGTCGTACTCTGCCTCTTTAAGGACGCCTCGTTACATGTTAGCCAGTTTGATGTCCCTGTCATCATCTTGAAATATTTGTTGAATGAATGGATGGATGCATTCCCCATCTGTGGCATCAGCTCTCAATTATCCATTATAATGGAGTTGAAATAGGAAAGGAACATTTGAGAGTGAAATCCACAAATCATTGAGAAAGTTCATGGGAGCCATTACCTTCAAAGTTTCCCACCAAATCTTTTACCCAGCTTCCTTTAAATGTGGCCAAAATGGCTACATGTGACTTCTTTCTCTTTTCCTGGCTCTGCTGACTTAGATACTGAGGACTAGAATTCTAAGTTAGAGACGGAAGGAAATATGCAGATAAAGCCAAGAGGTTGAATGCTAGTCTGAATGATGACAGCGGAGGGTTAGGTTTAACTCACTGTCCACATATAGAGTTTACAGGGCTTTTTTTTTTTTTTTTAAGAGTTGTCGGTAAACTTCAACTAAGGGAGCAGGAAGAAAGATGCCCTCAAAAGAATGCTGAACAATGAAAGCTGACTGTCACCTCTGCAAAGGGGTGGAGAGGGGACAGCACAATTGAAGTGTTCTAGGGAGTGTTCTCAGGTGCTGGACTCTAGTAAAAGTGTGAGCTATGTCTGTCCTTTGGTAAAAGCGAGCCCAAGATAGGACTGTCGTGTGCAAATGTGTGTAGGTGCGTGTGTTCTACGCATGCGTGCTTCGGAGGAGCGGGGAGCGTGGGCTGCCCTGGGGCCTAGACCCCTTGGGGAATTGAATATGCTGTGTCAAGGTCACATTCATTCCCGGCCTGCGTTTCAGAATCTTTGGAAGGAAGGAATTTTTTCCTTTCTCTTTGAAAATGTCTAGCTGCTTCCCATTAAGTTATGTTCGAAAGCTTTTGTGGTTTGGGAAGAAAAACGTGCCAGTGAAAGAGGCGTGGTTTCTGACGACAGGCCCGTGAGCGACAGTGGTGGGCCACCCAGATGCCTCACGAGGTGCTAACTCCGAGAGCAACACGAGCCCAGGACACCCAGCTTTCCGTTGCATGCAAGATCACTGGGGACCGATTTTATTCCTGTTCAGAAGAACATGCAGACAAGACACGCGACATCTCCCTCCTTACTCCTCCCCGCCCCCTGCCCTCCTGTGATATTCGAAGATGGCGTTTCTTACCTTTGGCTGTGAAGTCATAATGCATGATCTTTAATATCGCCACAGAGCCTTTGTTTTTCGGTTAGCGAAGTATGTCTGCTTACATTTAGTTAGATTATACCCACAGGCTTCATTAAAAGACAGCACACGGATGTAACAATATACACTCTTTAATGTGTTCGCATAACTATTATAAAAAATACGCAGAAGGCCCAAATGTACTTCTGCGGTTAATTTTTTTTTAAGATCAATGGCAATCTGTAAGCAGTAGTAGTATTGCTTGTTAAGCCCTTTACTAATGTTTTCTTTGACTCTTTGTTAAGGAGGGCAGCAGTAATAGTTAATATGGACTTTTGTTGCTTTTCTTTTGCCACGTCTCATATAAACCAAACTTTTCGATAATGAGAACAGTCTGATATTTACACACCCAGCAAAATGTCTCTGAGCGTTAGTTTGAAAGCATCCGACTGAATTGGCATGTCTTTGAATAGCAGTAAGCATCTCTATAGGCACTGCTGTGCATTTTAAATACTTAATACAAGAAACGCGTTTATATATGCATAGGAACTAATAATACTATGGCGCGTGTACGTGTGTGTGTGATTGTGTGCATGCGATCGTGTACTCCTGTGCTCCTCTGCCTTCATTTCTCACTCGCCCATGCTAATTGGCAATGCCTATAGGTTATGAAAACAGCAAAGTCAAAGGCATTATTTCCATTAACAGAAGTGAAACATCATCCTGGGATACATTTACCTTTGCTTCTTACTCTCGCCTCTCTTTGTTTTCAAACTGCAGCTGAGAATACAGTTTAGTGAGAAGTGAGCAAAGGATTCTCATTCCAGCAGATTTGTTCTACGCAACATAACATTTTCATGCGTTTAATTCTCCCAACGTTCCAGTGAAGGACTTACTGTTATAAACCCATCATACAGGAGAAGTTATTTAATACAGCAATGTTAAATAACTCGCCCTAAGCCAGACAGCTAATAAGAGGCCTAGACGAGGTCCAGACATTGCTTCCAGAATTCATGCTCTAGATCATTGTGCTATTGTGTTTCTAAAATGCTATGATATAGAAAAGACAGAAATAAAAAAAAGAAATCTGAAAGACGAATTAGTAATTCCAATCAGACTTAATCCTACTGGGCTTGCCCGTTCTCTGATGTGGCCACTTTAAGTTTTAATGCCTACGGTTCTTGCTAAAGAGAATAGGACCTCTGGCAGTGTATTCTGAACTGCTTGCCAGGGGTACAGAGAGGTGTGTTACTCCTGTTTGCTTCGGTAAAGAAATATACGTAAAAGTAAAGAATTACTTCCTGTCTGGCATTTTTTCAACTTCACTAAAAAACTTTTATTATTTTTCCCTAGAGGCAGCTGGGATGAATTGTTGCAAAGGGCCTACCTGTTCAATAAGAGATCTGTCTTCTCCTGTCACATGCACCTGTAACTTCCATTGATAGAACCTTTCAGAAAACAAAATGAAATGCATGTGAAATTTTTTGCACAGAGAGAAAGCAGGAGAAGAGGACTGTTTGTTCTCTTGTTTTTGAAATAAAGAGATGATCTCGCTGTTTTATTTTTAACTTGATTTTTAAAAGCTATTTGCAAATAAAACACTTAACTCTTTTATTTCTCAGTTTCCCCATCTCTTAAATGGGAATAATAATAGCCTTCCCAAGTGCCTGGACATTCTAGGGTTAAAAAGGCCAAGTGAGTTTGGCATGAAAATATATCTATTTTCTTCCACTGTGGCTGAGGGCTCCTTGAAGTAACCAAGCCACAGAGCAGAGATGATGGCCTTTATCATGTAGAGAGTGGACGACCAGATGGCAGAGCCCATTCTACATAATGACTCTGACTCTGGTGGTTTGTAATTTATGAAGTAGCCTTCTAATCAGAGGCGCCGTTGGCTGCCAGAGACTCAGCCACAGCATGGAAACAGCTTCTTCCAAAAAGAAAAAAAGAAATCATCAGCCCGATAGTGTTTCACCTAATATAACGAACAGTCTAAAACGCGGATGAACAATGACGATTCTGATTTTCATTTCATGAACCTTGAGGAAAGAAGTTGGGGGAGACCTTTTCTCTTGACTTTCTCGAGGAGGCGGCGGCGGCCACCGTTTTGGCCACACTTGTAACTTGTGACTTCAGGGTCCTCTTGTGTGACACCTAAGCAGGGATGGGAAAAAGGGTGGACGAAAGGAACAAGAGAGAAACGATGAAAAGGGTTTGCACGTCTGCGCTGAGGCAAAGCGCCCCACGTGACGTCAGCAGCTGCCTTTTCCACTAGAAATCGCAGGCGTCAAAAAGTCATTGGCAGAATTTCTCTAATTTCCATAACGTTTTAAAAAGTCAGATATACAGTGAATATGGTGGTTTTTCTACAACCTCTTCTCACAGCCTCTAAGATTTTGTCCCTCATCTCTTTGATTGGCGCTAAAATCCCATCATTCATAAACCCAGCTCTTTTTCTAATGTGAACAATGGCCTCGCTCATCTAGCTAGAGCTGAAGTTAGTTTCAGAGAATTTTGCTTGACTTAGAGACGTGCACTGCCCCATTTTCTCCTAGGCTTGTAAGGAGACTAAGAATAACCTATCCACTACTTGGTCTTGGGTACATTTTCAATCTGGTGTGCCAGAATTTCCAGCTCCAGGGTGAGAAATAAACCAGTTTCTCTGAATAGCGATGAGCAGGATGGATAAGCATTTCAAAAGGGTAGATGATGATGGCATGTAGTGGTGCTTGGTGTTATGGTCCCGTGAACCGTTCAGTGTAGAACGATAGAGTCTTATCTGATTAGGTAATTTGAGCTTTTCTGGTGAGAAAGTAGTTAAACACCGAGCACTCTCCTGCATGCTTTTCTTCTTTGCTGAAAGAAAATGGATGATGCATCTCATTTGATTCAAGTAAGACAGTTGAAATTGTTATGGCGTAGAGTTTTTTAAAAAAGTAAATAGCTTTTTTAGTAAAGAACTGTATCTACAGAATGTTCTGCAGGTGGCAAGCCTGAGGCCTATCAATGGATCAGTGCGTGACATTTGTTAGTCACTCTGTCACTGGACAGTAGGCCTTTGAGACCTGTATTAAAGGGTCGTAGCCTATGGAAGCTTTCATTTTTGAAGCCAAGATGCTCGCAGTAGCCCAATCTTTGAATGAATCACATTTAAATGAGGTTACAAAGAAGAGCAGTAAGGTAAGAAGAAATGCTTTGAGAATAGCTATTCATAATCAGGAAAGCCCAGAGATATTAAAAAGAGATCACGAGCTATTACCGAATTACAGCTTTTTTAAGCAGTGCTTTGAAAACTGGAAGTAGAATATAGACTAACAGAGAAAGAATAAAGGCAGCTTTCTTAGGAGAGAGAGCATGTGCGCAGCTAATAGAATGTGGGGCCGGGAGGCGGGCGAGCTGGGAGGCCAGCCACTGAGCCGGGAGCGACGTGGTGTCTCCGGGGCGACGCGTCTGCCAGAGTAGAAGCACCAGCGCCCTCTGTTGTTCACAAGAGAACTGCAGAGTTGCCTGAGAACTCGCCAGGCGTCTTTCTTTGCCTTGTAAACAGACTTCTCTGCAAACTGTGATTGATTCAGCAGAAGAAGAAAAGGAGGAAGAAGGAGAGAGAGGGGGTGAGAGAGGGACTGATTGATTTGCGGTCACCTTAGTTTATTTGAGCAATTGCTTAAAACATGTCCAATTGCTTAAGACATGAAATGTATTAAATATGTTCTTTTTTTTTTTTCTGGCCTACCTTTTTGAGTTTATTAACTTAAGAAGCACTCTTCGGAAGAAGAGTGTGGTTTAAATTTAGTAATGGTGAAGACAGGCTCAATAGTGGAAAACTCCTCCTGCTAACTTCATCATACTCCCTTTTCTGTTTCGCAAACCTCTATTTATACATCAACATTTAACTAACGTTGATAGAAAAACACTGACATTAATGTCTCGTGCTCTCCTCTGCACAATGTATATTTCTCAGTAATGATTTTTATCTGTTGTCAATATGGGAAATCCAGGCATTGGAAACTTCTTTTTTTTAACTAAAATGACATTAAAATTAACATAGCTCAGCTACGTGCTTCACTAAATTAAAGATTACTGCAAGAATGACAACTCCATTCGAGCGGATCATTTGGGATTACATTAAACAGCTGTTAAACAGCTGATGACAGTGGCCCGTTTTGATGTCCACGGCACCGGGATCCAGCAGGGAGCACCTTGTCCCGGGTTCTGAAGAATCCGTTTGTTTGCCTTTAGACCCACACACAGGTCACTCCCCCTCATGCTTGTTGCCAAACACTGGGCTTTCTAATCACTTTGAATTCAGTCGGAGACTCAGGAAGTCCAAATCCAGCCAGACAAATGCAGAACAGCTTAGCAGAAGCAGCTTTAACAGGTGCCGTCGATAAGGTCTTAGGGAACCTGAGAGACACAACAAACAGCGGGGAACGCTGGTCAGCAGCATCTGTTTGTGGAGGGCACAGGATGGCACCAGTCGCTGGACAGCAGTTGGCCACGGGGGCTGCTTAATTGATCCTTAAGTGATGGCGTAACAGTGCAAAAAGGTGTTTGGACTCCTTAGCCACGCAGGTCCCCTGCAAACACCACTGCTGGGCTGCTGGTGGCCGCTGCCCCTGCTCCGTGCAGTGTGGGAAGCAGAAGGGGCTGGAATAAAAAGCCTGTGCCTGTTCAGGGTTAGAGGGCACGGATGGGAGATTTGATGGCAGCTGGTGCCTGTTTGGAAAATAGGCAACCGAAGAATGCCATCATATAAGCATAGACAGAATGGGATGGTCAGTGTCCCATTCTGTCCTTGTCTGCAAGGACGCGTGGCACACGCCAGCAGACCACACTCGTGGACCACGTCTCGTGATGTATTTTAGATCGTGAGGCTACATGGTCAGGTGTACATTTGCTCTGTTTGCCGAATTCTGGGTCACCTGCCTTAATACGAATGCTAGACAGGAGTGAGCTTGAAAAAGTTGGCTGACCCTACAACACTCTTCCAGACCCTATCTCTTCATCGATATGGAGATGACCTGCATTCCCCACAATGAATAGAAATTGTGAATTGGCAAGAAGTTCATGAACTTCCATGTGGACCTTGAGCTAGCACTAGAGAAAAACTTAACGGATAGGATCCTGTGTGTCTAGATAGAGAAAATTGCAGAAGAAATGTGAAAAATCTGCACTAAGGTGGAAAACAGCCCATGTAAATATTCTATTCACATTCAGACTCATGGTTTGGTACTGATAATAAAAAAATGGAGGGAGAGAAACAAGGACACATTTTAAGTTCTTTGAAATTACTAGGAAAGTGTTTGCTTCTGCGGTTGGGAGAACATTTACTATTTTGTATGTTTTCCTTATTCTGCTAATTCTGAATGAAAAAAAATGAGGTCACAGTCAAAATAGAGCAGTTGGCCATTCTGGTATCACAGAATGTCCGTTTCTTTCCTGTCACGGTTATGTGGATTAAAGAACGTGATACTTGCTACCTGTTCTGAGCGGGCCTTGATCAAGGATGCATACACATTTCCAGGTGGACCCAGAGTCTGTGCATTATGATAAATTCCAGCTTTACCCTCTGCTTCAAAAAGCCTCTCCTTTTCTAAACTACATCTGTAAATCAATAATTATGTCCCAATATAGTCCTATCGAAACACACACATTTCAGTCTTTTTTTAGTTTTTAGAGAAATGACGATTTCAGTGGGATTTTTTTAATTCGAAGTGCATGTTACCAACATCATAGAATTAATCTTTATACACTCCCCTTTGTAGTTCACTCACAGAAAAAGCGAAGCAAAATGGGGTTGATGAATAAAGCAACATTGTACACAATTAAGAGAGAAAATGAATTGGACGCTACTCATTAATTGTATTTCTTGGCCCCTTGAGCACTGGTGTTCCTTGAATTATACCAAATACTATTTAGAGGTGCGAATAGACTTTGTATAAGTGGGTCCATTTCTCTCACTGTAAAATCAGTAAACTGAGGCTTACAAAGATCAAACCATTTGCCCATAGTCACACGAATTGTTCGTAGTAGAACCAGAATGGGAGAGAAGCTGCCCAGAGATATTTCGTCATTACGTGTTTACAAACTGTTTGACAAAATCAGAATATGTAGTGTAGAAGGAAAGGCGATCTTCACACCCCTACGTCCAGTCCGTCTGCGTTGCTACATCAGGGCTGTCTGGAGAAACAGAGACAGTGCGGGTGTGGGTGGGGAGCAGGGGAAGGGACTCAGCCATTTCAGCATGTCCTTGTGATGATGCAAAGGAGCCGCAGGGATGGTCTTTTGAGGACCCAGCCCAGGGACAACAGGTGTCGTGATGCTGCCATTATTTTGATCGTGTGGCATCGCCACGCGGTGAGGTGGAGGCAGGAAGGGGCCGCTGGAGCAGAGGCGGGGAGCCTGGCGCGGTTGGGGTTATTTCTTTAGAGCTTGTGTCTGCCACTTATGGGTCGATATGTTCCACTGCTATTTAAATAACCTCTCAGGATGTTTGTATCAGAATTTATAAACCGGAAAACTAACATTATTTATCTCACAAATAGGTAAAAGGACTAAATGGGATTATGTGTGAACAAGGATTGTGGAAGCTTTAAGTTATGTATTTGTGCTAGAAATGAATAAATAGAACATGACACCTATAAAATTTATCGATTCCACGAAGCCCGTTTTATGGGTTCTTAGATGAGGTTCTTTTGCTAAGTTATACTGATAATTATTGCTAATAATCCAAAGCTTTTTGAACATGTTGAAGAAAAAGTTTTAAGTTAATTAGTCTGTGTTAAGGAAAAAGTTCGGTATTTTATGCTAACAGGTATGACACAAAAGAACGTGGACTGAGGGGTGTGTGTGTGTGTGTGCGCGCACACGTGTGAGCAAGTGTACACACACAATTTATTTATTTGATAAGTAGCCAGCTTTGAGAATTAGGGACCAGTTTTGTTTACTTATCATTTGACAACTTTCTAAGATCTCCAAGGTAGGGGGTGAAGAATCAGTGGTTATTTATATTCTTTCTTGGAACGTTCCCACAGGCCAGCCGACTTACACAGGCCAATCGTCAGCCGCAGAGTATAAATAAATGGCATGATGTTCCAAGTGATATCTTTTAACGTTAATAAGTCTGTGTAACTTTTCAAATTTGCTACAATTCTTGTTCTCTTATCAGACAAGAAAAAAAATGCTATGAAAATTAAGAACATTAAGCAAAGAACTCTTAGATCTGATACTGCTACAAGCTACAGTTCTGTGGATACCAGATGGGATGTAAAACACTGTACACGTGAAATTAATATTTTGCCAATAATATTTGCATTTTGCTTATAAGTATCAAGGTTTTACCAGTTAGGTATTATTTTCCTTTGCTTCAGCCTATCTTACATTCCTCTCATCCAGGAGAAAACATATGTCATAGCAGAAACAGTGTAGCCTTTGGTGACAGAAATTACTGGGGCAATACCCTGGTTCTGTCACTTACCGGCTGGGTTTTCTTGGGTAAATTAATGTCTGAGCTTAATTTCCTTCTCTTCTTTTCTTCATAAAATAGAATCATAAAATCTACTTATATATGTTATTTACATTAAATTAGATAATTGCACAATGAAAGAAGGCATTGAACTTTTTTGAGGCGACATAATATATATATAAAGCACGTAGCACAGTGCTTGAAACATAGTAGGTGCTCAACAAATGTTTCCTGTTTTTCTTTGACACAAACGTTGGATGAAAACTTATATTAAACCCTATATGAAATAATAATACCACCTTATATTTGTTGACCACTTTATAATTTACAGAATGAGTCCAATATCACAGGTAATATACAGGGCGGTTAAATAACTTTCCTGAGGACAAAGCCCTAGGAAGGGACAGAGCTGACTTGAAAACTTAGCAACCTCGTAACCGGTGCAGCCGACCCACTCGCGTGCCTATATGTCGTGAGATGCTTGACAAGTGAAAAGTGAACGGGGGGCAGCCCCAGCCTTTAACTCAACGGAGTAAAAATTCCTGTGCCGAGCAGTGTCTGGAATAGGGCAGGTACTGGATAAATAATTCCTGAATCAATGAAAGAAGGAAAAGCAAAATTCAACAGAAGTTGGGAAAATTCAGAGAGAAATATCTTTATAAACACACCTGTAAATGTCATCTGGTTATAAAAAGACACGAAGGCCCTGGGCTCAGTCCTCCGATGGCTCAGCCAACAGTACTTGAGGAGCTCGAGACTCTCTTTTTGACCCTACCAAAGTAGGCTGCGAGCCTTGATAAATAGAGCAGAAACAGAGATGTTTGCAAATATGGAGCCCGCATTACAACGTGCTCAGAGAACGAAAGAAAAATATACTTGCCTGATCTCACCTGGAAAGTGAAATAAATGGGGACTGGAGAAAACCTCGTCGAATGACATCATGAAGGCTGATGTCGCTCCAGTGGCAGCCGGCCAGCAGTATTGCTAGAAGAACAGATGGAAGATGGGACACATTTGTAGCCAAAAAGAGACGACTCATAGGTAACACAGCATGCGTTGCCAGGAATAAAGATGGTGAGATGTGGAAATAACCTCTACGAGTCCTATATGTGTGCATTTCTTAAACTCATTTTTTTTTTTTATTGGTACGTATATTTTTGAAACTTTTTGACTAAAATCTGTGGATTTTTTTGACATTGGCGAACCTTTGCTTTCAGGAGTGTGTGGAAAAAGAGTGTGTGTGTGTGTGTGTGTGTGTGTGTGTGTGTGTGTGTGTGTACACCCAAGTGTGCCAAACTAGACTCAGATGAAATCAAAGATTTGATTAAAACGTCAAAGGAGTTACTCCATGACTACTGTACAGTTGACGTTTACTTTCTCAAGAAGGGATGCGGGCTTGCATTTCTCTTGTGTGCACATTTTGTTTAGCAACTGGTATATATGCTGGCCACATATAGTATCGATAAATACACCGATGCGATGCCCTCCAGTCTGGCATTCTCTCTGATTGCCATTTGTTCAGACATAAAGTAAAACAGACTCCAGCAGACAGTGCATCCCTCCCTCCCTCCCGGTCCCTCATCCACCCCAGGCTGGTCTCTTCAGCCTTGTTCTCTGAAAGCGCTCAACCCTTTTAAACCTTCCTGTCAGCACGTTAGAGAAGGAAGTGGTACTGCGAGTAAATGAGCAGAACCGCACTCCACGTAGCGTCACGTTCGGAGCAGTGGCCAGTAAAGGAAGGTCCTGTACCTCACGGTGAGAAACGGTGAAGGGCCCAGGTTAAGCGTCCCATGAGCAGGGTGAGCGTTGTTTCTGCCAGTTACCCACGAAGGGCGCTGTAGGTTACGAAGCCTCTGTTTCCTAATCAGTAAAATGAAGGTTGCTGAGATGACTGAGGCTTGGATGAGCTGAATTCTGGAAGATGCTGAAGGCAGCCTGAGCATGTTGTCAGCTTATGAGATGGTGTGACACGGACCACGATGGCGAGCACGACGACGTCACGTGACGACGATGATGCTGAGAGCTCTTAGTGGCTAACAGCTTGCTAGGCAAACTCTTAAAAGGAATCACGCCAAGATCTGTTTCTAGTTTGTTTCCGGGATGCGTATTTCCTTCAAATATGCTCCGTTTTTGGAAAACTTAAACCAGCTCTCTAAATTAAATCACTCCGAAGACTTTATATTTTTAATATGAAAGATTTCTTGAATTCTATGCCATAGTCAGAAAATGGTTTTATTTACTACGATATGGAAGGGTTCGCTCCACGATCCTGAGAATCACTTGTGGGACGGTGTATGATACTATTTCAGCCATCGTGGCAGCGCTCCTGCCACTCCTAGCCAGCGCATAGATGGTGCCTGTGTTGTAACTTTCGTTTTCTACTCATCAACTCCTCCTCCTTCTCAAATCTGGCAGAGGGATGGACTTTCACGGTTGGCTACGCGTGCAAAGTCATCTCCTCTTGCGTTCTCACACACGCCTTGTATACAGAGCGCCGGAGTACAGCTCACAGCCTCATCCCGTGGGTCTCGAATAGCCCTCCTGGGGAGGCTGCGACTGTGCAGAAGGAGGCGTTCGCTCCATTAAGCAAATGAGCTGGGGGCTCCATGCTTTATTGGAGTTAAGAATTCAATCTTTAAACAGTGAAGCAACGTTGAAAGACACCACATGTCCTGTTCAGTGCTACGCACATTCTGCATTTATCGAGAAAGGTGGAACCCTTCCTTTCTTTGACGTAAAATCTCCCTAAACTCTAAGTTTGAGGGTTTCTGTTGTCTGGGAGCGTCCAACACCAGAGGGCGATGCAAATACAACATTTTAACTAGTTTTTATTTACAGGGTATCTTTGGCGCGTAAACAAAATAAAATTATTTTGTGGTCATAACCATTCATGTTTCTTCTTAAGAATTTTTTTTTTCCCGATAACTGAAATTTCATTCACTCTGTGCCTCTCTCTCCGCTTTTGCATTTTTCAAAGAACTGAAAGGTCAGAAATCTCTCATTCATTTAACTGGTATTTATTGAGTACCTACTATATGAAAGACACCATATGAAAGATTTGGAGTAAGTTAGTGCCATAACGGATAAAGACTCATTAAAGAAATATTCGTTGGTCAGCTGCTGTAAACAAGACTCTGATAGGTACTGTTGGGATTATTAAGATGAACCAGGAACTCCCGTCCTCAAGGCACTAACACTCCATTGAAAAAATAGGATCTAATGCTTCTGTTCTGTCATTAAAGGCTGTGACTTACCTGGAATCCCTCCCCCCACCCCCACCATCTTCTGATAAGTTTTAAAACTTATCTCAGAAAACCCACCTCCTTCCTCTTCTCTCCCAAATAGAATTGTCTGTATCCTTTTTGAAGGCTGTCATCTTCCTTGTAAACATGTATGACATCTATGTGGACTTTCAAT